>NW_005054400.1:2243768-2247877 GCF_000277835.1 Geospiza fortis
TGACAATGACATTTATCTTGAGAGTCAAGACACAAAGCAACAAACACTGATTTGCTGTCAGAAGCACACAGAGCAAGACCTAGATTTTCATAAATCTCAGCTGTTGCTCAGGCAACAGCCACTTTTAAACAGCTACCATGCAGGGAGCATTTCCACAAACCCAGCCTGGGGCACCTCTGACTCAGTTTACTTGCTGCAAGCAGGGATGGGAACCTCAGAGTGAGAGAAAGCAGCAAGTGCTCCATAGTCCCCGTGTGAGGAAAGCCTCCCTGGGGCCACTGTAAAAGCTGATGGATGCCAGGGAAAAAGCTTAGCTGTTCAGCGTGTGAGCAAGAAGGACCTGGATGAGGTCTGCTCCCCTCCCCAGGTGGAGGGATGATGTGGCAGGGCTGCAGGGAGCACCTGCCCTGTGGCTCTACAGTTCCCTGCAGTTGTAAAAGCACCACAGACCAGCCCTGCCAGCCACAACACCTGTCAGACAAGCAAAAGTTCTTCCTGAGCCCTGAGGCTACAGAGGCCCTAGAAAACAGCTACCATTCCCAATTCCCTGCCTTTCCCTTTACTGGAGTGCAGCCTTTCTGTCCTCCAAACACATTAGCTTGGCTGTTTAATTTTCCTCCCTCCAATTCTCCCTGGCCAAGGAGAAGCAGCTCCTTCCCTGGCAGCCTGCTCCCACTCACCTAATCCTTTTGTTTCAGCTCATTATGGCTGGCTACGTGGGAAGCAGAGCTCAGTAAATGAGCACCAAGTGTGTTATTCTCAGATTTTTTTCTTTACATTTTGTAGCAAGGTGGCACATGTAGATCAGCACGTTTTCAGTTTTCTCACTGAGCAGTTTGGACAGAGGCTCAGAGTCCTCTGGGATGGAAACCTGGCAGCAAAGCTCTGTTTCAGCCTGTTCTGCTCTCATAAAGCTGAATTTCTTCCCATTCAAGTATTGTACCTGGAAAAAAAGGTATTTCTTGAAATAACCCTCAATGCTCAGTGTATATAGTGGTCTGCTTTGCTCTACTTACTGTAACAACAAAACCCTCCCATCTTCATTTCTTTCCTCTGATCAAACAGCAGTGGAGGTTTCCAGACTTGGACACCACTAAAATCTGTATTCTCTATCAGCCAGTAAAAGGTGCATTAAGAACTGAAAGGGCTAATAGGGCATAGATGATTTTTAGGTGGCAAGTCCCACTGGTCTGTACAAAACACAGACAAGATTGGAAACTGTGTGACCTTATATAAGGGCTGTAATTTCAAAAACTGGAACAAGATCTCTAAATAACATTTCCAGGAGAAAAAGGAATCACAATCAAGAAAGGACTAAGTGTCCCTCTTGCCACAGGTGAGACTGCAGTAGGCTTGCAAAGCAGCCTGAGGCTGAGGCCAGGAGACAGAAGGAGAAAGGGATTTAAATGTGGAGCCAAAGCAAAAATACCCAACAAATGTTGCTTTGATTTGCCTGTGCAGCAACACTGCAGTTACCTGGAGTGACCCTACAGAAGGAGCCCAGCAGCAATGAAGGTTTTGGGGAGATGCTGTGGCCAGACTGTCACAGAAATGCAGGGTATTTTATCAGGTTAAAAAATGCAGAAGGCAGCACACAACAGTAAAGCAGCAGCCACCCTGCTGACCCCACAGAGGTAAAAAGGCAGAAAAGCAGGAGGGTTTAGCTGAAATTAAATAGACAGTGGATTAGTATGGGATTTTTATCCTTGACCTGGCTTTCTCTCTTGCAGACAGCTTACACCCAAACAGACACCGGCAGACAAGTGATACATTTTTGCTCTGGCACAATCAGAGGAAGGAAGGAAGTTATCCATGCTTTACTGTACACAAGGTACCCATTAGTTTCCTGCAGTTACAGAAAAGCTTGCCCTTCATTCTTTCCCAGAAACACCTAGCAGTGCTCAGTGCAGCAATACAAAGTCTTGTACAAGTTTTCTTCCACTTCCTCAGGAGTAAAGAGGAAACCAAACAAATTTCTTTTTTTTTTTTTCTTTTTAAATTCACATCCTCCACAAATCCAAGATTTCGAATGCAAGATTTACATTTGAAATCAAAGAGCTGCAGAAAGTGCTATGAAGAGGGATTCTCTTCCTCTCAGCCACTTCAGAAACACGCACATGAATCAGAAACGAGCCCTAGGAAGTTTGCTGCCATCCTTTCATTCACAACAGGAGGCTTTCCCTTCCCCAGCCCCTTTTCAGAGACAGAAGCTGCATCAATGACCACTCCATCCTGCACTCCAGGATGAGACACTGTGGGCAGCAGTTGCCTTTCAGTTAAACCCCTGTCCGGAGCGTTCACTGCATTTATCCTGGCAGCAGAGCCTGCAGCCCACCCTGTGCTGCCAGCCTGCACCAGCAAAGCTTGCCTAAAATAGCTGTGGATCTCCTCAACTACAAACCAGTTTTGCTTCAAGTGCCTCAGAGACAGCAGCTACTTCAAAACTTCTTCAGAGCGGGTTAAACTTGCAAGGTCAAGTGATAACTCTGGGGTTTTTGTGAAAGCTGTGGCATACAAGAGAGCCACAGGCAGCACCCCTTTTCCTTCCCCCATCCCAATCCCATGCTGGCTCTGCATCCCAGCAGGGTAAGGTTGGAGCAACCCCAGTGCTGCTGTGTTCTGCAATGGTCACCTCAGCACCTGTTTGGAACCCCAGGGAGACTCTGAGGTCCCCATCTCACCAGGCACAGCAAACTCGTGCAGTCACAGTAAGAGGGGGCACTAGGGCAGCTCTGGAGGCAAAGCTCTCCAGCTCCAGCACCACAGGGCTGGGAGATGGTGACATTCCTGCAAAGTGAAGGATGGTGCAGGTGAGAGGAACAGCAGCAGCACAGCAGCCTTTCCATCCCAGGACTGAAGATACACCTCATTAACAGGTATGCAGGGAACTGAGATTGTCCCTTTTCTTAGTATCTTTAATTTTGAAACAAAGCCCATAAAAACCCTTGCTGTTGCCTTGGAATGTTCCAAGCAAACAGAACGTTGACATACTTCCCTTTAAAGCTTTTATCACCCCCTTTTTTTAACCCTTGACATACTGACTTTCTGCTCAGTAAGAATGACTTGATCTTGCACATATCCCCAGCTGTAGTCTTTCCTTATCCCCAACCACTGTGTGGAGTTTCAGTTTGAAACTCCACCAGTGTTTCTGGGATGTTCCAAAGGAACAGTGAGTGTAAAAACCAAGGTCTGACCTGAATCTCAGGACAGGGTGCTCTCTGAGCAAGCCACACCTGCCTTTCCTGAGAATTTGAAAATAAGGATGACTTTGCTACTCTGTCACAAATCCCTAGCCAGCATTTCATTTTAGTGGCCTTAAATTGCTCTGGCACACAACGCAGCTGAAGGAAAAACGCTCCCCTGAGCAGCTGCAGTTGCTTGTTTAAAAGCAGAATAATCCTGTGTAGCTCCTCAGGATGGATCACTGGGAGCTGTGATTCTGTGATGTTAACAACCCATCCCAAGATGACAGATGTAATCCTTTGGCTCTAAAACAAAAGCAAACTGAAGCACAAAGGGGATGTCCTCCTTCAGGTTCCACCAGCCGCTGCACACGCAGTCCAGGAAATGTTTTACTCATTCTGCACTGCAAACACTTCTAAGAAGAAGTGAAGCAGCAGAGTAAAATCCCACATAAGCATCCTAGCGTGACTCTGAGGACAAAACACAGCTCTAACATTTCTGACAGGGGGGTAGCAGAGGAGGAGAACTGCACAAGTGCCCATCTCCAGGGCTGTCCCTGAAGCAATGGCTCAAGATTAGCTCACACGAACTGCTGGAGCAGCTGAGCTTTCTGGGGTCAGAGAAGGAAATTCCAGTCCTTGAGCAGTTTTGCTTCTGTGAGTCAGACGCTCCTGAAGCAATCTGTGTACACACGTGCATCTCCACACGCAGTCCCTTGCCCACATATTGATTAGCAGCAGCATGTTCTGTCCTTCCTCCAGTTCCTTAATGCCAACACTGACTGCAATTCAGCCCTGGAAAATAGAGGAAGCTCTTACAAAGCAGGGGGGAATCAATATGTGACAACCATAATTCTCTGCTCAATAATTACACAGAGTTTACACTGCTGAGTAGGCTCCCTCCATTGATTTTTACAAAAAATATTT
>NW_005054400.1:2247900-2261234 GCF_000277835.1 Geospiza fortis
TTCCAGCGCATTGATTTCAAAATAATAACCAATTTCATACTGTACAATGCTTTAATACCTTCATTCAGAGACACACCTCCACACAGACCATGCCTCTGCCTACAGCATTCTTCTCCCTCTCTGTTTCTCTTCCTTTGTTCAAAAATCCCAGTTTAGCAACTCTTAAGTACTTATCACAATCTCAGTAAGAAATGAGTCATGCTGTAGAAGGCCTTGGGTCCAACAAGAAAGGACAACATTCCTGGAATCCTGTCAACCAACCCCACCCAATGACACAACTGAGGGGCTGTGAAGATGTGCCAGAATGTCTCAGTGCTAGACAATGCTCAGGCTGCTAATTACACTCTCATAGGAAACAAATAAACAAACAAATCCATCCTGATACCAAAAAATCTCTCCGAATGTGTTCTGCAGAACTTCAGGGACAAGGAGGACAATTAAAAAGTAAAGAAGTCATTGTGATGTCACTGTCCAACCCCAGAGCAAACCTGTATCACATCAAATGTGAATATCTGGCCATCCAGCTTTAGAAACAATAGAAAGGAACCAGAAAAGACAGACAAGACAAGGAAACTAGAAATATGGAATGGAAATATGGAAGGAGAGAACCACTGCTTTGGGAACTTAAGATGACTGAATTGTGTGGAAGAGACGAACAAAACATTCCTATTCTGTCAGGGCTTGTGGGTACCCAGGCAGAAACCATCAAAGAGATCTAAGAAGAAGAATTTAGTTTGTGGAACTTGCTGCTGCGAGATATTGCAAGGCCCGAAATACAAATCAGCCCATAGTCAGGTTAGATGAGTTTGGAAAGTACAGACTGACTTAATATGGCAATGGTTCAGATGGAGCCTCCAAAACCAAACCACTGACCAGCCAGAGCTGTTATGCCAGGAAAGGATCATCCTTGTGTTCATCCACACTTGAACATTTGCTGCTGGCTACTATGTGAGACAGGGTGCAGGCTAAGAGGGACTCTGGCCACAGCTGTCCCCATGTTTAATGTAGCACAGAAACCCCTGAATTACTGCCAGTACCAATGGCACAAATGTGTGAGAGAGGAAGGGTACTCCAGAAGCACTAGAGAAAGATGGACACAAACTCCCCTCAATTTAAAGGAATAAAATCACCATTTAATGATTTCCTTGCTGTTGATGCTGTCCAGAGGGAAAAAAATCAAGATGAGCCAAGAATCTATGACTGCTTTACCACAAAACACTGGTGTGCAGCAGCTTCTGTGGACTCAGCAAAAGATACTGCCCTTCCTCTTTAAACTTAGAAAGAAAAGTGTAAGCCTTCAAACCAAGAGCAGAGATCTGGACCCAAACTAATAAGTCCCACTGGTATACACAGATGAAGGGGAGGTAGCTATATGGCACTCTCTATTTTCCTGTTCATTGCAATCGATTTAATTTTTTAATTTTTCATGTGATGTAAAGAAACTGCATTTTAATTCCATGAAAAACACACCAAAAGACAGAAGGTCAATACTGCATAAAAAGTCTCACTTCCCTTGGTTTTCTCTCCTGAGAACACTGATGCTCCTAATGCACCATGAATTTCATAAGAATGACTCATTATCTAAGTAATGAAAGATTAAATTTTTCTTCCCCCTCCTTAAACTCCTGCAATGGAGGGTTTTTCAGGAGCATGAGATCAGGGTGACTCACTGCAGAGGGCACAGGGGCCACAGCTGGGCGTGCAGTGCTCCCATCTCAGAAACCCCTTCCAGGTGCTTTGCAGAGCTGAGCAATGATAAATGGCAGATTAGCATCTGACATGCTAGAGGAGAGCTTGTAATTACCAGCAAAGCGGAAAGGCAGAGGCAAATAATTGCCTCTCTTCCAGGAGACAAACATGAGAGAGGTTTATTGAGCAATGCTTCTTGGGGCGGCAGTGGCCTCTTTCAACACCTCCTGCAAACCCTTCTTCAGTCTTCCCCAAGCTGGAGAACTCCAAAGCCACAAGATAAACTGTCACAGGAGCAGGGGAAGAACAGTAAGGGGAATAAAACCTGGATCCAGGCTAGAGAGTAATAAATATTTATTGCCTTTCCTTTCTGCACGTTGTGGAAACAGATGCAAAATGAAGTTCAGTGACTTGTGGGAAGCGAGCCAAACCCAGCTCTGCAAGCAAGCAGAGTCACAGGAATGGCTCCTGGTTACCTTGCTGGTGGTGCAGAGTTTGTCTGTCCATCCAGGACCCCCTAATCTCTGACATCCTTGTTCCACTCTATGTACCAGTCCCCCCCAGTCCCACGTGCTCGGGGACAGCCACACTGACAAGTGTCCCCCTGAAGCACTGGGACACGGCTGCTTAGTCCTCAAGTACTGCAAAGACACAGGAGCTGTTGCTGCTTTGTCAGGAAGCCAAAATTTTAATAGCTTCTTTTGTCCAAGGTCCAAACATCAGCTCCTCTTCTCATGTGATGAGAACCTCTCCTTGTACCTTCACTCAGCATTCTCAAGGAAGCCTGTCATGTTCTCTCAGACCTTTTTCAGCACAACTGTGTGCTAAGGAAGCTGTCTGTTCTCTTGTCACACTGCCAGAAGCATGCAAATGTTACAAAAAGCCACACAGAAGAAACCACAACTGCCTCTTGTTTGCTGGCTTTCATATTTTTTCCTAGAAAAGGAAAGGCAACTGCAATATATAGAGAAGTGCCTAAGGACCAAATGATGTCACAAAGTTTAAATATAACAGTTCCAAAATCAAACTTGTCTCATATTCAGTAACATGGCTTCAAAGGGATGGGTGGGAGTCTTAATTCCCATCCTTTCTTAGTGGATTTTGCTTCTTCTGTGTAGTCACTTCAAAACTACCACTTCCATCTAAGATCTTAAGTTCTTAAAGGCTCCTACCTGTACATGGCGTTACACAAAGGCACAAATGGATATTTCCAATTATTTAGCTGATGCATTAGGCAGGGATTGAATTTGGCATAAGATCTTAAGTTCTTACAGGGTCCTACCTCACAGGGTGACACAGAGAAATAAATGGATATTTCCAGTTATTTAGCTGATGATGCATTAGGCAGGGATTGAATTTGGAAAAGTCGGCATGCACCTCAGGCTTTGAGCACCCCAACTGTCAACAGGGTGGTGAAGTTTAGGCAAAGCCCACAAAACAGACAGGGTGAGGGAGAGGGATCCTTCTCCTGAGTGGCCATTCTAAACAGCCTCACTAAGAGACCATCAGGAAACAAGAACTTTGCTCCCAGAACATGATGTTTCTTCAAAGCAAGAACAGGTGGGGAGACAAAACAGGCCATCTATAAATTGTTCAGGGTGCATTTCTTTCCTTAAATAAATGGCTGAAGCACACCACGGGTTACCAGAGGACATCAGAGAAGCACGAAATGTGACGCAGTTCAAGGAAAGAGAGAAAAACCTGGGGCAGGGCTTGGCAGTGCAGACACCAAGCAGGAATCTGGGCTGGAGAGGAGGAAAAGCTGAACACACAGACTTGTAAAAGTCTGCAGGTACCAGGGGAGCAGCAGGTGAGACAGGTCAGTGCAGTTTCACCTGCTCACAAGAGGCCTCTGCAAACAGCAGCGCCTGCCAGACGGAGGGAGCTGCTGCTCTGTCCTCATGCACACTCTGCCCACTGTTTCCTAATGCAGTTTGGTTTTTTTTTTTCCCCCTCCTGCACGTCTGTAACATCTCTAGTTGACTTAAAAAGCTATTTTCTTTTTGTGGAAATATGAAAGCCCTCCATTATTCAGCACTTATTCCACATGGATGAAGGTCGACGGCCTCCTTAAAGAGCTCTCCTGCAGTGTGTAACATTAATAGCTGCACCAAGATGAAATTAATTTCATTTTCTGAGACCTTACTTTTGACACTGAACAAAGTGCGTGGGATGGGAAGGAACAGGATTAACAATTCCTTGCATGACTCAAGGGGAATTACACCTCAGGCACCAGGACCAAACCCCATAGACCACTTCTGTCCTCTCCTCCAGGGCAGGCAAAGGACTCTGGGGTGAACTGGTCCACACTGGTCAGCCCCAAATCCCAAAATCCTGAATACTTGTAAGTCACAGACAGGAGCCTTCTGTGAGTGACGTTCACAACACGTGAGGGTGTTGGCAGAAGACTTGAGGAAGTCTTAAAAATGCTTAGGAATTTAATGAGGTTAATTACTAGGTTAAAAAGTACTTTAGTCATTAAAAACAAAACACAAGAAACAAACTGTCCAATTAAAAGAGGGGAAAATGAGGATAAATTGCAGTGATTGGTATCAGGTCCCTCTGCTCTCACTAAGTGAAGCTGACATTTCCCATTTATATGCCCAGTGTCAAGGGCTGGGTCCTAAAAGCTGCATCTCTGATGACCATAAGCAAGGAAAAAAGGAAAAAGAGCTGACCATCACATCCCCCCAGTACAGGTCTCATTGCAATGGTTACAGCATTCAGAGCCTGTGAGAGCCCTCTGCCAAACCAATCCATACCAGCTTTAATCCTTTCAACAACTTTAAACTTCTGAATCTGGGTGGTTTTGACCGAATGGTGACACCACCAGGTCTGCTGGGAGTCCTGGTGGGATGGGACATCCCCCATTAGTCACCCCCAGCCACAAAAACACAGAGCCAGACCCTTGATCAGCAGCATCTCTCCAGGAAGGCAAAGACAAAGCCACCAAGCCTATGAGGCTGAACACCAAACACACTCAGGGTGAAAAAGGAGAGAGTTTAGCAGCAGGGAGCTGCAAAGGAAAGAAGACGGAACCAGAGCAATGTAAAGATTAACAGGAAGGTGGAGATTAAGCGCTGCTGTGACCTGCCTGTTTTATTATGAATAAAGAAAGGGTACAAGGAAATACAACACCAGTGCCCTGCTTCGTGCTGTGCTGACCTGCCCCTGCTTAGGCCACCAGCATCAGATGGTATAAACAGCCCAAAGGAGATTTGCCATCATGGTGTAGAAATCATATGCCATTTAGAAACCCTGGAATTAAATTGACTTTGCAATTCAACAGTAAGCACAGAAGGAAGATAAATAAAAAAGCCAGTGGGTTAAAAGTCAGGATCTCCTTCAGTGCTGGGAACACAGTTTGATTTTAGCTGTGCTGCACAGCTCCAAGACCAAAGCTTAAGCTGTGATATTAAGGTTCATACAGCTGAGAAGATATTGGCATTTGGGCAGACATCAGCAATTCTTTCAAGCGAGTTACAGATACCAAGGGCTGGAAAGTCAGAAGCATTTCTGCTGTGTAAAACGTGACATGCCAGCCTATTTATTCTGTTGCAAATGATGCTCTACATGAGCCTTGAAAGACTGGGCTTCTTGCAGCTGAAAAATAAGACACCCCATCCTCCCCACACACACACAGGTTTTGGCCCAGGTGTAATGATGCTCCTGCCGTCTGTGCTCCTTCGCAGACCATTTGGGACTTGCACAGGATCCTAAATTCCTTACACCACGTGGCTCCAGGGAGAAAAATTATAGGAAAATGCCTCGACATTAGTTATAATAAGGCTTGTGAGCACAGACTGGGTGATGAGAGCGTTCTGCTAGCGCTGAATACAAATCAGAGGCAACACGCAACCACGGATCGCCTGTGAAGTGATCAGCTCCTGTTTGCACTCCCTGCAAAGGGCTTCTTGCTTCTGGAAGGGCACGTGGAAGAAGCAGGACGGGAGAAGAGCAGCCCAGGACACGCTGCCCACTGCAGAGCTCCCAGCAGGAACGCTGCCAGTTCCCACGGCTGGAACGGGGACCTGGGCATGCCGGGACCCCGGGGCCAGAGCTGCCCAACCGAGGGTCCTCTGAGCCCCACTGAAAATAACAGCCTTTGTAGCTCATGGCCAAATACTAAATGTCACTTTCATACTAATTTTCAAGCTTGGACACAAGTGTTTGTTTTTCAGGGAATGCTCCAGAAAGCTTTCGCCTTCTGCGCAGATGGGTACAGCCAAGATCTAGAAAACAATCCACCAGAACTGATGAGACTTGATTTTCCTCCTTATGAGGAAAATATTATATTATATATTAATTATATATATATATAATTTTATTATAGAATAAAATATATTATTATATCTGGGATTTCTCAGAATATAAAAGGTTACAGTTAAAACTCGGGACAACAAAAGCAGAAGTTAACTTTCATTAAAAAAAAAAACCTTACCCAGAATGTTGCAATTACGTCTGCCACACAAAAAGCCTTCTAAAATTCCGAAATTATTATTCAAGATAAATATTTTACAAATTAGATTCATTTTTTGCAAGGCTTGTTTTATTGGGTTTTCTTGCTTTCTTAAATAAACTCCTTCCAATTTGCTGCTAGAAAACCCTGAAATGGTGGAAATAAAAGGCAGCCAGCATATCCTGTTAAGGTTTAGATCATGTCCACCTGCATAAGAAGCACAGATAAACAGGAGGGAGCAACTCAGCCAACAGGATCTTGGGCCCATAGGATGGATGTCTTATGTTTGAGAAACACTTTTTGCCTTCTTGCCATGATTCCAGATTCCACAGAAGGCAGAAGATAAAGACACAGCTCCTGCCCTGTGTGCTCAGGCTGGATATGCGAGGACACAGTCAGTATTACCTCCACTGCACATTAAGCTCTGTGTCACCCTTGAAATTGGTCAGGATCAGAAGGCACTGATGAACCTTTGGTTTATTAATTATTTTTTTCTGCTCCCTAGAGAAATTACACTAAAAAGAACATTTTAATTTCCCTTGAAGAAACTTGGAAAATCATCATTCCAATATAATTTTGGCATTCTGTTTTGTTTTTTTTTTAAGCAGTCTAAAACTTCCTCCGAAGGGATAGTAAACTTCTTGTCCGTCAATGGAGATTTACTTGGTTAACAGTTGTATACAAGTGGAATTAGACCTTCATCACCATTTCTAGAGCATGCTGAGTATATGCACAGCATTGCACAAATTAAGAACTGCACCAGACAAATAACAGGTCGCCCATCCAAAAGGGCTTACATTAATTATGTTAATCCAGCAGAGACAGAGGAGTGTGATTAAACAGTCTCTACTGCCTGGGATTTGGCTGTTATGCAGCAGTAATCCTGCACAATCTGGGTTTGAAGTGTGTGTGTAAGGAGTGTACTCTAACCACCTATACTTAAAATCAAAGCCAGTGACTTGGGTAGGCGATGCCATCCCTGGATGCAGGAGCAGTTCCTGGAGAGCAGCATCCCCAGAGATGAGCCCCAAGCCCCCAAGCTCAGCTCCAGAGCAGCCACTCTCTCCCCTGACTACTGTGAAGCTGTGGGCACTGGGGACTTGAGTTAGGCAGTAACTGTAATTAAACCCCAAAAGCCTCGTTAACAAAGAGCAGAAGGAGACACCAGAAACAAACCTGGTGCCAAACCCTAACACGCAGCTGTTTCCTGTGCACCTGACAGGGGAGGAAGACTCAGCTACATGGACCCTCCACGCAGTCACTCGAGGTTAGATCTGAACTCTAACACAGAGAGAAATCTCCGTACAGGAGATGCCTCATCCTCCTGCTGCACAGAGGAGTCTGTTAAACAACAATTGAAGTGTCACCTCCAGATCTCCCCTTCCTTTCAGCTGTAACACAGCTGTTATGAACACAACTGGCTGGAAAAGGGATATTGATTCCTGTGCAGCAACACAGCCTGGGGCAAAACAGAGCTACAACACACAGCCTCTGCCAGATCACAGGTTTGTGACCAGCAGGAAAGGACAGGTCCCTTCAGGCAACTGAAGCCACTTGGTGCTGAACAGACAGGCTGTGACTAAGGTGCCCATAACCTGGGCTGGAGGCAGAAAGCCTCAGTGGTCAATACTGGACCTCCTGCTTGTCTTCCAGAGCCTTCCACTGCTTCTCTCTGACCTCCTGCTTCTCTTCCAGAGCCTTCCTGCCACAGGTTAGACAAGGAGCAGAAGGTGCAGACCCTGCAGAACTGAGCCTGTGCCCACTCTGTGCCAGCTCCCCATGGCAGCAGCACACCAGCCTCGCCCCAGTGATGCCACCCAGCACACTCACTGTCCCCAGAGGCACTGACAGTGGCACCTGGTGTGACACAGCCCTTGTCACAGACAGGTTTTATGAAAAATCCTTTCCTTGGGATTTTTTCTCCTGAGAAGCTGACAAGCCTCAGAAACAAAATGGAAACAATGATTATCTGCTGCTGTGGAATGCGACAGGTGGATCTGTGATTGGTCCCATGTGGTTGTTTCTAATTAATGGCCAATGACGGCCCAGCTGTCTGGACTGTCTTGGTCAGTCACAAGCCTTTGTTATCATTCCTTTTCTATTCTTAGCTAGTCTTCTGATGAAATCCTTTCTTCTATTCTTTTAGTATAGTTTTAACATAATATATATCATAAAATAATAAATCAAGCCTTCTGAAACATGGAGTCAACATTCTTGTCTCTTCCCTCATCCTGGGACCCCTGCAAACACCACCACAAGCCCTGACCCTGCTCCCGCAGCAAAAGGTTATCTCAGCTTCTGGCCCAGCTGGCAGCACACCCCGGACACTGCTGTGAGGACCCTGCTGATATACTATCCACCTGCTGTAACCAGAGCACAGCTTATTTATTCACTCTGTCTCTGGCAGGCTGTCTCCCATCCAGAGGCATCTCCAGGGAAAAGAAGCAAAAGCCACAAGTCACGGCTCACAGGCATGGAGAGCTCTGCCTACCCACTGAGGAACCTCCTCCAGCCCTTTCACTCCTGGACATCACCCCTGGCAAGCAGGCAGCAGCTCTGTGCTACCCAGCACAGCTCCAGAGGGAAGCTGGCAGCAAAATATCTGCTGACCCTTAACTTGTGACGGTGCGAGCGGGGACTCTGCTGTGCTGGATCCGGCTCTGGAGGCCGTGAGGAGCAAAACCACAGGCACAACTTGTGGGATGTGCAGTGGGAAAGGTCTGCTTCCAAACATCAAAACAATTTCTACACTCGCAACTGACAAGGAAGCAAATCCTTGAATCTAAAGAGATCCACTTAAACAAATTCCATTCCTCTGTCCTGCATCCCTCTGAGACAGAAAGTCTGCAGGATACTGTGGAAAGATCAAGATACTCTCAGAACAAAGGCTGAGGTCCCAACCCTCCTTTTCCCCATTTCACACAACAGAAAATGACAAGTGAAAATGCAGATCTGGAGAAATGCTCTGTTTCCAAGTTTCCTGGACAGAAAACTGAGGTAGCAACTTCAACATACACACTCACAGATGATAAACATATCTACAAGCTATTTCTAAATTCTCTGTCTCATTTGCCAACTGAGATGCTACAGACAGCAAGTAATTTCTCTGTCTCAGCAGGGGAGACAGGACAGAAATCTGTAGACAATGTGAAGAAATGCTGCTCGGGCAGGAATCAAAAGAGCCAATCCTTGGGAAGTGCAGATCACTGTTACACAAGTCTGGTCCACAATGTTTCTTTCATATGATGTAGGAAAACCCACTCCTAATGTCAAAATGTACCTATTCTACTACTAACTTTGTGTGGATAAACTCAGAAAAACCCCAAACTTAGGGGTTTGCTGTACCTGCCACTCCCACAGCCTCAACTCAAAGCGCTCTTTGATGATCTGCTGACAACTCACTTGTTCAAGGTTTGCATTTAGTTTGAAAAGCTCAACATCCCCAGCATGAAAAACAACAATGTTTTCCTTGGGTCAGCAAAACAGGGCAAAGGCAGCTTTTATTTTTCACCCTAACCCTAGCTGGGAGAGGCATGGCTCTCATTCAAAGGCACGAGTACTCTCTGCCACACGGCTGGGAATGAGTTTTGCTCTGTATCATCCAATTCTCAGCTGGAGGTTTTCCAGTTAATAAAACGGCCATATGGGGCATTAAAAAAACACAAAACCAAAAGCATTTCCTTCCTTTGCAACCTTCAGTCTCAAAGATCCCTCAAAAAAAAAAAAAGAAATAAAAAAAAGAAAAAAAAGAAAAAAAAAAAAGTAAAAAGCAAAAAAAGGAAAAAATTGAAGAAAAGGAAAGAAGAAAAAGAAAAAGAAAGAAAAAAATAAAAAAGAAAAAAGAAAAAAGAGAAAAGAAGGAAAAAAGGAAAATAGAAAAAGAAGGAAAAAGGAAAAAAAAGAAAAAAAAGGAAAAAAGAAAAGAAAAAAAAAGAAAAAAAAGAAAAAAAGTAAATCAGCAGCCAATGGTACTCCTGAAATTCAAGAGCATCTCTTTTCCTTCTTACAACCCTTTTACCCAGCAAAAGCACTATCAGCACCTTTGATGGGTGTGCTGCGGGCAGAGGACAAATAATGCTGGGCTGGAGGCAGCAATTAGCATCTTCAGTAAACACGGGATCTCGCTGGGAACAAGGCTTCTGGCACACTGGCTTCCTGACACCACCCACACTCCCCATCAAAACACACTGTTTATTCACAAAACCAGCCTGCCTCGTGAGAGAGGGAGATGTGAGCACCCTGTGGTCTAGGAGAGGCACACACCAACACCCTCCTGAACCCTGCAAAGAGCTGTGACCTAGAGAGGAAACGTACAGCACAGATTCCACTTGGACACCTGATTCCCAGGTGGGCGTTGATTATTTGAAGAACCTGAATTTTAATAAAAAATGGAGTCTTTGGATGTGAGGATCCAGATTTCTGTAGATCAATGGAGATGGCCCATACCATGTTTCTGCTGTACTGGCTGAGCTCCTGTTTTAACTCTGGTTGCTTCAATACCCGACTCCCCATCCCCAGCTTTAATATGTTTAATATGCTGCTGCTCACATCAACACTCCACCTCCCTTTCACCACCATCCTTATTCTTGCCTCTGCTGAAGCAGATTTCCCAAATCCTTACCCCATCCTAAGCCACCTCCAAGAGCTCCCCAGTGCACTGTAGATTCAATTTCCAATTGCCTTCCTGGGCTGCTGTAAGCAGCAAGGACTTTCTCAGCACATCCTTAGCCAGCCCTACACCTCCTTACTTGACTCTCATTCCTCTGCTGCTCTGGCTCAGCTCTAGAATTTACTGCCCCTCCAGGGCTAATAAAACCCAAACTTGCTGATTTTAAGGCACAGAGTGTCTCTTCTGTTTACTCAGACTTGGAATACCACAGGACAGCAAGGCTAATTTATTCAGAAAGCTTCACTCAGCTGCTCTCATCTCCACAGTACCACAGTTTTGGGGGGTGCAGAATGTGAGATGAACTCAGGGAGCTACACATGGGAGCATTTTGCACAGCAATCTGGAGAGCAGCACAGCTGCATTTTCACTTCTCTTGTTTATCTGAAATTTTCACTTCAACAGGTCTTTTATGCATCAGCAAAACCCATTAAAGACTGTATTTTTCACCTAATGGGATTGCCTGTCGTGATTTTTGCCAGCTGTGCCAGCCTGTGCCTTATCTCCCCAGCCCACTTTCTCACCAGTCCAAGGAATTCCATGTGCACTCCTGTCTGTGGTGGGATGTTGCAAGACCAGGGTGATGGCACAACTGCCAATTCAGCAGATTTTTGATAGACAGATGCCACTTTGATGATATCTTTACTCAAGAGAGGTTTTGTGCCCACTTCACCACCTTCACAGCCTTAAAGCCAAAATCCTAAACATCCACTCAAGAAAGCAACAATGCTGGGAAGAAATAATGCACAACCTAACTCGGAGATGAGAAAAGCCACAGGGAACTGCGGAATTTGCTGCCATTTTTGTTCTGCAGGCTCTAGGTGAGCTTCAGAGGGGACTGGACAAGTCTGGGACATTCATCCCTTTGCTGCTGGCTCCTGGGAATGAGTTACAGGACAGTGAGGTGTCTGATTGTCCTCAAAATGTTTCTTGTAGCTCACCAACCCCAATCATAGGATAGTTTGGGCTGGAAGGGACCTTAAATTCCAACACACCTTCCACTAGACCAGGCTGCTCACAGCCCCATCCAGCCTGGCCCTGAAGACTTCCAGGGACTGGGCATCCATCAGTTTTCTGTTAAACCTGCTCCAGCGACTCACCACCCTCACAATCAAGTTTTTTTCCTAATATCTAATCTAAACCTACTCTCAGTTTGAAGCCTTGTCCTGTCACTACATGCTCTTGTAAATTGTCTCTCTCCACTATGCAAAGACAGTGTTGGTGTCAGTTTAATCATCCAGCTCTTGGAAGCAAGTTAAACATAGTTTGCAGAGGTGGAGCAGGCTAGTGCTAGCAGACAAAAAGCCAGGATCTGTAACCCCTCTGACACTGAAAAGAAAGGAATGTCTGCACCCATGGAAGATACATTGCTTTGCAGGAATGTAGTGAAATGCTTTAGTTCTCAGAGCAATTGCAGAGCACTGGAGTCAGAATTCCTGGGGTCTATTCTCACCCTCTTACTAACTTGTTTTATAACCCTTGAGACGTTGCTGAGTAGGAGTATTTGCTTAACCTAAGCTTAATTTAAGTTTTGCTCCTATTTATAAATCAAGTACCTCCAGGACTCTAAGCTCCTAATGAGGGGGGGTATACAATTACAGAAGAGAGTGTTTCCATTTCCTAGGGAAGTCTCATTAACACATGAAGTAAAGCAAAGTTTGAAGGGATAAGATGTTATTTTACCAGATCAGGTGACAACTGAGAAACAAAATGTAAACATTCTCGAGCGTGATTAGTCACAGTGATCAGAACAAGCTCCACCAAGCATGAACATGTGTGTGTTAAATAGGTGTTATCTCTCCCTACAAACCTCCTACCCTCTGGCACTTGTGGGAAACTCTTCACAGAACCCTCACCCAGAACCGCTGCAAATAATTTTGTTTCCTGCAATGCTGCTTCCTGTGGTTTACAACACAGCGTGCTTGTCTCCCAGCAGCACCACAGCAGCACATTTACAGAGGATGTGATAACACAAGCGGCAGCAAAACATCTGTATGCTTGCACTCCAGGAGTGTGAGTTTTTATGTAAAATGAAGAGGGGGAACACTGAAAACACACACACACCACAAAACCAACACGTGCCCAGAATTAACAGAAAGCTCAGAGAGAAATGACAGCTCAGGCCAGTAAAGCATTAATCAGTGCTCAAGACACCTCAAAAACACAACCAGGGGACTTTGTAGCTCACTTATCACATGCTACCACCCCTTCAGTCTCTAAGCCCAGCACACAGTTTATAACTGTCTGCTGAGAAAAACGCTCTCTCTAACAAAGTCTTATTCTTTTGATGATCAGCCTGATTGGATTAGGACATCCATATGTTGTAGCTGATGGCTAACAAGATAGAGGTGGTTTTTCATCACATGGGTAATTGGTCTCTGCAGCAATTACTAACACAGCAAAGTTGTCCCAGTTGTCTTTTTCTCCCCCCTGATATTATTTCTTTCAAACTCTAATAAGCAGTATCACATCAATATGTACAAACAGTCACAGTGGGACTGGTTTGTCTAACACTGAGGG
>NW_005054400.1:2261244-2292911 GCF_000277835.1 Geospiza fortis
ACAGAGAAAGAGTGAGGTAAGCAGAGGGACTCTTGCACAGAGCATCTTGCTCTTCTACCAGTTTGAACACCTGAATGTTCACTATTGCTTTGATCTGCTGCCTTTAGCCAGATCCTGCTCCTTGTCACAGACACAGCTTTGTTTAGCTGCACTCAAGAGCTCTGAGGTATTAAGTCAAAGAGCAAAGTCACATGTTGTTAACTTCTATCCAAGAAACTAAATCTCACATTTTTAACTGGTTAATAAAGGGCCAAATTTGGATAGTCTCCTCCATACAAAATCCCTATTACTGAAATCAAAAGGGGGCTTAGCAGGAGCAGGCCTCCCTCTCAGGAAAAGCCAAATACCTCATTAGCAGCATAGTTAATGGAATGGCCATATCCTGGCAAAAAGAAATCTGACAAAAGACTGAGTCCTTTCAAAAGAGCAAAGTTTGGAGAAGCAATTTTGGGAGCAGACAACAACTTTGAATCAAACAATGAAATTTTGAGAAAGCAAAGCCAGAATTTCTCCAAAGCCAATGAGAAAGTGCTCGATAACCCCAGATTTATGCAAACTTATCATTCATGCAAAACAAATAAATCCATAAAGTTCTAAACTTTCAACATTCACCAAACCAAGGAAGAGCTTCCACTCCACTGGCTGCTAAAATGACCACACAGGATGCAGAGGAATTTTATTTTTGTTTTACAAGGTACCCATCACTTTTGGCCACATTTTTTCCTCCAGGCTGGTGCATGAGGGGTAATCAGATACTTGCAGTTAGTGAGGCTGCACTGATGTCCCCACAGCAGCTCTGCCCCAAGTCCCACACTGCTGGGCCATCTCACACCCTCCCTGTGGCAATAGGACAAGGGATAAAGATTTTAAACTGCTACAGGATCAATTCCAAGCAGATCTACAGAAGAAATGTATTATGAGGAGGACACATCACAGTGGCACATGTGTCATTGACAGAGAGGTGGTGGAGTGCCCTGCACAGTCCCCAGAGCCCAGCAAACCAGGATAAAACCACACTTTAACAGCTTTGGCAGCTGAGTGCTGCCAGGCCTGTGGGTCAGCAAGCTGCACGTTTGTGCCATGGCACTGCTTGGGACTTTGCAAAAGCAAACACCTTTAGGAGGTTACTCAAATAGCACCTTTTTGGCACACAAAGGGTGTAAGTGCCAGCTCGCCCAGAACCCAGCTCAGACCTGCAGCAGCTTCTCCAAGTGCAAGAAAACTTGGTTGAGCACCTCACCCAGGCACAGGAGAGGCAGATGTGGAAGAGGGAAAGCAGGAACTTGTGTGAAAGAGCTCTGCACTCTCCTA
This sequence comes from Geospiza fortis, assembly GCF_000277835.1. Classification (NCBI taxonomy): domain Eukaryota; kingdom Metazoa; phylum Chordata; class Aves; order Passeriformes; family Thraupidae; genus Geospiza; species Geospiza fortis. The sequence goes on from NW_005054400.1 coordinate 2,262,556, forward strand.
TACACACACAATCACCTTGTCCTGCACGTAAGTGAGTAACACCCAGCCAGTGCCCTGAATTGTGCTGGCAAAAGGGAAAATTCTGTGCCATAGGAAACAGAGCCCCAGCTGTCCTCAGTGCCAGCCTGTAAAGTGTGACCAAAACATCTGGACATTCTTTATGTGCAGTAAGCTGGGGAGTCTCGGTCAAGTTCCCAGAGGAAAGGCCAAGATTGGCACACAGCACTCCTGCCTGTGCCATCAACAAGGCACAATACAGCCTTCAGCTTCTGACACGGGCAACTCAGCACCTTCCAATCTACTTAATTAATTTCATGAACCTTAGGACTCTGCATACATGCCATTTTTTAAATGACAAGTACACTGTACTACACAGGCTGCCCCAGGAATGATGTACCTCACTAGGCTCTCCCAGCTGATGACTATTTAAAGTACACCACAGAAAAAAACCCAACAAACTCAACAAATGGAGTGATTTTTACAAGACATCAGAGTCAGCAAATCCCAATTAAGGCAAAAATCAGCTGCAGAGTACACAGAGACCACAGAGTAACATGGAAACAGCTCCCACCCTCAATATGCTTTCACACAAAGTCATTTGGTTGGGCTCAAGCTTTATTTACTCAGCTCATAACAACAGCAAAAAAAAAAAAAAAGCTATTAGCAGAAGGTTAAGGTAACTGAAACAATTGCTGTAGAATAGTGGAGCCCACAACAGTTACGACTTCGTGCATATATTTATTTAATTGAATAAATACATCCATTCAGCTACTGCTTTTTGCAACAGCCTTCCTGCCTGCAGTGGGAAAGGTTATTCCCATTAATTGATTATTGTTACTGCTCTAATACACCCTACACACTTGTTTGTGTTTCCATTTAATTTTCCAGGGTATTACCACCAGCACCATAAAAGGGGACATGTGTAAGGGAGCCAGCCCTGCTGACACACAGCAAATGAGAACACCCATCTCTCCCCAAAGGGCTGTAATTACAAAAGGCTGCAGGCTGTGGACGGATCAGTGGGTTAATACCAGGATATCCACGTGAAGCTGTGTAATTTCACCTGATCACAGCCAGGCCATGGGGGAGACAGCCCAGAGAATCTTTCACACAGACACCTTTCAGTAATGAACAGGCATCACATCCCTGGCGCTGGCAGCAGCTCTCAGAGCTCATACTGTGCCTTTCCCAGCCCAGGGGAGGCTGTGACAGGAAGGAAAGGCTCTCCAAATCACCCGTAGGAGGATGCATTTACTGAACAAAAGCATTGCAGAATTCCGTCTTCGGGCTAAAAATATTACACACCTATAAAGCTGCCTGTACCAGGCAAGGAGAAAAGCAGTTCTGGCTTCTGTGCCCACGTGGGGGTGGACAAACTCACCAGGCAGCTGATGGGTATGGAGTGGGCACAGAGCAAATACAACAGATAGGAGTCAGCTACAATCCACTACCAAAGAGCTCATAAAACAGGCTTTAAAAGGAAAAATGCACAAGGCTGGCAGGGCCTTAGGTGGTGAGCTCACAGAAGCATGTTCCAGCAGGAAGGGCTAATGTGAATAAAGCACCCATGTTGCTTGCAAGACCACAAATGAGCACAACAGGAAGGAGAGTGGGAAATGCTGTGAGGAGTGAAAGGATAAGCAGCCAGGATGGGCAGAGCTGTACAGACCTCTCAGGTGGGTCCTAAAGGCCTTCCAATTGATCAACAGATGGCCTCAAAAGGCTGATGATATGACCTGTATGCTATAAACACAATTATTCCACTTCCTGTGGTTTAGACATGTAGGTTCAGACACACATGTCAAGAAATTTGAGCACTTTGGAAAGGATAAGACTGATCAAAATACATTCATCCTCCTTGTAAGAAACTTTTCATCAGGTAGAGGCAAAACCAGCAAACCTCAAACACACAAAATGTTGACTCAAACTCTGATTTCAGCAGCTTATGCTGATAACTTGCCACTAACTCACCAGCATAGATACTAACTCGCAGATTTAATTCTTGCCCGTTGAGAAAATGCTTCTCCTTCTCCAAAGCACAATGGCTGCTATCATTTTGACTGACGTAAGCTACCATAAATGATTTTTCAAATGGACAAATTTATCCCTGGAGACAGCAAGATTCCAATTAGGGCATGTTTGTCTTCCTGTGCAGCAAATCTTGAGCTGGTGCTTAAAGCAAGGCAGAAGGCACCAGAAGCCAGAGTGAGCTTTCTCTCTGCCATCACAAAACAAAAAGTGCTTCTACGCATTTGATGCAGAATATCCCCACACTAACACAAAGGTCAAAGCCAGCAGCTGCAGTGCAGGGTCCCATCCCTCTCACAGGGTTAGTCAGGGCAGATGCGGCAAGAACTCACCATTCTGTTCAGTTCTCCTCTCACACCAAGGGTAAGAGCTGGAACAACCATATGATAAAACCAAAATACACACAGAAAAGGCCAAATAGGTAAGACAGAAGAAAGCAGCTAAGCAGACACATCCAGCAGAGCTGAGTTATCCTTTTTTGCATTCCTGTGCCCTGTCATGAAACAGGCCAAGGACAGTTCTGTGCCCCAGAGGATGCTGTGCTCACATACACCCTTGCACACCCATAACTCAGGAGCACTCACCACTCCACAGCACAAACTTCTTGACTCAAGACTTCTGGGGTTTCCTTTAAGCCATTCTTCACATTACTGCAACTCAGTGAGGCCCCCAAGTCATGGGGCCTGAACAACTGTGGTGTGTGCCCACGATGCCAAACACAGAGACAGCTTCAACAAATGCAAAGAGACACTCTGAAATGCATTAAAGATCAGCACAGCATTCTTCTGAATGGGTCTCACAATCTGGCAGGGCTCCTTCCAACATCAATATCAATTTCCTCCATCAACTGGAGACAGAATAATAGCAACTTCCTCTGTTTAATACAGCCCTTAATTGTCCCAGATCAAATCCTGGCTCCCAGAGGCTATTCATTCTGCTCTGTAGGTAACTGCGTCCCAGACAAGATGCAAGAACTTTTATCAGCAAATGTTAAATGCAGCAGGAAGGCCAGAAGGTGTGTCTCAGGCTGCTAAAAACATTAACCAACCACATCAGTGCACTGGCTCTAATGGAACTCACAAAGCACTGCTGGGAGCAGCACAGGCACCCCAGTGACCAAAAAACACCTGCAAGCTTATCTGAGAGGCAGCAAATCCATACAACCACTGTCAGATCAGGGCTTTTTTCCCCTCTTTGTATCAGCTCTGATCTCCCTCCTAATGACAAAGTCCTCACTGATTTCAAGAGAACTCAGCAAGACTGAGCAGGAAAAGAACTAAAAAAGGAAATGCCAAGTGAGTCATTAGTGGGTGGAGAAAAGAAGTGTAGAGTAAGTAGTCTTTACTCCTTTAAAATAAACAGTGCCACAAATTGAAGGAATCCTTTGACACCAGTGAAGATGGAGCAGTAACAAGCCCTGCATAGTCTGTAGGAATGATGAATTCCTCCACTCAAAAGGAGTTACTTACGCCAGATGCCAATAAACAAACAGGTAAAATTAATCTGTTAGTTTGGAAACCACTAGATGGGAGTTCCAATACTAAATACAAACTCAGACTCAGAAGCAAGCAAACCAGCACTGAACCAGAATATTTTCCCCAATTTCAAACTTCTAAGAAAATTCCTTTACTTTTTTCCATCTTCTGGCTGCTACTGCCAGCATTATGAGTCAGATGCTGAAAACAGGAGTAGAGTTTCCTCCTGACCAGCAACCTGTTCCAGTGAAAGGTGTCCCTACCCATGGCAGGGGTAGCAGCTGGATGATCTCTGAGGTCCCTTCCAACCCAAACTGTTCTATGATTAACCAGAGCAGGCGTGGTGCCATGATCTTTCTAACCCTGCTACAGCTCAAATGTGTTTCTTTTGGAACATACTTCAGTGTGTACTTTCACACACTCACCTCTTTGGTTCACTTTGCCCTGGGTTACCAAAACAGCCCCTTTTTCCTAGGCCTGGTTACTACAGCAACAGAATCTTTTGGAGTTTGGTAGCAACACATCGCAGGCAGCAAAAAAAAAAAAATTAAATCTGCCATTAGTGCAAGAAACATGAAGCTGCAAGTCAGCAGCCCATGAAGAGAAATATTCCTGTAGTATCTCACCCCTGCCTCTCTAATTAAGAAACTCTAAGAATCCCCACCTCCTTAGCAGAGCACAAGCCTGAGCAACCCCTGACTTCAGAGGATGCTCAGCAGAGGTGCACTGCCCACAACCTCCTGTGTGCCTGTCACTGCAGAGAAACCACAGGAGAAATCTGATGGGCTTCACAGCCACCAGAATATTACACTCCACAGATGCTATTAGTTCCACTAATGATTAAAGCCAAAGCACCACTTTAAACTCCATATGGTATCACATCTGCATTCCTCTGCATACACATGAGTACTAACACACAAAAAAGAAGGTTTGGGGGGGTTTCTTGGGGTTTGGACTTTTTTTTAAATAACCAGAGAAGCTGTCTTGTATTATTATTTCACTGCAAAGTGACTGTATTAGATGTTATATTGTTACCCCACTTAACTTTTGATACAACTCAGAAGGAGGAAAAAAAACCCTCTTGGTGCACACAGTTATTTCTATCTAACTCACTGCCTTGGGACACGATTTTTATTGCAGAGGTGAACAATGACTAGTGCTTAGCTGTCAGGTTGAGAGACTGCTTCTAACCCTCAGCTACAGTCCAGCCCAATGCAGCACACCCACACTCAACATAAGCAATACACTAAGGACAGCACAAACTGGTCAATCTGATCATTTCTCAGCAGCAGCCAGTCATTCTACAAAGTTCAGCCAGACTATTATCACTGTTATTAATTAGTTCCTATTCTGAGAGAATGATCTATGCCAGATTTGCCCCTAATTTCAACTAAGGGAACTTTCCCAAAAACATTTCATCTGGTCACACACAGCCCCCACTGAGTGAGTGTGCTATTATGAGAAAGCGAAGTGATATAAATATAGCACAGTGACAGTATCCACTCTGCAGTTATTTCCTCTGTGAAACAGAGCAGAATGAAGCGGGTAAGCTGCTCAGCCAGCTTTCTTCTAAGGCCACTGAAAACTGCATTGATGACATCAACAAAAATAATCAGTTACAGACAAATCTGAGCAAATAATTCTCAAACAACATTTAAACCGAGCAATCTGACTCCCTCTCAAGTATCCACCAATGTAAGATGACACTTCCACTTGTTTCTTCTCCATTTATATTCATTCATGGAATACATTTTTTTCCTGGTAGCTTTTATTTTCACTAGCAAAATTGATTGCAAGTTGATAGATGAATTAATCATCCAGTATCTGAAACCCTACTAGTGATGGATAGGCTAGGACAGGGCAGAAATTAAACTTCCTTGCTTGTTGAGTGTTGCATACACAGGCACTCCTCTGTAATCCACAATTCAGAGGTAGAAATTCAGGTTATGATTTCACCAGCTAAAGCCAGAAAGCAAACAACCCCAAAATGCTTGGGGTTTTGTGGTGAGTTTTTTATTGGTGCGCCTTTTGTTCTTTGCTTGTTTTTAAACTCCACATGTAGTAACAAATACGGTTAGACAACACCCTTATCTCTGCAGAAAAAATAAAAAAGCAGCACATAGTAAGCAGAAATAATTTTCTGGAAGCATTTTCCCAGCTACAGTTGAACTGCCAACTTTAAACACGTTATTTTAGCATACAAGATGAATGTAGCTCAGGAAGAAGAAGAATCACTCTTCCTAATCCTCCTCTCATGCACCCTCCTCCAGCCTGTTCTCAAGATATGAAGCATTGCTTAAAAAATGCCCACGGAACAGACTGAAAGAAGTTGCTGCTCCTCCATATAGTTATTTATAATAGATAATCTTAGAATCACTCTTAATTCCAGCTCATCATTTATGGTGTTGGCACAGTTGCTCCAGTGAATTCAGTCTCATTATTCACCTTTGGGTTGTACATTATCTTGTATTTTACACATCATTCTTCTTTGTCCAGTGGATCCCTCACAAACACTTACAGAACCAAGTGAGGATGAGTAATGACCCAAGGACAAAGCTAAATGCTGAAATACTATGATTTTATGGCCAGCTACAGAAAAGCAGGGACATGTTTTGAATACACAGACGAAGCTCTAAGTGAAGCAGCAATACATCCATGAATGCCACGCTATGCAGTGACCTTCCACCAGGCTGCTGCACCAGCCAGGACATTAAAAAGCACTCTGAAAGTCAGCAGGACTGCTCAGCTCTGCTGTCAGGCCACACTCAGCTTGGAAACTTGATAAAAATGTCTTTGGGAAAAAAACCCAAAGGTGAACAGGATCACCCATTCAGCTGAAAGTCACACCAAGGTGGGGATGATGGGACAAGCGCACACTCTTGGTAATCAGGATTATGCTAACAATGGCAGCACACACTCCACTGATTTATTCCATTGGAGCTGCTCATCTAGTGACAAGTCCTGCAGAAAGAGGAATGTGCCAAGCTGGTATATTTTTTCAAAGAAAACTTTGCCAACAACATCCTCTTTAAACCTGCTGGGAGGGGGAACTATTGCTGAAACCCATAAGCACTTTACCCCAATAACTGAGATGCTTCACTGGGGAATCAAAGGTAAATTTCACAGCATAACCATATGAAAGAATTTTGCAACATGATCACCAGCACCATGAGTTCTACTTCAGGCTCACTGCATCTCAAAATAGACCTCACCAGTTTCCACATCCCATTCCGTTACAGGGATCACATTATCAAGGGTCCTGCCACAGCATCCTGGGTCACAGCACCTACTCTGTAACTGGCACTTCCTTGCTAAAATGTGACAGTGGTAGTGACAACATGTGTGTCCTCTCAGTCTCCTCAGACTGCAGTGATCACTCAGATGCTTTGGAACAGGATGAGAACTAGGGTATCATGTGGGGGGGAAAAAAACCAAAATAAAAAAGTCAACCATCATCACACATACCACTTGAAAATTCTTCAGCTAAAACCGAGCCCTGAGCCATCAATATAAGAACTTCAAGCAATCTGGGCAAACACAAGAGAAGGAATGAGCATCTGCCCAATCATCACAGCTGTCAACCTTTACCATGCTACAATATAAGCAAGCACTACTGTGCTTCCCTGCTGCTTGATGGAGACACCCATGCCAAGTTACTTTCACAAGCACAGCAGCACATGGAGAAGAGGCCTTGAGGCATCCTTTGCACTGGCATCAAACAGGCAACAAGAGCCAGATGCCAGCCCACAAGGAAAGGAGCCTTCCAGGAGAAGTTCAGAGAGCCTTACCTATGTACAGGGAGGAATCTTTCCGCCTCACGTGGTCATCGATGTAGGAAACTCCCAGGGGCTGGACAGGGGTAGCACCAATGCCCAGGAGGACCTGTGCCCCGATGAGCAGCAAGTACATCATGTTGGTAGCAGTCCTATTCCTGCAGATAAGGTCCGGGTCTGGTCCCTCATCGCTGGTGGACCCGTTGACAGCACACACATCCCTCCCTTCCGCTCCCCAGCGGATTTCCCCCGACTCGTATTCGTACTGGTGGGTGAGAAATTCAGGCAAGGCAGAAAGGAGGGCACCCAAGGCCATGACTATCCCTCCACATCCTATCAAGCGTGGCCGGTGTCCTCGGGCCCCGAAGTAGCTGACGAAGAGGATGAGGGCCAGGTTGCCAATCTCGAAGCTGCTGGCAATGACGCCCACGTCGGCGCTCTGGAGGTTGAACCGCCGCTCCAAGGTGGTTAAAACACTCACCTACAACAGAGAAATCCAGAGAGAATTACATTCCATGCCTTCCATTCTCCCCATATGTACTGCTGAAATGCAAATTTCCTTGACTTTTTCCTGGAGGTGAAACCATACCCATCAAGGACATCCAAATCACAGTACAGTAGCTCCAAGCATGACCCGACTGTTCAAACACAGCCACGCCAGAAGGTCCTAATACCAAGTGACACTTCACAGCCTGCCACCTGTCTGAGCACATGTCACTTCCGAATTCCTGCGCCCATCAGTGTGTATTTTGGATGCCTGCAGACACCCTTGATTCCATGGTTCTGTCTCTGGGCTCCCTTTCTGTTTGAAGGCACAACCTTCACGGTGCACTGTCCCACGGAACCAAGGCACAAACCACACTGAGCTTCACACCCTGCCAGGCACCCAACCTTTCCCAGTTAGGGAACAGCAGAAAACCCTGCAGGTTCTTTGCCTGCACACCAGCACAAGGCTATTGAGCCACTCAGAGACAGTGATGTACAAACAGGCAGTTTAGCTGGCATTGAATGCTTTTACTCAAGTATATAAATAAAATGCTGATCAAAGGGTTTAAACTGCTTGTGGATTAGTTAATGAGTGGGATTGTCACAGAGTATTTTTGAGAAGACAGGCCAATTAAGGTTTACATAGAAGATTTAAATCCACCATGAAGAAGGGATGATTTAACAAATTGTGGGTATTTAACACTAGGAAGAGAGAAGCATATGAATAGTCTTCAAATATTTAACATTGCTGCAAAAAGGAATGACCTGTTCTTTGAATTCAAAATGGATGGGACAAGAAGTGACAAGTTTAAACTGCAGCAGAGATGATTCAGGTTAGATACAAGGTGGGGAGAAACCAGATTTTACTGCTAGGGATTGTGAGGCACTGAAATATGCTGCCTGGAAAGGCTGCAGAGGTCTTTAACAGAACACAGGTCAGGAAAGACACAGGTATGACTGATCTTGCCATGGGGCAGGAAAATGAACAAGATCATCTCTGGAGAGCTCTTCCAATCTTGATTACAATGGTGCAGTGAAACACAATGTGGATTTCCTGCAACAGTCAAGCCCTGATGAGAGCATGAAGGATGAACCATTAAGTACCCCACTTGCTGTCAGCTCTGCTCAATGGAGAAAACAGAGTATTCTCATGTCTACAGCAGTGTCCCTCTTCTACAGTAAAAAAGCAACAAAAGAAATCTTGAATGTGCCACAGAAATGCCAGAAACTTTTACCTTGAATAAGAAACTATCTAGTTTTTTGGACTGCAAAAGATGAAGGTATTTAAGGTTGTCCTAAAAGAGGCAGGTTTCTCTATTCCAAAAAAAAAATGTGATAAAGACCTCAGAGCAGAAGGTAGCCCCTGGATAGAATAAAAATAGCCTCCCACTGGAGGCACTGAAAATCTTTGCTGATAAACCTCACGAAGCAGAAGCCTGCCTGACCGACTTTAAAGTATTCTGACAGCAGTTCTTCTCCGGGGGCAGTTTGCCTCTGCCAGGGTACACCAGGGCACAGTTGGACAAAGACAGCCCCATTGGCAACAAAATGGAAAATGGAAACAACCCACTTCTGCTGCTTTGCATAAGCAAAAGCTCCCAAACCTGACTGTGATGTCCAAATCAGATGTCCAAAACTGGGCTGTGTTAATGTTTTCTGAAAATCCAGCCCTCTTCTCCTAGAGGCAGCTCTCATTTTATACTACCACCAGCGTAATTCTCCCTGACCAAAGAGCTGGGGAAGGGAAGGAGAAAGAAACCTAAAAATCAAATCCTATGAATAAAGGCAGTGCAAGAGCAGTAATTCCTCCCATGCCAAAGCCAGGTGTGTGTGTCAGTGGAGAGGAGATCACCACGCTGCCTGCAGCACCAGGTGCAGGTCCCTGTTGGGATGAAACAGCCCCGTGACTCACGAGGGACAAGGGTGTCCTCTGTGAGAGGGCACAGCACAGCCTGTCCCTGCTCCAGTGGCCTTGGCAGTGCTGGAGCTCACATTCTAAGGGACACTGCTGCTCCCAGCCCTCTCTCTGTGGGAGCTGAGCAGGTGAGCACAGACACTGCTATAAAACATCACGCTGGTGTTTCCAGAGCAAGGCGTGCCAAGGAGGGGGGACAGACACCATTCCATAGCCACAGGCAGATCCATCAGGCACCCATGGCAGAGAGAAGCATGGAATGGTTTGGATTGCAATGACCTTAAAGACCATCTCTAGTTCCAAACCTTCCACCGTGGAAAAGGATTTATCATCCATGGTTTTATTGCAAGGTGTGGTCTAACAGGGCTGGTGCTGGGGTCCCATGAACACCAATTCTGACAGACTGGGGGATATCTCCAAGATCAGTATATAGCTCTGAGCATGCAAAATTACATCTGTGGTGCTCATTTCTGAGCTGTACCTAGATGGCAAACTCATGATTACTCATTACAGCTGTGTAAACTGAGGTAGAGAGCCAACTACTAATGAGACAAGTGCAGTCAACAAAATTAATTTCCGATGGAATAATTTAGGCTGGAAGACTGAAAGCCAATGGAAGTGATTTCCCAAGGCCAACTGGTATTAACTAGTTTTGGAAGCATCCCGTATTTCAGCCTGGCTGCCTCATTTTAGGCTTTTATCGTACATACATACAAGTGGCTAAAAAGCAGGATGGTGTTTAGACACATGTGAGTGCCAGATGTCAAAAGGGTCAGATTTTTGACAGCTGGATTTCAGATACAGAAAACTGCACCATTTCCACATGCAATTCACAGTGACAGAGACAGTAAACTGGTGACAAACCTGGGAACTAAAACCAGAGTCCCAATTCTCATTCCACTCTTATTTCTGCGGCACTTCAGCCATTCTTTTCCTTTTTGCAAACACTAACCCACTCACAGCAAGTAAAAAGAGCCCCACCATCCCCTAATGCTTTCCTGCTTTACTTTGGGGGAAAGACTGAAACAAAAGCAGGAGGAGGACAACAACACAGGGCAAATTCCAACTCTCTTGATAAAAGCTGGCAGTTCTCCTTATTCCTCTGGCCAGACCACACTGCATTTCCCAGTCTGCTCCTTCTGGCTGTAGCACTGCTACCCAGCGCTACCAGCTCTGCCTTTGCTAAGTGGGTTATGCTGAAAGGGGGTATGGTGAAAGAACAAATCCATCACACCAGCCTTGAGCATCCAGAAGAAAATAGCATCCAAGTACAAAATGCTGAGACCAGCATCAGCAGAGTAGCTTCCAAAACTGACAGTCACAGTGAGAGGGAAAAAAAATCCCAAAATAAAAATAGGGCTGGGAAATAAACTGTCAACATGCAGATTCTTAGCCAGAGAACAACAGGAACACAACTGCATTTTATCCAGGGTGGCTGCAGCCCGGACAGCACAGCCCAAACTCTTACTGTGACATTGGCTGTGACCTTACAAAGACCAACTACAAAACCAGCAATAGCATAGCACAGATGTTACCTGCATTTATGCAAAATAAACCCCTGCCCATGGCTGAAATAATCTCCCCACCCTCCGTGCTCCACTTTTATGGGACTTGCTGTATGTAAGGTTTAACCTGACTAAACTTGTCATTTCTGTGTGGGATGTTCCCAGTGCCCTTGTAACTGTGGGATAAAAACACTGTCTCGCCTGTATTTTTTTTTCACAATCCTGTTCCCCAGCAGACCAGCCATCACCACTCACAGACACTAACTCTGTTTATCCAGAGTTACATAAAATGTTGTAAAAGACACCACAGGTCCCTGTAAAATACTGATGCCATGTGGAAAGGCTGTGAGGATTATAAAAAGTCCCTGTGCGCTGATGCCAGGTCAATGACTCCAGAGCACAGCCCACGTGGATGCTGTCTGAGAGCAGGGATGTGGGCCATGGGATGGTGCAGCCTCACAGCAGCTCAGGTGGACAACCTCCTGCTCAAACACAGCAGGGAAGCACCAGGAGCCCACAGCTGTGAGGCTGCTGCTTCCTGACGCCTGTCAACTCACACAGCTGTTCAGGCAGGGATGGGAAGAATCGAATAAGAGGGTATTTGGTTTAAAAAAGCTTCTTCCAGGAAGCAAAGACAGCACCCAGCAAAACTCATGCAGACAAGGTAGAACAGATGATGAAGCCTGAGCCCAAGAAGGCACTGGTGTGAAACCACCCACAGGAACAGACAGGTCCAGAGCAGGCACAAGGACAGAGGCAGGGCCAGTGCTCTATCCACGGCACATGGAACTGCAGCTTCCCATGGCAGTGTGCCTGCCTGCCACCCTTATCTCACATCTGTGCACATCTGTGCTCACATCTGTCCCTCAGCAGGTCACAGGAGCTCTGACCAGCCACTCCTTTAACTGCAGCACTGGACTCAGCCTTCTGTTGTGCCAGCTTTGCTGCCCCTTGCATGACTCCCATTTCACGTACCCCAGACATCTCCCACCCTGTTTTTGACAGCAGCTCCACTGAGATGCAGCTCTGAGACAGATCAGCTGTGTGGCTGCTGTCACTCCACAGGTTCCTGCTCCTCCAGACTGGGTCTACACCAGAACAGCCAACTGGACCACTGAAAACTACACCAGTTTGGCACCTGCACACCTTGCTCATGCAGAGAGCAGGCTGGGCGTCCAGAAAAGACCATGTAACCCAGCATTGTGGCTTTCTGTGATCACACTGCAACATGCAGGAACTAGAAGTGATTAAAACTTGTAGCATGCTTGCAGTGTCTCCTCTTACTGAGCCACAGCAGGCTGCACACACACATTTGGATCAGATGACTGACATCAAACAGGCCTGGGCTGAAGGGGCCTCCTAACACCACTCTAAAACACTCTTCAATGATTGAAAAAGGAAAATGTCTCATGTAACACACACAGTGATAAATGACCCACATCAAAAAAAAAAAAACCAAAAAGAAATAATCAATCACCACCTTAAAATTTTCCAGCCAAAGCAATTTGTATTGCAACTTTTGTAACTAAATCCAGGGAAGCTTATGCCATGCCATTCTGGACTTATTTCAGTAATACATGCTCACATTCATCATCCCTGTCTGTCCCAAATCTACAGACCTCGGCCTTTCTGAACCAAAGTAAATTTGTTTTCTCTATAGGCTGTTTATTTTATATTAGTGCTCAGCAAAAATACAATCCACAGACCTGCTTCACCCTATTGGCCCACTTTATCACTAAGAAATGAAGTGAAGGCTGGGAGCACCATTATGGAGGCAGAGCCACAGTACATTGAAAATGAATATCATATTGTTCGTCTCTCCAATGATCAAGTCATTCACCCACAGAGTCTCCAGTTAAGTTCATTGTATTAATAATACTGGGTTATATATAGAAAACACATTGACTTTATGCCTGAAGGGCTTTTTCAAAAGGCTTCTTTTTAATGTAAAATACATTTTCTCAGTTATGTGGTAAGAGATTGGACTTGAAGAGACATGTCTGCAGTGCTACAGGGTGTAAAATAATTGCCTGGCAACTACGTTCCCAAAGGAAAACAAATGCAGTCTCCATTACAGAGCTGGGAAACACAGGGTTCCTTGCACAGCCAAAGGGACCATGCCAGAAGTGCCACTCCTTCCAGGTGCCTCCACCCACCTCTTCAGGTGTCACCTCATCCTCTCTTCCAGCAGCTGTGCAGGATGGGGCAGATGTGATCCCATCACTGGGAGACTCTGAACAGCTCTCCTCCTGTAGAGCTGGTCCCCAGGGCTTGGTCACCCTTCCTCCCACAGCCACCAGGTTCAGGCTTCAAAGCCCAAGGGAATGATGCTGATCCTCTGCTCTGACATCTTCCTGCTCCACAGTTCCAGCACTGAGATGGATCACTTGTGGTTGAGCCAAGCTTTTAAAAAGGCAGCCACGTCCTTGGCATTTTGCACACTCCTTCCCCATTGGATGGTTGGGAGGAGAGCAATAACATTAATATCCTTTGCCCAAACCCAGGCAACAGCTCTTCTTGCTGCTCCTCACCCCACCAAAGTAGTGAGGGCATCAAGACCACCTGTTTCAGGCTGCTGATCACTTGTTTGAACAACTTTCCTGGTCCATCAAAGTCAGTCAAAACTTAAAATACATTTTCACTGCAGATGCCAACACCTGTGCTGGCTTTGGGCACACGAACATAAGGGAAAGCAAAAAAAGGTGATGATATGGACACACCCAAGGTGGCTCTGCTCAAGGTGTAGAAATCATCTCTGCATAGAAATCTGCATTCACATGATAGGGATAATAGATGCCACAGCTGAACCCCTGCTGAAAGTAGGGTGTTATTAGCTTGGCTCTTGCTGCATGTGCCTGTGCTGTTTCTAGGCCAGCACTCGAAAAATCTGCAAGTTACTGTACTGGTGCCATGAGGAGTTTGCAGATTGGATCTGTGCCTCACTGGTGTGAAAAATTCATTTTATATTCTAGTGACCAGCTCTGAGGTTACTGACACAGTCCAAATTCATCACACGTTCAAGGTCAGGATTTTCAGGGCCTGAGAAGAGAGAGGGCATTGCACCATGCAGCAGGAGAAACAGCACATCACACTCCTAGCTGAGGCAAGGCACACATTTTTGGCAACCTTCTCTCTGGCATCAAGCAGGAAACTTTCCTGTCATCTCCTGTAGCCCACTGTGCATCCCCTCATCACATTTCAGCAGCCACAGCATCCTGTGCCCCTGGCCCTTGGCCAACACACAGGGCACAAAACAAGTGTACCTGGGCACCTTTTGCAGGGTTTCACAGCTGTGCCACCAAAGAGAGCAAAGCACCCATGGAATATCCTGTTTTGGTCAGAAGCTGATATATCAGTGCAAAACCACAATTTGTTCCAAAATAGCTTAAACCAGAAAAAAGCCACGTGCCTCTCAAAGGTAAATGTGCACTTTCCACTACTCTAAGTGAAACTGGGATCCTAACATGCTGTATAAAAACCTCACCCCTAACCCAGGCACCCACTGCAGCAAGCAGCAAGGCAGGCAGGGCTGTCAGTACCTCCCTCATCTGCTTCCTGCAGATCCTGCATGGGACACAATGGGCTGACCCCCTTTCCCAGCTCCCCGAGGAAGGGAAGGTGCAGTGCCCCATTTACAGCACTGTGAACAAAAAGATCACTGGGGTGTTGTTTGCAGCTACCCCCTCACACTCTTGGTGGAAATTCAGCCTGAGCCACCACGAGCTCAAAGCAGACCCAGGTACAGACCCAGGCCACACGGAACTGCCTAAGCAGAACTTGAAAGGCTTTTTCTATTGCTCTGAAACACATGCACACCACAGCCAAAATCTAGTTTTTTAACCTTTTAAAGCCCCAACCTACAGTGATATTATAATCATAACCACTGACTTAGTGTCCACACAAGCTCTCTGCCTCCAAGTCTGCTGCTCAACACTGACCTCACTGAGTGAAAGCAGGCGGTATTTTAGTCCCTGACAAGGTATCTACATAAAATCACCCAGTGCCAGAATCCATTTTTAGCACAAACTTTCCTTGAGTAGCACACTTCCAACAAAGCCAGTAGGTATTTGAATCCTTACTTATTTTTAAATGTTATGTCATCTTCACTGGCAGCCAAGTAACACATCATAAACATGCAAAGAGGCACAAACCTCAACCCTGTAGCTGCATTTCTGCATGCTTTAAAAACTGTAGCACAGAACAGCGCTGCTGGCACATTTCAGACCTGGAGGATGAAGAATTCCATGTGGAATAAATGCACAGCAGCAGGGGCTGGTGAGCAGGGGCAGCCAATCTCTCTGTCAGAGTAAACAGCCAGGGGAAAGCTGCTGGAACATCTCTGACACATTTCAGAGATGGATCTTTTTTTTTTTTTTCTCCATGGGCAGCAAGTAGGTGTAGAAAGCCAGATGAAGAGGAATTCAAAGTGTAAAATTTAAATGGAGGTTCCTGCAGCACTCCTGGCCCCACATACAGAACTGGCAGCAAGATTCATACATGGGTCTGGAACTCTGCAAACTGATCACCATCATGCTGGGTTCCAGCTGAGAGAAGGAGATGAAATTCATGTCACTGGAAGATTCTTTACAGGAAAAACCCCTTCCTATATAGCATCCCATGTACTACCAGTGGAGAGGCACAATCCCAAGCTGTCACACTGCAACCCCCTCCCTTCCCCACCTCCACAACTGAATGCAGGTTTGCTTGTTCATCCCATAAAACACTTCCTAACACAACACCTCCCTGCAGAGAAGGCTTCCTACTATAACACAGAAACCGTAATGCCAGCCTGCCCAGGAAACCTGCCACGTGAAGGGCTTCATGTTAGCTTAATTTATGATAAATTATGAGCTGAACTCAGGGCTAAGGGTGCACCTGAGCTGTGCCACGGTGCAGATGAAGAAGCAAGGCCTGTGGAGCTGGCTGCTGAAGCATTCCCAGCTGCCAGGCATGAACCAGGGCAGAAGTGACACGGGCAGGACACTCTGAGGCAGCATTCATAAAAGCTTTGAAGGAAGCTGAATTCGGTTTTCACGGTTGGAGGACAGCAGTGATTATATAAAGGCTGTATACTGGGAGAGGAGCTTTTCTGACAAGTCCTATGACTTTTCTCCTCTTTTCCTCTGGCTCTGCTGATATCTCTCCTACTCTACTCCCTACCAACAGAAAGGAAGTCTGGCTGCAGCAAATGGGAACTCGGCTTAGGGAGAAGTTTGAGGCTTTTCCCATCAACCAGTGCATCAAATGCTTTAACTTAGTAAACCTTGGGACAGAGGAAGCCATTTAAAAGGGAAACAACAAAATGGCCACATTGTAACGTGCCATTCCACAGCACTTGTGGACAACTCATACAAGAAATACCGAATCACACACTTCTGCACGTGGAATTGAGGTCTCTCTAGCACCTAACCAGCAACACCCCAAGCTTGCCCCAGAGCCACATGTGCTGCTTGCTTACCCCCAGCTCACACCCTGCAGCCCACACAAGCACTGTCCCTGTCATCCTGCTTGTTTGCTAGGTAACACCCTCCTCCCAAGCTGCTCACAAGGCACTCATCTCTCCTTTCACCTTGTCTCTGTGCAGTGCCAAGGGTACAAACAGGAGCCATGTGCTCCCCACTAAAGGGAGAGGCAGGCTGGGAGGTGAGCAAGGAGGGCCATGGTGTAAGGAGGCGAGTCACAGCTTGAAGGTGATCTTAAATCTATGTACAGCAGGATCACCAGAGCCTGAAAAACTTTAATGAGCACACACAAGGAAAACAGAAGTTCCCACTTCTTCTATTTACCTATCAGAGTCTGACATGAGCCAAAGCACAGCAGGAGAGGGGTTCCCATGGAGGATCACAGCTCCTAGGGACATGGCAAATTCTGGGAGGAATCCATCATTCAGGGACTAGAGAGTGGGAATGGTTTTGCATTCAACACAAGGCAGACACATCCACTAATGGTTACAGCAGCCAACATGAGTGCTCTTTCTTCTCTGCTTGAATTTTTCCAACCTGGGTTCTCTCAACCTCCACAGCCATTTCAAATCCCAATGTTTTCATCTCCTTCCAGTTCTTCGCTCATCCTTTGCAGACAGCTTCTACATGAAGTTAATTCTCTTTATGCTCAGCTTCTCCCTGGTTCCTGCCTCCCCAAGGTACTAATTACAATGCAGTTTATTAGCCAGGCACATAACACTTAGACTCTAATTTTGCCCTGCTTTAGAGAAAGCTAGACACCACTGAGACAGTCCACTGCAGTCAGTAACAGGGAAGGATATTTTTCAAAAGCACTTCAGTGGCTTTGGAACAAGAGTCCCGTTTTCAAAGAGACACTTGGAGTAAGTCACTTCTGTCAATGACAGTATGGCTCAGAAAACATCCTTGAAAATAATACCCTCAGGCTCTTTTAAAATCCATCACTTACCAAAGATTGAGTAAAGCAGCCCCAAGCAGTCTTTTCCAGTGAAGCCTCAAAGAGCAAAAGGCGAAACATTTCAGCCCTGACATTTCAGGCAGGCGTGAAGGAAACAGGAGTACCATTCAGCAACGAGGCTGCATCATCACAGGTAGGACAGCACAAAATTACTACCCCATTAATTAATTTAGTTCAGCCTGTTATGACAACTGCTAGAGATCTGGTTCAGGGCACAAGCACAGGGCACTCTTTCATCCCAGTTACCATCACTGGAGCAGCTCAGTGCCCATCATCCTACACCACAAGATGACCACAGAACCTGACAATAACACAGTTAGCACATTTACTGATTGAGAGAGAAAGCCCAAAGAAGGCCTGGAGATGTCCAAGATAAAGCCAGGAAATGAGCCCAAGCATGCCTGGTCTGCACCTTCACCACAAAATACAAATAGTAGCTGTTCCTCAGCCAACAAGAGCTACCCCATGGGCTAAGCTGTCCTCTCCCAAGTCTGCCACATGTCACATTGTCCAAATGTGAATAAATCCAGATTTCTCTGGGCACAAATATTAGCCTCGACTGATGAAGGGAGTCAGTTTGGACATGACAGGTCTGGACAGCCAGCTTCAAAGGAAGAGCTTGGCTTGAAAACATTATCCACATGTGGCAGGAATGTTCCTCTGTTCCTGCCAAGATGCCACCATCACCAGAATCTACCTCGCCAGTATTGGTTCAGAGAAATTAAGTTGCTGTTCCTCATTAATCTCTCACTTGCCTGAATAGTGGGGGTGAGGAGGAGGTCAGGGAAATACACAGTGACAGCACTCCTGGAAACACTCCATGAACCTAATATTTTGTGACACTGTCTGCATACCAAGAGTTCTGAACACAATCAGGATGCTGAGAATCAAATTGAAAGTGTCTGAATTTATGCACTGTGAAGTACAGGAGGAAGATAAAGAAAAAAACATCAAATGTCATTTTAGTTTCGTTTGCATTTCCAGTGTATCAAAGTTCCGTGCTCTTAAAGATCCCATTCCTTGAAGCCTCAGTGTGGTGCCTAACAGGAATCCATAAAGACTCGATCAACAGTAACTTGAGTACAACTACTGGAGTAACACACTCCATTCATGTCAAAGGGCCTGGCTGGCTAAACCAGAAGACCACACTTCGCCACCAGCAATCTGCAGAACATTTTTGTCCATTTTGGCCAAGCTGTAATGCCAACTCAGAGTAAGTCAGTTTGAACATGGAAATACAGAAATATTGAGCTGGAAACATTGTAGGAGAAAAAGCTTCCATTCATGAGACCATATAACCTTATACCAAATCCCAGAAAGAACTCTGCATCCAGATTTACCTCCCAGTTTTTACCCTGCTAACCAGCTGCTCACTGGATACCTACCCACAGACACCAGAGGTGCAGTCTATTAATGTGGGAGGATCTGGAAAACTTGGATAACAACAAGGGACCCTGGGCAATGTTCAGGGATAGACTTCAAAAGTTTGCAATCTGAACACACACAGATCTGATTCTAGAGACTGCAACCAGTATTTCCCAAGAGTCATTATATACAGCTACAGTAATTCATTAGGGATCTTACAACTACAGCAATTCATTAGGGATCTGTTTAAATAAGAAGGCAAAATAAAAATTCTGGCAAAAAGCTTGTCCAGCATAGAATTAAGCTGAATAATTCAAATCAATAAATGCCATCTAAAATAAGGGAGGCTACACCATAAGGCTCAAATGTTTCCACGATAAACAGCAAGAAGAGATTTGAAACTTCTGCCTTCTTGCTAAGAAAGAGCAAGAACTGAGATTAAGTTTAACACAGTACCTTGATGCATCCTAATCCATGGAAAACCCAGAACTTCTGTACAGTTCTGAGAAAGCTTGTGCAGCTGTGCCAAATGACACAGCAAACCCACAAAACTGCCTCTAGCACATGGCTTGCAAGTGTGGCTAAACTTCAATAGCCATCAAATAACTCCCAAGCTGATTTTGGAATCCATTCATTCACACAGTGATTTGTCAATGCAGAAGAGGCCTCAGTCAAGTGAATTAACTCATGGAAGTGCATGGTTTATCTAGCTCCATGGAACACTTGAATACTTTCAGCCTTTGCTCTCAAGCTCTCTGAAGCTGTTAGGTTTGAATCCCAAAGACTATGGAAAGCTTTTCGGTAACCCTAAAGCAGCTCCCTTGAGTTACAATTTTTAATAGTATTAAATATTGTCGCAGAGATCTTTTATGAAAAATCTTTTTTTTTTAAGATTTTTCCTCCTGAGAAGCTGAGAGGCCTCAGGAACAAAATGTAAACATGGATTATCTGCTGCTGTGGAATGCAACAGGTAGATCTTTGATTAGTTCATGTTGGTTGTTTCTAAATGATGGCTAATCACAGCTTAGCTAGCTCCGATAGCGAGTCCGAGACACAAGCTTTTGTTATCATTCTTTCTTATTCTATTCTTAGCTAGTTTTCTGATGAAATCTTTTCTTCTATTCTTTTAGTATAGTTTTAATGTAATATATATCATAAAATAATAAATCAAGCCTTCTGAAACATGGAGTCAAATCTTCGTCTCTTCCCTCAACCTAAGACCCCCTGTGAACACCGTCACAAAATATCACAGACTATAGAAAGAGAACTAACAAAACTCCTAAACACAACCTAGACTAGCACCTTGTGACCCTTCGGCTCAAAGGCCATGGGGCTCAAGCAGCCATGTGGTTTTGGTATCACATTTTGATATCAAAAATAGAAACTTGTGGTGCAGGTCTCTTTGGACCAAGGCTGGAGAGCACAAGGCAGGTTCCTGCAGGAACACAGCTGAGCTCAGTGGGCACTCCTTGCACTGAGCACCTTGGGTGAGACCATCTATGTACAGGATGGATGACCCAAACAGCCATCACTGCCCTTCACAAACAAGCACCCCTAGACAAGGCATCCCTTCAGCTGAAGCTCCTGTCCCTCAGCCAGCAGCTGCACTGACTTCAGACAGAAGGACCTGCATTATAACTAGCTGTAGGCAGCAGGAAACAAAGTGTGCATCTCATGCAGAGGCTGAAAGGCCCATTGTAATTAGCCACTCTCAGCCCTGTACGCTGGACAGGACAAAAACAAAACCCACAGTTTTCCTTTGCTGGTAAGCCCTAAAAACACTGCCCACTATTTCCCATAAAGGGCCTGTATGCCCAGCACTTTCCCTGTCACAAGCTGGGGCATTTGGCATAGGCTATGGGAAGGGTAACTCCCACAAAAATCACATTTTACGGACAATGCCTGCAGGACAGAAAGAACACCACCATGTTTTAGTCACACAGACATGCTTCTCCTTGGGCTGAACCTTGCTGCCCAGTGGGACACCACAAAAAACAGTGACTGATCACCAAGTGCAGGACCCAAGCAAAAGGGAAACCATTTACCCAGTGGCAGCCAACATTTCTGCAAAGAGCACATCAGTGCCCAAACATGAATAATGGTTTATTTCATGGTGATGCTCTCCTACCAGAGCACAGTGAGGATCTGACAGAGAATACTCCCAGAGAGCCTAGGGTGAAAAATGGGGGTGGGATGGGGGGGAATATGGTGGTTTTTTTCATTTCTGGCTTTGTTTTAAACATAAAAATCTATTTCAATGGGTGATGAAAGTTAATTTTACCAGGTCAAGTCTGTTTTATGCCTGACAGTAATTGCTTTATCTCAACCCACAAACTTCTTCACCTCATTTTCTGCCCCCACTGTGTTGATAAGGGAGTGAGAGAGAAGCTGGGTGGTGATCTGGCTGCAGACCAAGGTTAACACACCATAACATCTCACCAAGCAAGGTGGACACCCTTTAACAAGAAAAGAGTAAAAGCTTGAAGAACAACTTGGAGAAATGGCTTTCCTAAATCACAACAATTACAGGTCTTCCTGCATCTCAGTGAGATGATGAGAAGGAAGTTGTAGGTTTGAAAAACTGAAAATCTTAAGCTTCTCCTCTTTAAAAATCAAACCTTAGTTATATACTGTTACTTTTCTGTTGTTTCCAAATTACTGGCTAACAAAGGATCCATCCCGAACATGGCAACTCAATGCATTATCATATAACACTCAGACCATGTCAGGATGAGAAGTGAGCATGTTTCCAGCAGATGAAACTCATTAGCAGGGCACAAGCAGCAGGACACCACTGGGGGCATTCCTCTTTCATGTTTTTCAAAAAAATTTTCTTTCAGTCAGTATTTCAGCTTCTCTCTTGGAAAGTTTTAAATGCTTGCCCTCTTCCCTCTTGGCATTTCTCAGTATAGACAGGCACATGTGGCATTTTTCAGAGGTACAGGGACCTGCCCTGCTACTGTCCCAAGCAATGCACATGCCAGTCCTCCTGCATCTTCCTTCAGAGATTCCTTCCAAGTTTAAATGTGAGGTTTAGTCCATTCCAGCACCAAAACACTCCCAAGCACATCTCTGGTCTCCTGCTAATGATGTGCCAAACCATGTTTGCATGAAGCTGAGAAGTGAAAAGAGGTAGCAACCATTTCATATCCTCCTTTTCAGAAGTAAAAAACAAGAACTCCAAACAACATTTCTGCAGCCCTTCCTGGTAAAGTTCCACCAGAGAAAACAAATACCATTCATTGTTTAACAGGACAGGCTGCAAAACTATTAAGCTATGATGTTTTCTCACTCCCTGTTATTCCTTTGGAGAATTAAAGGGATGAAATAAATCTGAAACTACAGAACACTCAGAACTCTGTCCTGCCATGGCAAACACTATCTATCTATCACAAACACTGCTATCCTCTGGCCCTGCTGTGTCTGAACATAGGTGCTCCATAGGTTAGCTCCATCTAACACACATTCCTAGAAGACTCCAGGAAAAATACTTCCTTTTCACCTTCAACATAAATTCATAGAGTAATTCCTCGGTTTTAGGAATGTAGAGGGCACCACTACCTGTCACCCTCCACTGCAAAGCAATTCCACATTATTTCATGCAGTTCTCCAGGTATTAAAATGTTAGGTATCATCCTAAAATACACACACGCAATATGCATTTCAAGGCTTTCTTCTGCATTGACCCAAACTCAACGCTGATTTCAATTCAGCCAGAATTCTCTCAGTGGGAGACAAAAACAAGCATGCCACAAATATACCACTATTCATCTCTGAAAATGAAAAGTGAAACATTTCTGAAAGGTTTCTGTATTCTTCCACACCCACACCACACATCTCAACAGCCAAATTTTCTTTCAGTTTCCTTATAACAGAGTTCGTAGTTGCCTTAAAAAAAATCCAAACAACTAAAGACAATGTAGGATTTGGATGCAAACATCAAAGCACCAAAAAACAAACCTGCCATAGTTGCTTCAGAAAGTGAGTGAGTCATGAAGACCTCAGTGCAACTGAATTATCCAGGTTCTGTCGAAAACTTCACTGTCATTTGATGGATCACCACAAAACTAAATTTTAAGTCTTTTTCCACTTTCAGTAAACTAAGGGATTATGAATTATACCAGTGAACAGCATGGTAAGTGTTTCAAAAGGACACTTAAATATTAAAAATAAGCCAATTCCAGTAATCTTTGCCCAGGAAACAGATGTAGCATGAAATAACAACTCCTGTGCCCCCACACCAGCTCTCACAGCCACTTATCTAAGAGCCACTGTGCCTGCAAACATGCAGAAACCATCCAAGTGAGAGCTGCAGACACCAAGATGGTGTTAAAAAAATACAGAGAAATCAGCTGGCTGCTTGGTGAGGTTTGGAAAGGCTACTATGAAGGGAGAGGCAACAGAGGGGAAAAACAGAAACCAAAGCACATTCCTTTTCTTCTTGAAAATAACAATGATGATAAACATTCCAGCAAACCAGAAATAAATATTTTGCTTTTACACTCCAGTCATCTAAAATAACTGACTGGGTTCAGGCACTGCTGCAACAGAAGCTCAGTAAAAGATTTTCAACTTCAATACAGTGGGCACTGTGCAATAGCAGGAGGGCTGCCTGCCTCACTTCAGCAAGGAATATTCAGGGAGCAAAATGATGAAGCACATCAAATTAAGAATAAGGCTGGGAAAAAAAAGTTGCTAACTGGAGAGCTTAGAAAATCTGATTTTAGTTCTGGGGAGTCTCCTAGTTTGCTGAGTGAGGAGAGGCAGATCCAGACCTGTGCTCTAAGTCTTCACCTCTGTATGATTAGGACTGCATGCCTGCTCAACATCTGGGAAAAGGGAACATTCCTTCTCCCCCTCCTCTCAAACAGAAACAGCTTGGATGCAGGGACCACCCCTCTGAACACCACAGAATGCTTCCCATAGCAGGGCAAAGCTCTCCCAGCACGGATGGGAGGAGTGAGACACTCCAGGAGC
Source organism: Geospiza fortis (assembly GCF_000277835.1). NCBI lineage: Eukaryota > Metazoa > Chordata > Aves > Passeriformes > Thraupidae > Geospiza > Geospiza fortis. The sequence goes on from NW_005054400.1 coordinate 2,286,500, forward strand.
TTCCTCAACAGCCTGCAACCACTATTGATCCTATTGACAGCACATGGAGCAGGGCAGTGTGAAATCTCTGCTCCCTGGAGCAGGCACCACTGTTTGCTTTGCACTGCCTATCCACAGTGAGACAGAGCTTCTAGTGCCTGTTCCAAGGTGACCTGGAGGCAGGACTCTTGGGGTTTTCTAGTCCTGGTTTTGCTGCAGAGCTATAATGAAGCCTTGTAAATCAAAATCAGTGGCCCATTTTTCTGTGCAATAGGAAAAATTAAGTCTTCCAAACTTCACTGGAGCACTTAAAGGAGTTACTACACAAAGTACTATCACGGTTATTTAAACTCTTTTGGATGATTCTTAAAATACAACACTTGTAGTTTCATCTGGTGTTGATCGGGAGACAAAGCCACGCTAATTCATCCAAGATGCAACCTCACCCACTAAACAGCTTGCCATTGTTTGATCTTCCTGTGAAGGAATAGCAGGAGACCAAGCAGCCTACCAGTAAGAATTATAATACACAGAGGAAAAATTCTTCTTGATGAATTGCAGAATAACCCTTCTGAAGCAGTAAATGTGCCCGGCTGTAGCAGGACAGAAGTTGGCTTTTGGTCCTTTACAACATCCTGAAAGCAAGGGACAAAAAAGCCCTTGCAAACCTGACAGACAGCCCTTTCTGGGAAGCAGGGAATATCTGCTCTGCCTTGCAGAGAAGGGGAGGGATTACAGTTCCACTGAGCCCTCTCTGGGACAGGGGCTACAGGACCACTAAAAGAGTCACACTGCATGAAATTCCCAAGCACAAATGGCACAGCCCTTCAGACCAGTGCATTCTCTGCTCTGATTCAAGATCCCTTTAAACCTCAGCTGCAGGAACACTGCAGGCCATTAAACCACACAGAGCCTGTCACACAGGCACCCTGCAAGAGCTAGAGGGATTCTGGAAGTGAAGGCTGGCCAGAAGAAATGGGACATTGGTTTTACAGTGTACCATTGCATTTCTAACTGTTCCTTCTTTCAGAGCCTACAAATATCACTTGGCCCTTACAGAGAAACTGAAGAACTGCCAAACTTTCTGCTAAAAAATATAAAAACATTAAAATCAATTATTCCACATTCAGCCATCTAGTGCATTTTGCCTTTAAATGGATTTCACCAAGAAGACATCAGGTTTTAAGTTGCAAGTTGCACATAATACATAATGTAAGAGACAAGCATGTTACCTCTACACCTTTTCATCTATTAGTAGCAGATAAAACCCCCCTTTCCCCTAATCAACACATATATGCCAGTTACAAGTTGTCTTGTTACTCAAAAATCCACACTTGGATTGGAATTTGTTTCTATAACTTAAATAAAGTTTTTATGTTAATGTGTCCATGCCACACTCCCGACTCACACCCCACAGGAGCCTGAAAGCATCAGGACCCAGAGGTGGATCTGGTTTCTGCTCCACCCTGCAGTAAGAGACCCAAAAAAAAATATCAGAAGGCTACTTTGAGAAGAAATATGAATGTAGTCAGAAGAGCTAGTTTAGAATAACTTTCTGTGCAACTCAGCTGCAGAACAGACAATATTCTCTAATGGGAAAGGCACACTAGAAACAACTTTCCAGAAATAACATTGCCAGCTAAGATATATTAAGGGAAAATGAACGGTAAGCAATAACCAGCCAATGCTTGGCAATACTCATCCCCACTAAAACGTTTATTTTCACTCCATGGGTTTCTTCCCCTTTAACTACCCCAGTGACAAATAAATTATGAACATTACAGCTAATTTATTACTCAGCACGGCTGAGAATGGAGAGAAAGAAAGGGCACCAATATTTTCAAGCTGATTCTTATTCTAGAAAAACAAATACTTTATTCAAAACAATAACAAATTAAAAAGGAAAAACTGCTTTTGTAGTTAAGTCTGCCCATGCCGAAGCCATTCAGGCTCTGCTGCTGCCAACCAATCAAATGCTTTACCAATAGCTTCAGAAACAGAATCAAGCTCTTAATCTGTGCCTCAGTTTCCCCACCTGTGACACTTCTCCCACCCCATCCATACAAACTGCAAATACACAGAGGCAGGTTCTATTGTGCAGCACCAAGGACAACAGAAAGCTCTGAAGCACTGCAGTATTCCAAAAACTGACTTTCATGACATCCTCCATGCAGATCTTGCCAGATTCCAAGGAGGGTTTGATCAGGTCTGTACCACAGAACACAATATTGTATTTGTTATATTTAACATGAGAGAGGAAGGGGTTGCACAGCAAAACAACTTAAAAAATCCAAGAGCCAAATTCTGCTGTTCACCCCTCAGTTCCCAGCTGTCCATCACACAGGGCCCCTACTTCTATTTGTTCCACCAGGAACCCTTTGGTCATTAACTTCTGTATTTATCTTTCATACTTATCTTTTCCCTGAAGATGGAATTCCAAGATTTCCACTGGTATCTCAAACCCCAGCAGCAATAAACCCGCACAGAAGGAGCCTGTCTCAGAGACCACATACAAACACACACACACTGTCACCTGGAGTCACACAGCACTAATTTTACTGCAGACTCTTAACTAAGAGGGTTTTTGCAGGCTGCAGTCAAACACTGCTGCACGGGCAAAGCTCTCCCTAGGAAGTTAAGCACGGCTCAAAAGTTTTCATTCAGCAAAACAAGAAACAATTTGGCATTCATTCCCACGCAAACACCAATGCACCCTCCTTGGGAGGGACCAATTATTTTCCTTTCCATCCCATGCTCAGGCCAGTCATCCTCTATCACTTGATAAAACACATGAATAGCTGCATTCAAAGCTGTGGCAAACAGAGACAGCTCAGTAAAGCTCTGTAAAAACAGCTCCCCAGAGCACACCACAGAACTGGTTCCCAACGTGCTCCCCATATGCATGCCCTTTATCTAAAGGAGCCCATGACTTTGGCAGATGTTGGATGCTTGCAACTAGGTCAGTCTGAACCAGAGTGAGTCGAGGCTAAAGGCCAGGGAGAGAAATTAAACTGCACTCCTGCTCCACAAACTGTGGCTGTCAAAGAGAGAGCTCCTTGCCTTCTGCTCAAGCAATGATTTCACCACTGGCTAGGCACAAGATCTGACTGGCAGGGTGATGAAATGCCTCAGAGATGAACCGTCAGGAGCGCTTGGAACGTTATTACCAGTAAAAATATTCCAAAATACAGAGCATGTAGGAATTCATGGGGAGGGAGGGAGGCAGACAGGCAGGAAAGTGCTGCCAAGGTATGTGAATCAGCCTTATCGAAACCCTCATCGCCGCACGGCTGGCATGACTGATCACACTGCTGCATCCACCCGAGAGGCACAAGGCTCCAGCTGGAGAACAGAGGCTCCAACCCTTCCCTCCTCGTGCCATCTGCATCAGTCACCCTCAGCTCTTTAATCCACTGCCCAACGCTGCAGGAGAGCAACTGCAGGTGGAAATCAGCCGGGCTGCTAAAAAGTTGCTGCAAAAATCCCGAGTAACTTCTGCAGCAGGGATACCTGCAGACTACAAGCAGCATTTTCCTCAGTGCCACTGCAGTTGCTGGGAAATTCAAGCTTCCAAAAGCACGCAGGAGTAATTAGATGAAGCCAAATAAATGTGTACACAAAACCTTACACGAATATGCAAATAATAGGGTGTATTCAGCAGCCCCAGAAATTAAAGCAGCAGCGCAGGCTTGTATTTGCATAAACTATGCAGGATATGGCACCAAGTAATTCTGGAACATGTGCATTTTGCAAACAGCAAGCATAATAATAGACAAATATTTTGGAACGTGACATTGATCAAATACTCCCTAAAACTTCACAAGAAGAACCTCAGAGGCACTGCACTATTTAAACACAGACATCTACTGCTGGCATCCTGGGGTATTTTCACTGCTGAGTTCTGTGGGAAAAGAATTGGACTTTATATAGATTTTTATCAGCATTTATTATTTATAAAGCCCTTTTGGCAAGCAGAATGTTTTATGAACAAATAAAAGTGAATGATCCTTGCTCAAAAACCACATAATGAATGAATGTATACTTTGTACGTATATGCAAGTGGTTGCTGCTAGTCTATTGCGCTGTGAACATGGAAAAGGGGATGTTTTTTTACAACTCCAAATGGAAATAACAATAGCCACTTCTAAATGTACTGACATGAAAGCCAAGCCCAGTCCAAACTGAGCTCTTCAATCACTCCTGAAAAGCCAAGCCCCTGGCTTGTTTTCTTAACAAGCTGAGTTTCTGTCCTCGTGGTCTCCCTGCGCCAAACAAGACAAAATCTGAGGAAACCAACTTGTCACCGTATAAGGCAAAAAAGGTTTCTCTTCCTGAGTTACAAATAACTAGGAAAAGTCACACATGTGGCCAAGGAAAGCAGAACTACAATACAGAACTCCCTCACTGCTGACAGGCTAAAATTAGTAGTTTATTCAACTGCCCAGAACTACACACTGTGCCTGTCCTGTGCAGCATCTCCCTATTTGCCTGCCTTGCTGTTTGCTCTCCACTGTCTCGCCTGCTAATTTGTCCCTCGGGGAGCAGCCCAGCAGCCACCACTGAGTCCCACTCATCCCAGGAGCCCGAGCAAATGAAAATCCACTTGCAGCTACACCTGGGCAACTGTGCAGTGCCACCACTGATTCCACCCCACGGCAGCACCTGAGAACAGCACCTGGCCCCACGGGACACTGCAAAAACGATTAAGTGCTCTGTGCTTTCCAGCAAGCATCTTTGCTGCTGCTGCTGTCACTCCCCTGCAGCACCTGTAAGCACAGTGCTGGGCAGATTTGCTTTAAGCACAGATTCACCCTCCAATGACAATTCCACATTTGCATCTGCTCATTGTACGAAGAGCTTCGTGGTATTTGCAATGACGGCAGATAAATTATACAGAGGAACACTTGCCCAGTGCAGCTGGGCCACTGCTTATGCATGCTAGGGATTGTTTTGAGTTTAGTTTGCTTTTTTTTCCCTTTCCCCCCACTGCCCCACAGTTGTTTGTCACTGCCTGTGGATCCTGCTGGCCATGGAGCTCAGGACATAGACCTGGAGAAAACAGAGAGCAGGTACAGAGCTGCTGAATTTATCTCATCAGGGAGGAGGGAAGGCTCTGGGAATCGCAGAGCTCTGCGAGGCTGATTCGAGGCTGGGGTGTGCGAAACACTCCAAAGGAGCAGCAACGCCGCTCCGGCACAAAGCACACCCCAGGAGTGGGGGAAAACAGGAAAAGAAACGCGAAACTGGCGAGGAGTGAGCAACGCAAAGGAGTTTGAAGGAAATGCCACACTGGGGACTAATTCTGCTGATCCTACGCTCCAACACCCCAGCGAAGCGTGCTGATATACATCCCTCCAGCAGATCCATGCATTCCTGGCACACCGGTGCCCACCGGGTGACATCACCCGTGGGCTCTTCCTTGGCTATTACTTTGAGGAAGGATTATCCTACACTCATTCACACTGACAGCTCATTTTGCAAGTAGCTCATCGGAAACAATATATTTACTTACTAAGGTGTTACTCACATAAAGCAGGCATGTTCCTGTCAGGCTCCTACAAATTAAGTTACATCCATATATACTCACCTAGGGTATAGAGCTGCTGAATTTATCTCATCAGATGTGATGCAGTTTCCTTTGGAATTACAACTATGTTTCAAACTAAACTTCTGTTTTATTATATGGAGATGAATTCTAATTTCCATTTCATATTAAGAGGGAATATTACCATGGTTAGTTTAGTCACATACCTTGAAAAATTATAGATCACGTTCAGTACAAATTTGCATAAGTAGTTTGAGCATGTGAAAGAAGCAATGCTAAATGCTGAATACCAGTACCAAATGCAGAGTTCTTACATTTACTGTAGAATATGTTATGTGTATGGCCTCAAAAAGCCTCAGAGATTACGAATACATTTCTTTTCCATGGAAACTATAATTCTCACATCCAGCAAGCTATTTTAAGAAATTTAAATCAACTATACACTTACATCTGCTGGAAGCAGAACATTTCCACAGGCTGTACACTTCAAGGCACAAGCACAGCCGTATGGACATCTTCCCAACTCTTCTACTACACTTCTGCCTCCGACACCACATCTCACTATGCAGATTTAGTGCTAAAGTCTTATTTGGATTGTTCTGTACCCAACACCGAGACTTTCGGGGCTGCTGCGCTTTGCACCGCCGCATCACTTAAGAGGATGAGGAAAAGCGGTAACGCGGGAGGCACGAAATAAATGCCCCGCTAGCTTTTGCCGGTATTTATTCAGTGTGAAGCGGGAAGGCTGGCGCTGGAGCCGAGCGCCCGGCCAGCCCGCGTCGGTGCCAGCGCTGCCCGGGCACGGCCGCGCTCCGGGCGCTCGGGAGTCCCGCGGAGCGGCCGCACAAGTTGGGCGGCAGCGGGTGGGTGACCCCGAGGCACTGCTGA
>NW_005054400.1:2293510-2296845 GCF_000277835.1 Geospiza fortis
CCGATCCCGCCGCCCCTGCCCCGCGCTCCGGGCAGCGCAGCGAGCGGCGATGCTCCCGCACGGCGCCGGCAGCGCGGGCTCTCCCCGCAGGTGGAGGGCAGGATGCGCCCTCATCATCCCGGCCGGCTCCCTGCCGGTGTGTGTCCCCCGGTCCATTCGGCTGTAGGGGCCCCTTCGCAAAGGGGAGCAGAGGCGCCACAAAGATTAAATAAATGTTAGAAGAAACGAGCGGCTGGAGGTGACTTGCGTCGCACCGCCGCTGCCATGTGCGCCAGGCTTGGCCGTGCTTCGTGCGCCTGGCACCTGCCTCCCCTGGTGCCCTTTGTGGTCAGCCCCACGTCGAGTTCTAATTTCAGGAGATATCTTCTCTTAAAAACCACTAATCTTCACTTCTACTATTACAGATCACATTCCTTGTCGGCGTAATTGCAAAACCTGATCTGTTTCACTCTTGAGATGCACTTTTCTTGTTCATTTCTGGATCCACGCTGGGGGCTGCTGTTCTACTTCCTTGTGTTATTAAACTTCACATTATATGGAACTTTAAATCCATGATTCAGTTAGTACTAGGATGCCCATGGCCTTTGAGAGGAAGAATTTTTTGTGGAAATGCAGGTTACGTTTTTCAGAAATACCCCATGATTTGCATCCTCAATTTCATTTTCAAAGGTAGTTGAGGCTTTGAAGCTCCTGAACACCTTAGAAGATATCTTTGAAAATGGAACTTAGGACCATTCTAATTTTCAGAGCATAAACCAGTCAGCACCAGGAAGTCAAGAGAACTGATATTTTGAATGAGCCCTTTTTTCTTCCCATACCCTTTTTGAGTTTCTTCCAAAATATTATCACCTCTTGGGGGCTTTTTATTCTGGCCTATTTTTACGTGTGTAACCTTATTAAACATGATGCTGAAAATCTCTGAGCGGTGTCTCCACCCAGGCTGATGAATATTTGCTGGTGTACATTGCAGAACTGCAAACCATTGCTGGAGAGAAAATGCAGAGACCTGGCACGCTCAGTCACTGCCCTTCGCTCATCAGCTGCCGACAGGTCCCTCCCATGCTGAACTTTGTCTTGCCACAGCTTTTCCGGCAGGTCTGTGCCACATCAACAGGAGTCAATAGTCCGCTCCACCTCAGGGCCACAGCCTCCAATATTAATGTCCTGAGGCATCGTTATCAAATGATTAGAGAACAGCCTGGTGCTTGTAGATGAGTGGTCTTAATTTTAAGGAGATACAGATCAGTCCTCCAGACATTGCAAGGCTCACAAGATGCACATTAGAATCTACCTGAGGCCTCAGCTGCCAAGGTTTTTGCATGAGCCCATGAGAAACTGGCTCTTCCATTCAGGTTTCTGCCAGTCCATAAGGTGTTTGTTTTCCATCCTGAAAAAACTGGTTCTTCCACCAGAGAAACCCCAAAAAGGCAAGTGTTCTGGAAATCTCTTTATACAACAAAAGTGCTCATCTCCTTTCTAAAATGTTTATTTAGGCACCTCTTCTGTAAAAATCCTGAAGTTGGGAAGCTAGTACGGTCTCTATCTCTAGATGGGTGAATTCACAGACTAATTCAATTAGTGTGGCTAGACAGATGCTTTGCTCCAGGTGGATGCTGCAGTGCGTGATAAACAGGATGGACAAGCTCACAGACTTTTAAATAGGTGAAACTAGAGTGGTGTCTCTTAAAATACTTGAACATGCAGAGTTATGCTAGGAGAAATCTTAAAATTTCATGAAAAAAACACCCAACAAAACTAACACACATTTTTGGGGCATGCTGGTCTTTCCAGTCGTCTTTTGCCTGCTCTAGGTTAGATGCTAAAGACAGCAAAGCTCTAAAAACTCATCTAACTCACCAACTATATATCTGGAGGCAGAAGTAAACTTCTGCACGTGCTACTGCAGTTGCCAATATTCAAGTTGATGCTTTAAAGCTCTTCAGAATATATATATATATATATAATATATGCAAATGACATCATGTGTGTCGATCACATCTTGGACATCCTGTTGGAAGAGTTTGTTCAGGCTGATGCACTGCTTGTCTTTCACAAGGAAAACAGCTGCTAGAAAAATTTGACTCTAATACTAATTATCTGAAACATCTGGTTGCTTGCTTTATTGCAGCAGAATACAATTTTCAGTTCAGTTTCTGTCCAGAAGAGACAGAATGCCTGGATTTTTTTCTCTTATTTATGTTGTATACTCACACTTATTTCCTCTAGAAAAATTCCTCCTGGGTTGCTCTGCTGAAAGAAAGAGTGAGGGTCTTGCATCTCCACTTGAGGTACATTGGTAGACCTGAATTTGCTTTTTGCCACCTCTAAACAGACCACATTCCTGAGAGATCTCAGTAGAATGCTTCAGGGATGGACAAGTGACCTGGTTGGATTTAATAGTTAATTATTGCTACAGCCAAACAGCTTTTCTGTCCTAAATTGACTCAGCTTTAACTACTAATGTGTGGAATACTAATGTTCTTGGATTATCATTAGCCTAGAATAAAAAATGGCTCTACAGCTAGAATAGTCCCTTCTCCTCAGGGCTCAGCAGTTTTGCCAGCACAGTTCTCAGCTCTTTCCACATCCAAAGCAAGCATTTTCCCCCCAGTAATTTCTACTAAAGCATCATGCAGATACCTTGTCAGGTTTTCATAAACACTCTGAGATTCATTGCTGGCAGGCAGCGTGCTGCCCTAGATAAGGGTGGGCACTCCAATCTTAAACCAGCCAGCTCTCCTGAGACCATCTCATCACACCTTGGCTCTGGACATCTCCTTGCTCTGGGGCTTGTGGCAACATTCACCTCTGGGTAACCTTAGCAGGCAGAGTTTTCTTAGCCCATCACCACGCTGAAACAATTTCTGCTTTAGTTCACTTTCCCCCCCTCCTGTTCATGGTTAATATTACTCCAAATTAGCTGTGTAACCTTGATACTAGGCAGGCACAACTTTTTTGATCCATATTCAGAGTCATTGCCTGTTGTGTGGCACTGAAGAACTGAGGGAGAGCTGTGCAGGGTGAGGACCTTAGTGAAGTACTTGACTGGTATCTTACACTCAAGGGGCAAAAGTGCAAACTGAAAATCTAAGCTTGACCATCAGCAGTGTGGGTAACAGGAGAAGGAACAGGAGAGGATGATTTCCCTTCAGCAGAGCTGGTGGAAACCACTCCTGTGCAATGTGCCAAAGCAAGCAGCTGAGCTGGATCATTAGGCATCTCTACAATTGCCATTGGAATCGTATTCCCAAACCTTCCAGACATATCTCACAGTCCAGGGAGCTAATGTGTGTCTCACCCAGTACAGCCCCACTGCAGCACTGTAGCTGTTCCTG
>NW_005054400.1:2296855-2314580 GCF_000277835.1 Geospiza fortis
AAAATGATGGTCTTCCAGAAGAACTGTGATATATTTTTTAAAAAACCCAAACCCAACCAAAGCAGTGCTGCAACCATTGTTGCCTTTCACATTGCAACCATAACTGTTGATTTCTGCCTCCGAAACTTCTCTGGATGTTCTCTACAGGATGACTGCACTTCATTGCTCTCCTCTCCACTGCTGTAGGTCAGGAGCAGCTATTGCAGCCTGCATCCTCACCCCTCCCCATGGCTATGCTTTCAGACAGGTGCCTGTGCTCTCCTGCCCCGTGGCCCTGGGTGCCAGCCCGGCTGTAAATCGCTGCTAATCTGAGAGAATTGCCAGGGTGACTGAGGAGCATCATGGTGAGAGCCGCCCTGGGGGCATGCTTGCCTCAGTCTGCCGGGTTCTGACACCGGTTCTGCCCCTTGCTCCGGCTGAGAAGATGCTCTCACCTGGCTGGGAGGATGTGCACCCCTGCATTAGGTACAGCAAAATAATGTCCCTGAGAGGTTTGCATTCTGCTCCGTTCAAAATCCCACCAGTGAAGTTAAAAATCAGGCACAGCTGTCTCAGATACCAGTCTCAGACTACATTTGGGTTTCTTTCCAGGACAGCGTATCCATGTTCGGGCCAGTTTTCATTTGCTTTAAGCCATTTGGATGAAAGGAGAGCTCATATGCTGCCAAAGCAGATTTGCATGCAATGTAAATCATATCCCCTTGGCACCAGATCTGCACCCCTGACTGGTCCTGCCTGGTGCATTTCTCTGAGGGAAGGCTTACATAGTAAGACAATAAGGAATAACTTCAGATACGTTCAAAGTACAAGGAAGAAAATGTAAATAAATATGAGATCCCAGAGCTCTGGCCAAGAGGCTTTTCCTTGGGATGTCTTTGAAATGATGTTTTGTGGTTCTCCGGTGCAAAGCCCTGTGGACCAGCTGGCACAGGAGGGAGGAGACAGGAAGGGATTTTAATCACCTACCAGTGTAGGATGGGGCTGTAAGTGTGCCCAGCAGCCAAGGGTGTGTGGCAGCGAGGAGAACTGAGACTGGGGCAGCTTGTGGATGTATCAGCAGCTGTCATTTCCAAGATACCATGACACTAACAGTTTTAAAGCAATTTCTTTCTATAAACACTTCTGGCTTTAGTGCCTTGCTATTTTGAGTCCTGCTGGAGACTTGGACTCATTAAAAAGGCATTTCCTTTGGACAAGGGGATTAGATAGCTGTTCCTTCCCCCACATGATGAAAGGATGGAGAACACCTCACTGAAGCTAAAAAATGCAGAAAATTAGGACATATTAGTTTAACAAGAGGTCAAGGCTCACCTTGAAATCTCCACCTATAAAAAGAGTTAACAAAGAGAGGAGATTCCTAAATGCAAGAATTAGGTGTCTTGTCTACAATCCACATTGCATAAAGCTGGCTCCTAAACTCTAATTATGGTTTCCCAAATAAATGAGACTTGGATCTGAAGGCAGCTGGGTAATCTCCAGTGCCACTGACTCCATGAGACCTGAGGGCATGCAACACTTTTGCAGCAGAGCTAGGCACCCAGCAGGATCATGGTCTAAATGGAAATCCCAATGACTTTTGAATTAAAGCAATGTCATTTAGCAAACACAGTATAATTGTGAAGTACCTGCAAATATTGACATCAGCCTAACGCCTCATTTAGTAGGAAAGTTAATTTGCAGAATCAGAAAATGAAAAGTAAATTACTGGACAATAGACTGCTTCTTTCCTGACTATTAATCAGCATCCCATAAAGCAATGCTTGTCCAAACTGTAAGTCAATATACAATAAAAATATTTAACTTCTTTATTGTAAGGATGAGACCTTGAAACTCTAATTCTAGAAGATAATTCTATTTAGTCAATAAAAGGAATGTCATCTGTATTTTATACATTGAGGTGCCTTTGTGAAGCAACTAAGATACTCACTGTAGTAACACATTATTACAAATGTTCTGCTTTCCTGTCACTGTGACACTCTGAAAAGCATTCTTGGCCAGACCTGTCCGTGCCTGATGATGCAGCAGAAGGCAATGTTCCCTGGAGTCTGCAAGAATTCATCTTCCAGGTGGTGGGGTAACAGGAGGAGTGATGGTGACGTCTTTTGTGTGGGAAGTCACACCAAGCTCTCACACAGACACTTCTGCCCAACTCTGAGCATTAATATTAGTGGGTCAGCCCAAAGTTCATTGCTGTGATTTCATTTTGACCCCTTGCTTTGGGGTTTTTGTGGTGATAGCTGGACACAATTTGCTCCTTCTACGTGTCCACCTTGTAACTTCCTTCAATGGCAAAATGTAGCAGAGGTTTTTTATGAAAGTTTGCAAAGTGCTTTGGACCAAGGGAGCTATAAACACTTTGTAAGCAAGTGGAGTTTCACCCAGACACTGAACAGTTGTGCTCTGACTCTTCTTGCTAGATAATGACTTGATGGACCCAGTACTTGTAAGTCAGACTGTCCCCTTAGTAAAGAAGTTGTTTACAGGGATGCTCAGCGGCATCTTGAAATCCAGCCATGGGTGCATGTGCTGACTTCCCCGGAGCCTTTTATTTACTGTCCATGACCACATTCTCAGTGGATCTTGCAGCTTGGTGTGAACACTTTCAATCAAACACTGCTTGCTTTCAGCCCAGTCATACTTTTTTTTTCTCAAGACATAACATAGAGCATTGTATTTGTCTCACTGTACTAGTTCCTGAGTTTATTGAAATGCATGTTGTATCTCTTTGCAGAATAGATTTTATTTACATCTCTGAGCTGGTAAAAACCTGGCTTAGGGCTTTTCTGAATTAGCTGTTTCTTGCCAATGGAAGAGAGTTTCCTGTGTGATTTTGTGGTGAATCTGTAGTACCAGGGTCTCTGGGACACACTGTAGTCCCAGATGAAGTGAGCCACTGTGAAGGGTGTTTCATCTTTCAGGCTGAGGAGAAAGTGTTATGAGAGAGTGGGAAGCTGAATAATTATAGATGATAATTAAAATAGTGGCCTATGCTGTCCATGAAAGAATCAAGGCAAGCAGCAAACACAAAGTAAGATAGTACAGACAGAAAAGGGAGGAACTTCGCTGATGGCATTGTGATGTTGTGGAACAGCTCTTCAAAACAAAACCAGCTCCCATAAACCAGCCTTTTATTGCCTTTTTTTTTGGCCAGAACTGAGTTCTCTCACCCCCCCAGTTCAGTTCAGTAAGTTCATCTTAGGAGCAGCTAACAGTGTTCTTGGGTGTTACTCTATATACTTATGTAATTTCAGTTGGGTGAGCTTGATGTAAAAGAACACCCTTTTGTCACCTTAGCTGTCCCAATGCCTCTGGGTACCATGAGGTCAGTCACAATCTGTTTTGGCTGGACACATAACCCTGAGCTGAGCTGTAATCTTTTAGGTTCATGTAGATAACTAACAATGTGCCTTGGAAAAATGGCAGCAATATGAATATGTAGTGAGCATTTTGGCCAAAATGAAATGTTTTTCTTTTGTCTGAGACTCCACTGTAATAGCCAGCTATAACTGAGTTTCAGCATTCTTGACAACATTTGGTCCTCAAAGGTTTGCACACAGACTAATGGAAGCAAGTAGGAACTTCAAGAATGGAACTGAATTTTTTTAAAACTTATTTTATTGGGGGTGTAGTGGTTTATTGTGCTTTATTGGCTAAAGCTTTTAGAATTAAGAGTATCCCTAAATTATTCCATGTCTATGTGAAAACGAAATGTCCATAACAGCCTCTTGTGGTACCTAATGTCTGAGTACACAAACTGATATTTAAGGCAATGGTCATCTGATATAAAGACTCGGGTGTGAGGGGAGCCTTTACTGAACTCACTGCAGAAGACCTTGCAGAGCATTCCTGAGGTCTGCAGGCAAACTTTATCCTAAGAGCACCAGAGTCTTGCTGCTTTTCATCCCCGTGGTCCTAGAGGCTGAACTTCCCCTTATGAAGGATCCTTGCAGTGTTTGCCATGAAGGAGTGTAATATCTCTGAAGCAACGATAGAAATGCAATGATAGAAATGCAGGACCCAGGAATGCAGGGGAGAGAGGAGTTGTTGACCTCACTGAAACTTAGCTAAGTCAGTGAAAGATAAAGGGAATTCACTTGCTCTTGGCCTGGCCTCCAGCATGAAAACAGGGCAGTGCAATGGGCAGTCTAAGAATAAAACCAAGTTATTTGAGAGCGCCTTGGTAAGGCAGCAAAGAGTTGCTCTACTTGACCTTGAAATAAGCAAAGCCCTCAAGGGAAAAAATGTCCAATTCATTTGCTTACTGTGAAGCAAACAGAGCCCATATTTTGGTTGGCGTAACAGAACAACTCTCCTGTAAAAAAAAAGTCGGGGAAAGGAAGGTGTCATTAAAGAAGATTTGTGAGCTTGTTATCTTGAGGCTTGATGCTAATTCTAGAGCGTTCAATAAGCATGGAGAAAATGGAGCAACAAGGAGAGGCAAAGCCTGACAGGTTCTTAACAGCGTTACATGCCTGCTCCACTTTTCATTGCTATTTTAAAAAGAAAATAATTGGGTTACAGGAAATATCCTGAAAGCTCTCACATGAATGTATGCTGTTTGGGTAGAGTGGCCTGCAGGTGAGCCCTCAAGAGTTATTTTTCATTGAGAAAAAGACACAGTTTCTATCTCCTGTATTTTTTTGGTGTGAAGGGCTGTCCAAAAGGCAAAAATGGCATTCTGCTAATGCTGAGGGTGCAGTAGTGGAGGTTTGGATGCTAATTATTATCTCACATCAGAGCATGAGATGGCTAGTTCAAATGGATTAAAAAATAAATAATCTCCCATTATTCATTTAAATGTCCTTCCTCTCTAGATCAAGAAACTAGCTCCAGCCTTTTATACTTATGGTGGGCATCAAGAGATGGGATTCACTCTGCCACTAACATTGTTCATCTTCCCAGAGGAGATCCTATGCACTAACCCAGGAAAGTTACAGACAGGATCTAATCTAGAGAAAGAAATGACCTTGAGACGTTAGATGTTATTTTCAGGGGTATTCCTTAGAGCTCAGTGGGATCTGGTGCCATAAAGACACCACAACCTGTATTGACACCACAAGGATGGGAATACTGCCACTGTATTTTCTCACTAACAACAAACATTGACACTGTCATTCAGGATCTAGCTTTGCACCTACACCTTAGCTCCCTTTCTGACTTTCAAAGTCTCTTTCCTGAGAGAAACATCCTAACTGTCAATTATGAAGGATATGTTAGGCTGCATAATTAGGATGAAGGACAGTTGTTCAGAAGGCAACTATTATTTTTATTTTTCTATGGTAATATAAAACTCTCCTGTGAATCAATCATAAATGTCTCTCCAGTGATTTATGACCAGTATGTGAAAGCTGAGAGATGGCTTGAATGCAGATTTTTTTATAAATTATTTCCTTGAGTTTTTGTCCCAAATGCAATAATTTACTGTTATTAATAGTCTGTGCACATCACATTGAGGCAAAATGGAGTGTGGCACTTTAAGACAACCAGTGTACTCAACAAAACTTCCTTGCCTAACTTCCTCCATGTGGACATGTATCATTAATCTTTTGACAAGAAGGATCTTGATTCTTTCCTTTATTTGTACAAAATTAAAAATGCCTTTCTAGAACAGAGAACTGAAGTAGTTAATCTACTGAGAGCATGAGAATCAAGGTCTTTACAAAAGATGTGGCTTTTTAAATATTCAGCTTTGTTGACTGACATAAATTGCAGCAGTGCCCACCTGGTCTGTTGAGGACTGAAGTTCTGGAGGTGCTGCTTTCTCCTGAACAAAGGCTCAGTCTCAGCTCTCCTCTAGTGGAGATTGTTTTACCACCTGGACAAGACAATATGATAATGATTATTCAAGAGAGTGATTGTCACTCCAGTCATTCCATTGTATCAACATGCCTTTTCTCAATCAAGCTGAACAGACCTTCCATGAACTATTGCCGTTGTTTGCTTGAGAAAAGCTCATTACCAGAGCTGATCAAGAGAGATGCTTCAACCATAATAAATACATGTATTTCTGTGAAACTCACCTTTTTATGCTGTTTTTTATTAAAAGCAGTATGTTTTGAGTACTGGATTTTCTATTAGAATTCTCCTATCAGTAAGTAAAAATTACAATGACAATTTTAATACCTTTATTTAAGTTTTCTCTCTGTTTTTCTGGGAAGGTCAATAAAATGTGTCCATTTTACATTTCAAAAGGAAAACAGATTTCAGGATAGCTGTCAAATTGCTTTCTCTATCTTGATTATTTAGCCATCAGAATGTATCTTACATCTCCTCCTGTACTATGAATTAGCCTGATACCACCGACATTGCCACAGTTTTCACATTCTTCTGAGCTTTTTGTGGTTTTAGGTTTCCTAAAAGAAGCATTAGAGGGCCACATTTCCTTGCTGTCTGTGATTTATGAGTAGGTTTTATTTGTGGGGAGATTAAATTGTGGTAGGGTTGGGTCTGTTTGGGTTTCCACGATAGCCTCTGATTAGTTTTAATACAGGTAAGCCTCACAGTAAATCAAGTGTCTCAGCTGATCTACAGCAAAGTGAAGCTGTGACTCATTACCTGGTAGAGCAGCCTTTCCTCAGACTGTAACTCATTAAACTGAGGGAGTTATTTACGATCATCCTTGCAGCCACCCTAGCTGATGGTGTCATTTAGGAAACCTGGATGATCCATATGGAATGTGAAATATTTGATGGTTCGTAGATAACTCATTAGGGTCAGAAAAAATTCAAAGTATGCTTTCCTGGGGAAAGCTCATCTGGGTGATGAATGTGGCCATCTCTGGGCTCCAGGGGTCTCCTGGAAGCACAAAGAATGTCCCCTGCCTTTGCCCAAGGTTGATGTACATAAGGTTTTCTTGGAAACTTGTTAACTCTGTGACCTGTGAAGTGTAATGAAGAAAGGATTTTTTTTCCCAAGTCAAGGATGTTGAGTCCTGCAGAAACCGCACAAGAACAGACCTCAAGCTGGAGCTGTCATTGTTGAAAGAAAAAAGTTATTGAGCTTGGAAGCTTGGCTAACGCAAGCCTGAGGGCATGCAAGGCTTAGACACTGCCCAGAGCTTGCAGAGCACCTGAACCCCGGCCTAAGGACTGGATTTACAGCAGAACTTGGGTCAGTTTATCATCTCTCTGTTATTTAGCACCTGCAATATATTTCTTTATGCTTCTTTCTTTCTGTCACTCCTTGGCGTCCATGCTATTGAGGCATCAGTGCTCACAATCACTCCTTGAATTCATTCACCATCGAGCCATTCTTGAAAACTCATGGCTGAAAACTCATCACATTTACACTTCAGCAGCAACTCCAACCCCCAAATCCCTCTGTGTCCACCAGCCAGCTGGGTCCCCTCTCCCGACCAGCCATGCAGCCATTCCTGGCCATCCTCTTTGGAATATGTTTTATTGTCCCTTGGACACCAGTCTGTCACTTGGATGGAGCAGGCTGAGACAAGGGCTGCACTCATGCTTGCTGTTAAGTGGCTAATGCACAGGGGAGGCAGAGTGGGATATTAAATAATAATGACAATAATAATACATCTGATAGAGTTCTGTTCCACTTTAGCACTAAATGGAAAGCTGAAAGCCTCCCTATGGATCTTTTCCATCTCCTGCACCAATGGTTGTAACAGATGCATCAGTTTAAATTTATGACTTGCATGACAAATAAGACTGATACATGTGTTTAGAAAATCTGTGCCCAACTGGCATGTTTTGATTAGCTGCAAATGATGATGCTGCCATGTCTGTAATGCAACTTATAAAAGGCATAGATGTGGTCCACTTTTTTAGTTGGAGCAAGACAACATAGATCTTTTATTGTGATATGTGTCCTTCACTTCCAACTTAATGAAAACCTTGTGAAATAAAAATAAAACAATGGACTTTCTTCTCTGATTTTAAAAATACCTACAAACAAAAAAGAATTAGTAAAATCCAAAACAGGAATGAGGAAACACTGAAGATGAAAACCACTGATCCATTTAAGCACAGATGAAATGATTTGACAATGTACTGGAAAGGAATATTAAACAGATACAAGCTATTAATTTTCACTGAGGGTCAGCCTGGGAGCTTGAGTAGCACCTGAAATTCAGGTTAACCCCTCACGGTGGGGAGGACCTCACCATCAATCAAAGCTTCTTATGTGGAAGAGGTTGATACTTCTGATATAATAACTGCAAAATGTTTTGGACAGGTGATAATGTTTA
The DNA here is from genome assembly GCF_000277835.1 of Geospiza fortis. Taxonomy (NCBI): domain Eukaryota; kingdom Metazoa; phylum Chordata; class Aves; order Passeriformes; family Thraupidae; genus Geospiza; species Geospiza fortis. Next base: position 2,305,062 of record NW_005054400.1, read on the forward strand.
TAGAAGGGAAGGATACTTTGGAAGGTGAAAAAAGCCCAAAGATTACAAGGAAGGCTAACAAATGGTAAAATTAGCATGGAAAAATATTGATTCCTTTAATTTATTTCTTACAGGGAGAGGACATTGAGGAGTGAGACTGGTCTCAATGAAAAACAGTTTCTGCTATCAGGGCCTCTCATGGGAGCAGAGACCTTCCAGCTCATAGGGCAGCTGTTAACACTGCAAACTCCCTGTGGGCTGGGCTCTCCTGGCCATTTTTAATGTCTGTGTGCTCCCGGAATATTTGGGCGTCTTCCATCTTCAGCATAACAAATATGAACCCTTTACAGGACTTCACAATGTCATTGGCTCATTCCCCATTTTGAGGTTCAAACTCTGCTCAGTGCTTTTGTAGGGGAATGAGGTTGCTGGGAAAAGCTGTGCAAGCAGTTAATGTGAGGAATTTCAGCCTTGATACCTCTGTTCTGAGCACTCCTTCACCTAAAACTGAGCATTTCCCTCCTCTCAGCTGCCTATGCAGCCAACTTTTTGTCCTTGTCCTTAAAAAAAACCCCAACGTTAAACTGTACAACAAATCACTGCGCTTGTCCACAGGGAACAGTAAATGCTACTCTACTCATACCTTACTCCTTCAACAATCCTATTTCCAGTGCTAGAAATAATGATGTGAATACCTCTAGATCAGCATTTTCTATCATGATTAAGGCTATGCCAGTCACCATAAAGGTCACCATGTGATAGACTACAGACCATAGGCCCCCACAAGCCGGTGTGACTAACACATTAAATATTGGATTGCAGTTTGGTCAAGTGGCTGGTGTAGTGTGAGAAATGAAATCAATACTCACCCTGGTGAGAAATGATAGAAATGAGCATTCACCCTCAGCCACGTTCAGATGGCTGTGAGTCTGGAGTGCCATATTTTCATGTTTATAACCTAGATGTTGCGTTAAAAATTGCCCTGAAACTCAGTAGTAGTGGCAAGACTGAGCACTTATTCCTTCAAGCCTTTCTTCAACTTTATCAATGTCCTTGATTTTTGAAGCAGCAGTTATCTCTGTGGAGGTCTTGACTCATCCTGCCCCAGCCATGGGGGAGGGCCCTCTCCTACCAATTCCAGCAGAACAAACTATACTAGGGAAGATTCAGCTTGTTCTGCCTGGAAAAAAATACACCCAACAGGATGTTGTAGCTGTTTAAAGGAGATTGTATTCTGTCCGTCACGAAAGAAATATTCCAGGTACAGCAAGATGCATTTTAATGACTTGCACATCCTATGGAACAAAAGCCTTTATTCCCCAAACTTTCTCCTTTCCCAATTTCCCCCATTTTTAACATGTTCATTACAATTATTATTGTTATTATTTGGGATAGTATTATTAGTAAATTTTATTTTCTTTCACTTATTAAACTGTTCTTTTCTCAACCCACAAGCTTAACCTTTTTTCGATCCTCCTCCCAATCCTGATGGGGCTAGACCATGTTGCATTTTGTTGAATTGGAACTAAACAGATATGTTTCTAGACTAAAGGTTGATGTCTCAGTATCTTCTCTATTTGGTCTTCAAAGAAAGTTCAATTTTATTCTTCTACATTTTATTTTTGTTTCAAAGGTGCACCAGTTGAGCATACAAAGAGGGTTTCAGATTGATCTTATTATCTGTTTACAACAGGCTGGTCTTGAGTTCAGACTCATCGCTGTTTAAAAAGCACTGAAGTTGTAGTAATGAGTATTGGAGTGTGTTTTATGTGTAACCCTCTGGTCTTGAAAGCAAAACAAAGTGCTTCACCTCTTTTAGCATGTCTGCTCCTTGAATATCCATTTTCCAGGTCAGTCTTAAAAGCAGCCCGTTTCTTACAAGAGTAAATCCAATACTGAAGCCGTAAAGTCCAGGCAGCTGCTTAAAACTTGGCCCTGTCTGAAAAATAATTAATAATAAGAAATAAAACTGTGTTTGTGTAACCTTTCTGTAGAAGAAGCCACTAATTGATACAGATGTCAGTGCAAAGAAGCACTCGGAAGAAGCATTGATTACAAATCCCACTGGGATAGGGCTCTCTAAAGGTCAATCACTCCTTCTATTAATTGCTTTAAAAATAAGGCTTGGAGAAAGCTGCATATGAAATAATGGTGGGATTTTGGCAATCCCTGTTGTAAACTGTGTCAGTGTTTCCATTGGTTTCAGGAGGAGAAAGTTGTGCCATGGATTGGATGGGCCCTTTTATTCCTCCTGGGTTTGTCTGTAATGAAATTGGCTGGTGAGGAAAGGAGCATGGCAGAGAAGTGCCAAAACCACAGGTCTCATTACAGACTGCTGCACTGAAAACACATTAATTTAAAACACCTCAAAAAGCGCAGGAGAGAAGATTAAGTCTGGGTATGTTTCATTTCTCCAGGCAATTTTTCTTCCTGGGTTACACAAATCTACTCTTTTTGGTTGTTTAATAAAAAAAGCCACAGAGTGTAATTGTTAAAACGAGCGGTGGGAAATGCAACAGCCTGACAAGAAATTACATGTCTTATTTATCTCCACTGACATTACTCCTGCAGCAGCTGGGTGCTGGTGGAATGTGTTGCACTGGAACATTTCCCTCTGATGCTGGGCAGGGGTACTTCCCCCAGCTCTGCAGCAGTTTCCTCCTCACTGGAAGTCCTAAAGGTAAATGCAAACCCAGGTCTGAATTAACCTGTGAATCTTGCCAGAGACTGATGCCCCTCTGTGCCCTTGCTGTTAATGCTGGGGAAGAAATGAAGCAGGTCAGGCAGAACTGGAGCTCGGTGGGTGGCCTCCTGACTGCAGGAAAAATTAAATCAAAGCTCAAGGAATAGTTATCCCTGGGGAAGAGGGTTGGTGCTTACAGGTTTTCTCTGTGGATGCCTGAAAAACTGCCCAAGCACAGTGCACAGTGCACAACGAGCTTTGGCTGAAATAGAGATGGAAATAGATAAGACAAGAAGAAAAAAAAATTGGTTTTAGTACATTTATTTCATGGAAGTGGCAGTATAAAATCAGATCCTGTTTAACCAGATTGGAATTCTTCTGTGCAATGATTTAACAGCATGCTGATGTGCTGATAGCATTTGCCATCAGCTTAGTTAAATGCTGGTACATGGTGCTCCAGTCCTACAAAAATTCACTCGTTTTCACAGATAGCTGTCCAAGGGCATCAAGGCTCTTCTGAGATGGATGGCTTCTTCTTTTGAAGACCCTAGCTACTATTTTGATCAGCACAGTGTAAAAAACCTGAAGAGAATTTAAATTAGATTTAAATTATTTCTTCGTTTTGCTGTCATTATGTATATTGGGAGGAAGGGGAATGAGCAAATAATGAACAATATTGCAATTATACCTTCAGAGGGTTTGGCTTATGTAGGGCAACTGGGCCAACAGATGGTGAAAGCAATTTGATGTACAAAAGTATGAAATAACTGATCTGGACAGGAGGATTAAAGTGGGGCGTGGGTATAAATTGAACATGGATCATGAAAAGTATATTGGACTATTATGGGAAATCACTGCAGCCTGAGCACAGATGCTGCAAAAGAGCAAATCAAAGTGCACTGGCACAGCAATAGAAACAAAGACAAAAGGTGAAAACCTTATTGTTTTAGTCCTTTGTCAGCGCTGCAGGCTTTGATCTGCTGGAAGAAGAGAGCTGCCTCGAGGGAGAGGTGCTGAAGGATCTGGTGGGGAGCAGAAAGTTCACAGGGGCTGGGCCAATTTGCATGGCAAACTACGGGGTGATGTGCTGATTTTAGAGAAACACCTTAAAGGAAGGGCTCCATCAGGGCGTGTCATGCCTTAAACTAGCACTGAACAGGACAGAACATCTTATTAGTGCTGGCAAAAGGGCCTGGACGAGGCAAAAAAGGCCAGGCTGCCTCTTCTGAAGCATAATGCAAGAGCAAAATAAGTAAAATGAGGACACACATTTGAGAGCACTTAATGGGAAGCACCAAGTTTTTAGTTGATAATAGCCACTTAATCAAACAGCCTTATGTAAAGTCCTTCTAATCCCAGCTCATCAGCATCACTGGGGTATTCCCAGGACAGAAGCACAGTTTTGCTGACAAAGAAGACTAAAAGCAGGAAACTCATGCAGTGCTTCTGTCTGTGCTGCTCACATCTAAGGGAATGTGTGCCCCAGACAGGGGTGCCTTGGTTGGGATCCCCAAGGAAGCTCTGTCCAAGCTGTTTCCTAGGGTGGGCTGGGCATGGCACACACCAAAGTGATTGCACAAATTCAGGAGTCACATCCTGCATCCCTGCCCTGCCTTCTGTGTAGCAGGACAGCCCAGCCTGGATGTGCCTCTGGGATGGTCACAGCCACCCAGCTAACACACCTCTGGTTAAAAAGCTGTTTACCTGCTTCAGGTGGGTGTTGTGAGGCAGCTGAGAAGGATGGCAATACAATCCCTCTCTGTTTTTAGGAAAGAATGCCTCCTGGTATCCCCTTACCTGTGCATGGCACTGCAGAGCTGACAGCAAAATACAGGCTCTGGGCATCTTTTGCTGTGATCCAGGGGGAGAATCTGGGGGGCTACCACTGGACTGGTCCATACAGAAGGGTCCCTGAAAGTGTGTGGGATACTGAGCTGCTGAAGTAGCTCACTGTTGCTCTGTGTTCAACAGATGATAAATTGAATATGCTGCCCCAGAAAGCCATGACCAACCCATCTGTCTAAACCCAGAAACACTCTCGTGTTCACTGTAAAGCTCTTCTAGCACAAATGTGGTGCCATGGAGTCCCACTGATCTGAACTTTCATGGCATTGCTTCCTACCTGGGGAGGATAGCAGCTGCCCTGGACCCGCAGCACATCCCAGTTTCCTTATTTCCTAGCTGGTAAATTGCTCTTGGCTGGACATGTGGTGGATGGAGGATTGCTTCAGTTCATTTCCCACCCATAACTGAGCAAATCAGCCCATTTACTCTTAGAGCTCCCATTAGCAGAACTGATGGAGAGGCATGAGGAAGTTCTTGTTTGCTTTTTCATCCTCTTAGTCACACAGTCCAGAACCAAATTAAACCTTCACCCCAGAAATGTGCCCTATTGTGAGAGGCACTTAATTCCTGCAAGGCTCTTGGAGTGCTGAGGAGTCAGAACAGCACAGCCTGAAGGGCTGAGGCACAGTAAAAACCTGACTTTGGGATTTAATGGAAGAAACAGAAAATAAGAGTGTTGGAAAAAATCCATTTAGAGGAAGTAAAAATGGATATTTAAAAAAAAATCGTTTTCTTCAGCTTTGGATTATTCACCATTATAAACTTTTCTCTCTGTTAAAAAATCACTTCTAGGTCAATTTTTCAGTAAAAATTCCTGTCTCAGCGTGAACGGACCAGTCTTTTCAGCTTGAAAACATATCCCTGCAACTGGCATGCCTGCACTAAAATATACTGTTTTAACAATGTGTACATGAAAGTTAATACATAAAACCTTCTGCAGTCACTTTTTCCAGTCTGTAATGTTAGCCTAAGTCAGCTCATGTGCATTGTCTCGCTCCATCTGAATTGCCATATCTTAGGGAAATTTTCTTGCAGAAAATAAATCAGGCTGGATCTTTCTCTGGAGCCCCTAAATCCTGAGATCCCAATTTTGTTTTGGCTTCATTTTTATTCCCTTGTTTTGGAAATTTTGGGGTGGGTAGACTAGAGAAATTCTCAAACTTGTTTGACCATTTCTTGCTCCTCCTCCTCTCTCCCTGCCTCACGGATGATCTCCACTCCCCCAAATCCCAGAACCTGCCCCATCTGGAAAAAATGCATCAATCTGGAACACAGGGCAGCAATATACAAGCCAGGAGTAGGAGTAAAGTTATAGTAATTAAGGTGGAGTCCTGAAGGGATAGGTTAGTGTTAGTTAGCTTTGAAAGAAATTGCAAGAGTATGCTCAGACCTTATTAGTGGATATTCCCTGGGTAGAGAATATATAAGATACCTGAAGAGTTAAGTTGAAAAATAAAAGCTTCAGCAAGGGCTACTTAGGTCTTAGGAAGGACAGAGAAGGATTTAGTTTAGATTTAGTCTAGTGAGAATTTTCTGTTGGAGAGATTCTTCCTGCTCTCGGGGCAGGATTCACCAGCCTGCCAGCTCCCCACCCCTGTCTGTAGGTGGTACATATAGACCATGGCAAGTATGATGTGCAGGACAGAAATCCCACCCTTGTCACTGAACTGAGGCTGAGGTGCCTACACCAGCAGACAAAACCTGCTGCATGGGTGCCAAAGGAAGGAATTTAAATGGCTTACATAAAGCATCTGAAATGAAGCAGCAGGGAAAGGCTGGTGGCCCAATGTCCAGCAGACCAGAACTTGTAGCAGAGAAAAAACACTGACAGTTGTTCTGTTAGACATGCAGTATCTTCTGGCTCTCACTTAATTTGGAAGAAAAATAGGGTGCACCCCAGCAATGGTGTGCAGTTCTTGATCCAATGCCTTCCTCCCCCTAGGGAGGTGCTGAGGAGGGTCCAGTGGCAGCAAAGCCATGTGGATATGCTGCAGACCCTGAGCAAACAGCCAGTCCCTCCCTCCCCAGCCCCAGGGAAGGACTGGGGTGTCCTGAGCTGGCCTTGCTGCCTGGGCACAGCTCAAGCCTCTCAGCATGCACAGTGTGGATGCTTTTTTAGCTCTCTTTTTGTGCTGGGATTGACAGTGCCCTTGTCCCCAGCGTGAGTGCCACTCTGTCCCAGCAATGCCATGTGTCCCAGTCCTGGGGGAGAGGCTGGGCACGTGCTGGGAGCTTATGGGGTGAGCAACAATGAGTGCTCATCCCCAAAACGCGGAGGCGCGGGAGCAGAGGAGAAGACGTGACCTCAGCAGATGCTCGAGAAGGAGAGGGGGAGGATGTGCACTGCAAGGAACCAAAGTTAGCACAAAAGAGAAAGTGTTAGCCTCGTCACAGTAGCAAATGCATTCAGATCTCAGTGGGGGCTGACAGCAGCTCTGCTCTCCCAAACGCCTCAGCACGCTGCCCTCGAGCTCTTCCCTCGGTTCCCCAGCCCTCCTGTGCCAGCACACCGACCTCTCCTCCTCCCTGAGCTCTGGCTGTGCATCCCCACCTGCTCTGGTCCTCCTGCAGAGCAAGCAGCACTCCTGAAGCGTTCTGCATCTTCGCAGCATTTCACGAGCACCAACACACATCGCCTCTCCAGGCCAGCAAATGCTCTTTGACAGAAATTTGTGTCTTGCAATTTCGGTAGGAAAGGTTGAAAGGAAATGGTGTTGGCCCAGTGCTCTTGTTGGCAGAAAGCCAAATTAAGGGTGGAAAATCCAAACTGGGTATAATAAAAGGAGATTTTGTGCCCTGTTGCACTGTTGGTGCAAGAATTCTGGTTAATTGTTAAGAGTTGCTTATGCAGTGTTTCTTTTTATCCATAGACAATGTGAACATGTGACTGTTTAAAAACTACAATGAAAAATCCCACAATTTTTTGCCTGTATTCAGTATCAATAAAATAGTCTACACAGTCTTACATGACCACACTCCCTGATGTCAACACAGATGAAGCATCTGTCTTCCAGAAGAAAAAAATATTGTCAAATCTGTCACCTTTAGCAACCAGAGCAGCTTTTTTTTTTTTTTTTCCTGCTGTCTCATCTCTGGAGTACCTCTTGCCTGAATGACTCCAGTTTTGATGATTAACCAGCCCATTTTCAAACACCTATAAAATGCCTTTCCCGAACAGGGACAGATTTGGATATTAACTCCAGCAGCGTTGTGCTCAAACACAGACCCATTACTGCTGTTTGTTAATCATCTGGGGAGACAGTGTCTGCAAACAACTGTGCAGGGACGCTACAGGGTTTACAGGAGTGTTTATAGCTTCTTCTGTACCTTCAGTGAAAGGCAAAATCAGTGCTCATTGATACATGAAGTCTTCAGGCTTCATTTTGGAGTTTTCTGCTGCAGCATAACAAGATGTACTGAAATCACTTTTGTGTGCTCTGCTGTACCTCCTCAAACTCCTCTTCTCTGGCAGATCAGATGGATGGGGGGCTGCAGCCATTTGCATTTTTAAATAAAGTCAAACACTGTAAAGTGGAGCTTGGCTTTCTACAACAGTGTGCTGAGCAGTTGGATTTGGTTGTATTTTGAGAGGCTTGAACTCTGCTCCAGTCTACTGCTGAATCTTTTCTGAGCCCACTCCCTAGTGCTCTAATAAATATTAAAACCACGATTGTGCTTTTTCTTCAGCTGAAACTTGGATGTAGCTGACAGAATCTGACCCAAAGGTTTGACAGAATCATAGACTGGTCCTTAGAAGGGAACTGAAAGATCTGGTTGTAGCCCCCATGCCATGGGCAGGGACTTTCCACCAGGCCAGTTTGCTCAGAGCCCTATCAAGCCTGGAGATAGTTTGGGGTCAGGTTAGGGGCAGATATGTAGGTGTAAGGATATGCAGACAGAATGATCTCAAGAACCTTCCGAGGCTCTGCAAGAAGCAAACAGAAAATCATGATAAAATAAATAAATAAAAGCCAGCAAACAAGTGCTAAATTCAAAGAAATCAGAATAAATGTATCCACAGGGGCCAGCTTAGGGAAAAGCCACATAAACTGCAGTGATGTTCCTGCCCTTCTCCTTTCACCCCTTACTGTTTTGCAGCTACAACCAGAAAGGATCCTCCCCCTTCCCCAGGCTGAATTCAATCTCCCACCATGTCAGCAGCTGGCACCTCCTCAGCACTCACAGAGACACTTTGGGCACTGCCAAGACTATTTCCATTGCCAGAGGAAGGATTGTTATCCACTGAATAATGAAACCTGTGTCAAACTCAGCTGTCTTTCCACCATTCTGAGCCCTTTACCTCTTCCTGGGTTTGAGGAATGGGGAATTATTTAGTGGCAACGTGGCCCAATCTCTACACCACTGCTGCAGGCTTTGTGTGCTCTAGGTTGAAGCCCCCTGAATGGGAACCTGAAAGAGGTGCAATAGATGTTTGAGCTTGTTGATGCATGAATTTTGAGCTGGTGAAGTACAGAAAAACACCCTCCCTGTCTGGAAATGGAGGGACAGTTGCAAATGTTAAAAATTCCATAGAGATGTCATTTGGGCTGGAGTTATAAAACAACCACAGTGTTAAGAGGTGTGTGTGGAAATTTTTCAGGTGAGCTCAGGGAAGTTTGCATAAGTTCCCTTTCCAGTAATGCTTTCTGCAAACACATCCTCACACATGCTGCACAAATCCTGGCAGTTGGCCTGCTGAGTGGAGAGGGCTGAGCACATGGCAGGCACCATGTGTGTGCAGTGTACTTTGCCCCAAGCTGCTTGAAATCCCAAAAATTTCCAGAGACTTGCAAATGTTACACTAGGTTGGCCATTTCCACCCTATGCAGTAATCTGAGTTTTCCCTCCAACTTCTGCCAGTATTTTTAAACAGAGCTGGAACAGCCATTTTCTATAAATACTCCACTTCTACACCAATAGTTGAGATTCCAGCTGATCAAATTCTGTCTATTGTGCCACTGTTTTATTTATTATGTATTAATGCTTTTCAGTACCCGTCTCATCTCTTTCCC
>NW_005054400.1:2314670-2357037 GCF_000277835.1 Geospiza fortis
TGCTAAAACACACTCAGATTTTGGAGATTTACAGAAGAAACCTGTGTTTTTCCCAAACCAAGAGTCCTGCAGCTCACAGCCTGCAGTGTTTCCAGGATATAACACAGTCAGCAGGACAGCATGTCAGCCACTAGCACAGGCCAAAAATAGCATTTGTAAGGCCAAACTGAAAGGGCTAAAATGGTGCTCCTAGAGCAGATGTTTAAAAGCTTGTGCACAAGCTCTAGGCTTGTTAGCCAGCCTGGACCAACTGCAAAAGGCCTCTGGGAAGGATTAAAACTCTTGGCTGGTACACACACTTCTCTGTTGGAGGCACTGGAGATATGTTTTACTTAAAAATGAAAGTGGTAACCTGGGCTGAAGGCTTGCTCAGAGAGCTCCTGAGCCAGAGGTCCTGGCACCATTCCTGATTTGGGCCAGGTACTCATTAATTGCAGCATGATCTCAGAAAGGGCTAAGCAGGGGCATTTATGGCCCCAGAGAATCTTGTCTTAGGGAGGATGGGGTAGAAAAAACTACATGAGAAATGGAGAAATTCCATAAGTAAGAATAAAGATGGGAGGTTTTACAAGTGTAAAAGAAAATATATTGAAAAAAACATCTGAAGAAAGAAGACCTCAGGATTCCTGACTGCGATAGCCCCAGTGGCAGCACTCAGCAGTCCCAGCCTCACTTTGCATCCATTCCAACATCTATGGAAGCACCAAGTCCTGACACATTCTCTGCAGTGAACAGGCAATATCAATGACTTTGTCTTTTTTCCCATTTTTTCCCTGGTTTTCTAAAAACACATCCTGATGAACAACCCATCCACCTTTGCTGTTTCTGCCACACTTTTGCTTCTGTGCACTCTCTGGCTACATCACTGTGTCTTTGGCTTGTTACCATGGCACGGAGGTGCCCTTCTGTGTCATTCACAGTAAGAAACCAGAGGCCCTAAAACTCCACATAACAATTTTACAGCCTAATGTGTGAAAACATGAGCTCATTGGGAAGCAGAGAGCCAGCATTCACCCTGAGCTACGGATGGTTTCCTCAGTCATAAAACCTTTGGCCAAGCAGCACCACTTTTTTTTTTTTTTTTTTCTTTTATTTTTTCATCATCACAAGAAAAAATATTTGAAGCTTTTCCCAAGTTCCAGATTCTACAAGTTACAGGCTGGAGTTATTATGAGTCTCATTAGTCTCCATGCCCTCCTTCCCACACCTGTGAAGACCAGCACATTATAAAAAAGGGTTAGTTGGACTCAACAGTGAATGAACAATTTAGCTGGGTGAAGAATAGAGAAGAAATAGATTGGGATAATATGGTGCAGGAAAGCAAAATGAATTTATTTCCTCATGCCTTAGGTGGAATTAGATGAGTGCTTGGATTGGGTACACACTAAGGGAAACCCATGGTGGTGTTTGATTTTGGTCCCATGAAGAACAAGGGGTTTTTTCTGATTAAAAACAACCACTGTAGTATTGGAAATTCCACCCAAATACATAAAATTATTTTTGTTCTCTCTGTCATAACTGTGTGAGAGCTCTACCAAGGGTAGGTCAGAGAAGGCAGGTTATTGTGGAGCTATTTTCTTACAGAATAAGGCAGGAAGTGAGAAATGATCATTGTTGTGTCTGAAAAGATCAGGTTAAGTGCTGGAACAGAAATCCACTGAGGAATTAATTTGTAGACTTTGCAGAGAGTAAGGAAATTAAATCTAGCTAAACGAGTTATTAATATTTTTTTTCCCGTAACAGTAGTAAGCATTAAATCTTGAATTGGGAGTACAGTGAGGCACTGACACCCCATCAGTGTGTTAACTGGCTCATTCATGCTGGAGCAAGGCTGTGGGTAACAAGGAGCTTTCATTAACAGATGAACTAAAAAGGAAGCAGGTTTTGTTTTTTGTGTTTTTTTTTTTTTTTTTTGGTTGTTGTTGTTGTTGTTTTGTTTTGTGTTTTTGGGGGGTTTTTTTGGGTTTTTTACCTTTTCCATGCACTCCAGGGAGTGTAGCTTGTTTGAGCTGGGAGGGATGTCCTGGGAGACCTGGTGGTACAGGTAGGCCAGGAGGTCTGTCTCCTGATGGCGTCGATTCTAGGAATGCTGTCTATGGATTTTACTCTGCCCAATATATTGGCTCTGGGTTCTTATCATCGCCTGAGCTACCTACATTGTTCTGATTGGTTTGGCACCTGGAAAAAACTGCTTTCAGGAATGAGGAACCAGCAGTACAATGTGGTGCAGCTGGTGTCATCCTAGGAGTGAGAAAAAAGGCTGGCAGAAAACAAAATTTTGACCTATATAGAGCGATCCATCTGTCCAGGGAAATATTTCTATACTTCCTAAAGTCAGCTTCTTCTCCTCCTTTACCTGTTGGTGTTCTGACAGAAATTTTCAGTGTTTTTACCAAAAGGATATTTTCCCCCCCCTGCTAGGACCCTTTTCCCCAAGATTATTTCTCAAAACATGGTGCTAGGGGAGGCTTAGCCACCCAAACTTGCCATTCTCATGAGGTTTTCAGCAGCTCCCTGGGAACTCCCTTAAGGCTGTCTTGCTCAGTCATTACATTACCTTCCTGGCTGCTTTTTTCCCTTTTTCCATTCAGCTGCTTGCAATTCACATGAGCTATTGTATTAATAAACAGACCTTTCCCTTCACCAATCAGACAAACATATGGGATATGAAGCAATAAATGACAAAGCAGCCCCACATCTTTCATACCGTCATTGGCCTTCATGTCTTGCAGGAGAGGAATTTCATTCAGCTGGTTTCATCATGGTTGAGTGATCTTTAGTATTAAATGCAGGGCAAAAGCTAAAGATCATGGCACCAGAATCCTTTGTACGTAACGTTACAAATGGCTCGCCTGCAAATGGAACGAAATGTCAGAAGATGATATCAAATAAATGAAGATATCACCACAACTACTCATGTGGAGCATAATGTGCCAGACCTTCTCTCTGTTATTCGAAGAGCACTCACATTTCAAAAGAGTGGGGATTTCTTTTCTCTTCCTCGTAGGGGAAACTGATGCCGTAGAATTGCAAACACGATTGTGGTGCGTGCTGCGTGAGAAGCAGACACTTGCTGCCTTGGAAACGCTGAAAAGGCCGTGTCTCTGATGCTAGTTTCTCTTTCTCTCACCCTCTAATTATGTAAGCCCCACTCATTTAGGTTTGGACTCAGGCTGCTTTTCTCCCTGGTATCCATTACACCATTAGGCTGTTGCAGTGACAGAGTGACCCGGTGGGAGGGTGGAAATACCCCGTGGGTTAATGGAGGCAGCAGGATGTTTTCCCTGGATGAGCATTGCTGAAAGTGGGATACAATGGAAGACATGCTCCCCTGTCAGTGGTGGTGCCTGTGCTACAGCAACGACCACCCCTCCCCTTGCCTTCCAACATCGTGGGGGCTGAACTGGTAATTTAGATGTAATTGGGCACCTCTGATTCTGTTTAATGGGGCTCCTGATAAATGGTTCTCCTGCATAATTGGTACAGTTACCATAGGAGGGCCTGGCCCAAAGTGTGAAGCAATGCAGGCCCCTAACTCCCACTGAAATCAATTACACTGAAATCAATGAGAGTTAAACAGCTGAACAGCTTTTAAAATCTGGCCCTCAGTGCCCCCCAGGGCTGTAATTTATCAAAGCACCAAATAAATGGCATGCCTGGTTGATTTCAATGGGTGTGATTGGTTTATAGGAGTTATTACTGGAAAACCCCCAGCTTTTAATACATGTCCCCTGTTATTTTTCCAGAATTTCAGTCTGTTGATGCACAAGTGCAAAGCAAATGTACTGGAGTTTGACTCTGTTCCAGGAAGGCTATCAGGTGGAGTCCAGCATATATTTTGATTTTGACCATGATGAGGAAGAGGACAGAGGATTAGACAGACATCTGCTCTCATCCTATGCAGCCATTTGTGCAAGTTCTCATCAGGGCAATTGATTTGAGGAAAAAACTCTGCAGTCTTTGCCCATCAAAACTCTCTTGAATATATAACTGGGCATAAAATCAGCAGTGACCTTGAGGATGGAGCCTTTTCTACACATTGCAGTGCTGTGAAACTCTGCACACAAAACCAGGAGACTGCCACAAGTGCTTCATTCTTTAAAAGATAATTCAATTAGGGTGTTCTGGTGCTTGCTGGCATGATCTTATTGCTCTGTTACAGTTCTAAGCAGGGTACCTTATCTCTAATGACTGTTGTGAAGTGCTTCACTGTTCTGCATTTTGCAGTAGTACCAGACACTAAACTGTGTCTCAGTCCCTACATCCCTGAGAAATGGAGAGTTGCACCAGGACTGCTGTTGAAAGGACATTTTCTTCTGCAGGTATAAGTATTTCAGAGCATCCTGCAGTGAGTGGGATGCTAATTAATGTCTGATTTATGTCCCAACATTGTAACACACAACATTGTGTTTGATATGTTAATCATGGGACATTTCAGTCAATTTTCTGTCTACCCTTGTATTTCCTATGTGTGTTGATCCTTTGGCTTTAGGGTCTTCTCAGAGGTATGAGTTGAGAGGCAATTAGAAATTCTCTTTCCTGGTGTGAAGGGAGGAGTACAGCATGCCAGGTGGCCTTGGAAGGTGACTGTCCAAATTCACCTTTTAGAATCCCAGAACCTCCAGGATGACAGAAGTGTTATTTATAGACTCTGATGAGAGAACTGAATTTCTTCATTTACAAGGGTGCCTTGTAACCTGTCAAACCAGATGTCAAATGTCAGTCTTTCAGAGTGTGACAAATAATTTCCATTCTGAGATGGCTTTATGTTGCTGATTAGACTGTTGATGGGCCATCAAAGACATCAAAGACATCAGATTCTGGCATCTATTCTTGATGACAATATGTAAACTCTTTAGTGATCTACATATTGGCTCAGAGACTGACTTTGTTCTTTCCTGCTCAGAATAGCAGTATTTCCTCACCCCTCCAGAGAATGATATGTTTCTCACTTTTTTTTTTTTCTGTGGTGCAGCTTGGACAAAAGGCTTGAAGGTGTGAAGGAGAAGTAGCAACAAGAAGTTGCATCACTCATTCCCAACATAACTCGTGTTGGCAGTGTTTGTATTGTCCTGGTGCATTTGAGTTTGTCACAGCGTGTGGCACGACCTGCTCACAGCTGTCCTGCCAGGGGGAAGCCAGGCTTTTCCTCCTCTTGTGATACCCCAGATTGTTTTTACTTGTGCCAGCCACTCAGTTCGCTCCAGCCTAGAGCGAGGCACTAAGGATACAGTGTGGTTAGTACTGAGGGCTGGCTCAAATGCCATCTGAAGCCCCAGGTGCAAAGGATGAGCTTACATTCTCCAAAAGACTTGTTGGGTGGAAGGCAGATAAAGGTACAAGTAGAGTTTAGGTGTTGTGCTTGAAAAATCAGAACACTTCACTCCGTTTGAGAAGAGATACAGGTCCTTGGAAAAGAAACTCCAGCCTCCTTGAAAATCACACTGAGTTCCTGCTAAAATGCTCTGGGACTGAGCTGCTGCCAAGAGCTGAGATCACAGTTCACCTGGCTTTGTTTTCTCAGAGGTGCTTGGAAGTGGCTCATTTTAAACAACAGCAGTGCACATTTGGACTTCCATGCTTTTCTTTCTTTCCTTTTCCACCCTAAATTTCTTCATGCTTCTTGAGCCAGCAGGCATGGTCTTCCATGTACTTTGATCTGCTATTCCACAAACTGATCTAGGTCACACTCTTCCAGTGCCAGCAGCTGAGAGGTATCATCAGTATCTTGCCTATCAATGATATTATACTTCCATGAAGTTCAGATCCTCCCCACCTGTGCCTATAACAGACCCCATGTGGTGCCTTCTCTCTTTTCCTTTGCTCCTAAACTGATGCATTTCTGACACTGGGAAATGTGTTGGTGAATTTCTGTATTTCTTAGAATGACCTTGTTGGCATTTTGACCACAGTACGTGAAAGACCTGAAATGCTTGCAAACTTGTCAAAATGAAGTTAACAGACATGTACATCAATCTATGTTTATTTGTAGCCTGGCAGAGCTCAAACACCCAGGTTCCAGCCAAAAACTCTGCTATCTATGGTTCCAAATTGCTTAACACTAGAATTTCAAACACCAGGAGGAGGTGAACACATTCAAGAAGGACCTTTCTCATGTTTTTTTTTTTTTTTTTAACAACTGAATTATTATTTAATTATTATTATTAATTTCCTCTCTTTAATTTTTTACTTATATGTTTACAAGGCATTGAGCAACACACTATTGATTACACAGAGGTCACTCAATATAAGATGATGTATCTCCATTCCTCTCCATGGCAGCTCACAGAAGCTCCACTCAGGTGGGAGTGGAGCCCATGTTAAAGGCGCTGCCATGAGGACAGTATGAATTTATTTAATTCTTTATTATAAAGTATGCCTGAATCCAAGGATTACTCCAAGGAGTGAAATCGAATCAGCTTAAAAAAGGGAAAAGTAAGAAGTCTCAAAATGAATGCAACGCAGCCCTTTCAGATCCTGTTTATTTACTTTTTGTTTGTGGGTGGTATTTCCTTCATTCCCCATCAATCATGCCAGCTATTGATATTTTTTCTGTCAGACACTAAGAGTATCAGACTGACTGACACTATCTGTCTATTGACTGCCTCGGTTTTCAACCTTTTTGGATTTGCAGCCCCCGTGAGCATTTTCCAGCTGAGGAATTTAAGCCAACTGACGTGGATCATTAGCTTGAGTTACTCTTCATGAACCTGTCAGAAGTGAACTAGAAACCTCAGAAGCCTTAGGTAGATAACACTGATTATATAGGATAGATATTTACATAACACCATTGATGTCTCAGGTATAATCAGTCTCTAGCTGGATGAAATAATCGATAGGAAACCTGGCAGAAAATGCAGAATGAGATTGTTGTAGGCATTAGGAAGCCAGACCCACAGGTGGATCCATTTTCTGTCTCTCTGGGCTGAGGCAGAGTTTCTGAGGGGGCCTTCACCCACTCAGGAGGACGGCTGTGATCCAGGCATCATCTGCATGCTGGGTGGGTGGATGAGGATTTAGGACAGCCCCTACAGCCTATTGCAGCCTTGGGAGATATAGGAGACTCTAGTTCAAGTGGATCCAGTCCCTATATTGAGTACTTACCTCTTGGGCTTTATTAATCTTTATTTAGCACCTGAAATCACGTTGGAGACATATTCTCTTGGGTCCCTCACTGGAAACTAATTATACTCTCATAAGCCTGCTAATTTAGTGTGTGCTTCCAGCTACTCCAGGCAGGCACCACATGATGTGCAGGTTATGACTTGCATAATGCTTGGGGACTTAATTTTCAGAGGTACCTTTGTGCCATGGAAATCAGCAGGACACCTCATACTGCTCTTTTTGGCCTTCACATCGTTGCTCAAATAAATACAAGAAAACTATGTAGTCATGTGTAGAGACTCAGCATTTCAATGTTTCTCAAATGTCGGTCAGATTTGCTACCTCTGCTAGACTGAAGAGCTTTTTCCCAGCCAAAACCTACAAGCTGAAACTTCAAGGGAGATCACGTCCAGCAATTAGATATGGGTTCTTCACAGGCAAGGAGTTCAAGGGCACGTGGATACATGAAGTTGTGTTGGTTTAATTGATAGTTTAACCTAGTTTTGTCAAACTAATTATGGTTTCTGTGAAGGTTTACTTTTCCTCTATTTCATTTAAGATTAAATTGCTAAGTAGCTGATTTAGGCTGGAATATGATAAAACAATTTCTAAGCAGAAAAACGATCTTGATATGGAAGGAAAGAGCACTGCAAGAGAAAGAACTTCTGTCTGTCTTGGTTACACTGTGGTAATTTGTGTGTAGACTAATCCTGGGAAGTTTAAGAGCCATTCCTTTGTAGGTACCATGCCCCAGTGATGAAAGAGGAAACTTGCTGTCCACTCATGTTCCAAATGTTTTTATGAGGTGTTAATGAAGCATTTCATCCTTTAATGGGACCACTGGGATTGCAGTTATCTATATTTTATTTTAAGGGTTTTTCATTTTCCAAGGATCAATACCTAGTTCCTAGAAAAGTTACAAAAAATTCCAGTAATATAAAGGAGAGAATTACTGTGTACCTTGAGGGCTGATATGTTGGTAATGAAATCTCCTCTGGAGTGTGAGCCAATTTTAAATTCTTCACAACACTGAACTTCCTTTTCAAGATGCAGAGCAGAAAAAATCATGTCAAGTAACAAATATCAAGACAGAAAGGGGGCCCAGTAGCTTATCACACATGTGTTTGGGACTCAGTCATTTAATAACTCAGCTTCAGTGGTGCTCTGGCAAGTGAGACAAAAAATCCAGTGCGCAAAGCAATACAAGAGGCCACTAATATCTCAGAAGGTGATGCCAGGATTTGCTGCCACTTACTCTGTTTGATCTTCTCCAGAAGGGACTTTGTATTTAATAAAAGCAGCAAATGTACTAGACAAAAGATTTTTTTGGCAAGATCTTGCTTTGGTCAGTTGGAATCCAGTTTCCATTACTTCAGGGCTTGGCATGAACAAAGGCTGCAGAACTTAAACGGTTTACAACCCACTTGTCGCATTTTTTAAAAAAAACCTCTCATATATTTTCTGTGCTGTAGTAGTCTGGTTTTAATTGGATATTTTTTGGTACAAAAGACTCACATGGAAAGTTTTTACCCAACAGAGACAGCTATAAGAACAGGTCCAGAAAGTGCTGTGGGAAAAGCCATGTTTTCCATGTGTCATTGCTGAGCCCTGTCCCCAAACCAGGTTCATGTCTGTCATCTGGCTCTGTGAACTTTCCAGTGTCATATAGCAAATGTGCTTTTCTTTTCCTACCTCAAACCATCTGGAAAAGCTGTTCCCAGCTGCTGTGTAAAACATAGTAGGAGAGGCTGTGAAATTTCAGAAATACTTTTTTCCCTGTGCTACTTTTGGCTGGAGTAAAATTTGTTTTCTTCACAGTAGCCAGTGTAAGGCTGTTTTGGATTTGTGCTGTTGATAACTCAGGGATGTTTTTTTCTTGCTGAATGGTGCTTACACACAGCCAAGGGCTTTTCTTCTTCTTACCCCACCAGTGAGCAGGATTGGGGTACAAGGAATTAGGAGGGGACACAGCCAGGACAGCTTTTCCCAGCTGATCCAAGGGATATCCCAGACTGTGTGGAGTCATGGTCAGTGTATAGAGCTGGGGAAAGAAGGACATTCAAAGTGATGGTGTCTGCCTTCCCACATCATCATTACATCTGATGGAGCCCTGCACTCCTGGGGATGGCTGAACACCTGCCAGCCCTTGGAAAGCGTCAAGTGAATTCCTTGTTTTGCTTTGTTATTTGCATGCACAGCTTCTGATTTACCTAATTCCCTGTCTTCATCTCATTCCACAAGTTTTCTCACTTTTGATTCTCTCTTCCATCCCACTGGGTGAAAGCAAGAGGCTGTGTGGGGTTGAGTTGCCATTTAGAGTTAAACCACAGCATTCTCCATCAAATATTTTCCAATTCAGCAAAAAAGAAGCGCCTCAATCTGCTGCAATTCCCATGCAAATCCACAAACTATCCAAATAAACTTCCTTACCAGCCATGTCCAAACAGTGCCTGGTTTTGTGTAGGGCTGGCTCCTCAGAAGGCCTTCTGGCAGCCCTGGTAATGCTTTGCTTGGCAGCAGCTCTATTTTAGATTTGTTTTTATTAAAAATTATGGCACATACCCCAGAATGAGAATTTCAGCCTCTAAATTATGGTGCTGCACTGATGTGGTGGCTGCATTTTTTCTAACTCCAGTAACGGGATCCTTGCACATGTGGTTGGTAACATTTTTTGTAAAGATTTTCCACAATCACTTGAGATTTTAGAACTGGATACATGATTTTCCTGCACCTCTTTTTTTGTTTTGGGGTGTTTTTTTGTGTTTTTTTTTGGGGGGGGGGTTCTGTATTACTAAATGCCTGATTGTAGTTAACAATATCCTGGATACTGCTCCACATACAGCAAGACAGGAGAGCTTGTAAGGGGTGAAATGAAACTACATGGGCATGGAAATACAGCAGAGATATGGCCTGCTCCTCTCTGCTGGAATTAGAAATAACGTGGGTATGATAACCTGAAAGGAATCCTGTTCCCCTTTTTTTCTGGATGACAAATGAAATAATGGTGTTCTCTGGAGTGTTCTAAAAGAATCAGCTTTGATCCTACCAAACTGAGCTCGTGGTGACAACCTGTCATTCAGGAGAGAAAGGTGGAGCTGTCAATTGTGATCATGAGGGCACATGGCTTTTGATGCAGTCCAGGGTGTAAAAGGTGGAAGTGAGAAAATCTAAGGCAGGTTCTGTAAGATCTCATCCCTGCCTTCTCCAAAAAAGGCAGAGTCCCACTGCAGGTCAATGCTCTGGATCACCTAAGCAAGGTGAGCTCTGTTCTTGCTTCCCTGCAGGAGGAGATGCATTACAGAATCTCTTTTAGGCCCGGAGATGGTTTCTCATTGTTGTCTGTGAAAATCAGATGATTTGTGCCCCATTGTAATAGCAGAGCTCGAAGTGCTCCAGCAGCCGTCCAAGCCCAAGAGGAGAGCTGGCAACTTCCCCCTGACATTTCCAAAACAACTTGCTGTGTTTTCACTGCTAAATGATGCTATGGACAGAAGCCCTGAGACCATTCTTCCTGTCAGTTCCAGGGACAGGCAATTAATCACTAGTGATTACAGGTTATTTCCTAGCCAATAATTGCAAGGCAATTAAGTTTGGGGAAAGGAGAGCAGGGCAGCAGCATGGACGGCTGTGCAGAAGGGGACTGTCAGCCCCTGGCAGTGTTCAACTGTCCCACATCACCTACGAATTTCAGTCACCGAAGCATATTTTGATATGCAGTAATTATGCTTCCACCTCAGTTTTCATCCCTTTCATTTGTTGCTTCCATTGAATGTCAGGAATTATGTGTCACGGTTCAGAAAGACTTGAGAAATCCATTAAAAGCTTCCACAAAGAGAGCAATTTTTCAGACAAATGTACGATGAAGAAACTGGTCTCCTCTGATGATTAATTCCAATAACTATTCATCAAGTCAGGTGCCAGGCTTCGCAGTAGGCTAGGAGCATTAAGAGCTGTGATGAGTAAGGTCTTCTAGCCCTGAACCTCTGAACTAAGTACATCAGCAAACTCCCAGGCAGCAGCTA
The DNA here is from genome assembly GCF_000277835.1 of Geospiza fortis. Classification (NCBI taxonomy): domain Eukaryota; kingdom Metazoa; phylum Chordata; class Aves; order Passeriformes; family Thraupidae; genus Geospiza; species Geospiza fortis. The sequence continues at coordinate 2,325,797 of NW_005054400.1, forward strand.
GCAGAAATACAACATTAGTTTAGTCACTGTACTGTTAAAACATGTATTTTCACTGGCAGGCTGAAAGTGCCAACCCTTCATAAATCTTTCCACACAGCCAGTGCCATAAGCACCAGTGGTTCAGCTTTAATCCCTTGGAGTGTTGTCATCTGTCATCCTCAGGGGGATTCCAGTGACCCCCCACCCAGACTGTGCCTGGCTGATGTCAGTGGGAGTTTTGGACAAAACCACTGCAGAGGTTTAGTCAAACAGATATGCAACCATGCTGTGATAACTTCAAGCTGTATTAGGTACTGGTGGGGAGTGTTTAATCCACTAGGCGATACACAGTACAGAGATCAGGGGTTTATAGCAGTCACTCTTGTTGTTTTGGTTATTTTTAAGTTTTTTGATGTTTACATTTTTGTAATGGAGTTTTTTACGCAGTTTTTATGTAAATAATGATTGTTTTCCAGATGTCGTAATAGGATATGAAATGAACGACGCGCACAGGTTGAAATGTTTAAGGCAAAAAAAACGTGGTTTATTTCTGACTCCAATGTTTATAGACTTTCAAAAGTGACCATGGATTGGAGGATGAAATTGCTACTTCTCCAGCCACACTGGTCAAACCAACAGTTCATCAAATTTCTCCTCCTCCAGAAAGGAATGCAAAACAATCATTATTTACATGAAAACTGCATGAGGAACTCCATTACAAAAGTGTAAACATCAAAAGGTTTAGAAGAACTTAGAAGAACAGTTACAGGGGTGGACAATCCAGGGAGCAGCACTGGCTCCATGCTTTGTGTGTCATCAGCAGCACCAGCAGCAGCTTTTGTGACCTCCAGCATCCAAACACAAATGCTCCTCCTTAAAATGCCACCTCTTGTCTCTTCTGGACTTAATTTTGTACCACACAAAGGGGTGCCCCAGATTTCCTGCTCAGAGTATCCCTTCAGTCAGGCCTCTGTGTATTTATCATAGGAGCTGGAGAATGGACTTTTTGACTCTGTCTGGGATGAGTTATCTGTTTGGTGAAATGTTTTGAGTACATGTGCTGTAGGGTTTTCTCCCTTTCACTCTCCTTCCCAGAAAAAGGATCCACAGAGAATGAGGAGTCCTGCCAGCCTCTACTCCTGAGCCTCCTGCCCTCATCTCACATAAGCCAAATTCCCCTTGAAGTTACACTTGGGTAATTCCATTGAAATGAATAAGATTTTTACAGTGTGATCAAGAAGAAAATGTGTAATACAAGTTTTTTTAAAAGATATACTTACTTCGTTCTCTTTTTTGCTGGCAAAAGTTGTATTTAGAATATTCTTCTTCCTTCTTGCTCTCTTGTGGGTGTACCTCTTGTGAAACTTTCCATTGTTGGAAATGTCTGTAAAGAAAAGACAAAAAGAGATAAGCTGAATTACTTTTTTTTTTTCCTTAAAATTTTCCACCACAGAAGAGCTTGCAAGAATTGAAGAGAGAACATGAGATTTTAGTGCTGCCTTTAGCCATATGCAATTATAAAGGCAAGGTCTGGGTGCCTTTAGGGTATCAGCCTAAAAATGAATGGCATTTCTATCAGAGTAGCAAAAAGAATGTTAACTATTCCCTAGTGATGGAGACCCAAGATAGAGGGAAATGAAATTAAATGATGTTCTCCTCATTTCACAGACATGAACACACACACACACACACGATCACAGAGAGCCATGGATTAGAACCTGGCCCACTGGCAAGACTTTATTTATGGTTAGTCAGCTGCTGCAGGGAATAAGCCAAAATACCCAGTTCCATCCAGAAGACTGTAGGAAGCCAGTGTTAATCTTGAACTAAAGTGTTGTATTTGATCTCTAACTGCAAAGAAAGGTTTTGACATCCTGTTGTTCCAAACCATCTCACCAGCAGAAGGCACCTTGTACAGGGACCGTGTCGACATCAGAGCCCAGCAGAGCCAAAGCCCCAGCAATGGCTGGGTGTTGATTGTAACAACAGCAGCAGGACCCCCCTCATCCAATTCTGACATGGGATCCTGCATGGCTTTGCTGAGGGCTGCAATGTGGCAATCACTCTGTTATCAGAGCCTAAGATAATCAGGCAGGGCAGAGGGAAGAAGAAAGCAATGACTCATGAAATAAACCAGCAAGGAGAAGATGCACACCCCTGTTACAATCCCACACTCATCAGATAACTTCTCTTTTCAACAGTTAATTTTACCTCAGAGCTTTAAAACTAAGTGCACAATACTGAAAATAGTTCAGTTAATTTAGAATAAAATTTTTAATTCACCGGCCTGACACCAAGTCTTGGAACTATAACCATGCAGCAAAGTCAATCTTTCTTTGCTGACTAAAGTTTGAGAGCTATAAACCAGAGTAATCATCAGCCTTCTTGATGGTTATTCTTAATTGAAAAAAGGAAGACAGTGCTTTCAGGAAAAGCAAACTCCATCTCCTTCCTTAAAATTTTGTGCAATGTCTTTCTTCTACTTCTCAATATTAATCTGAGTGATTGCTCTAAAAAGCAAGATTATTAATTTCTAAGGATCTAAGGATATTTTCTCCACAGTCTGACCTGAATTTGGTCAGACTGTGTATTTAATAGCTCAAGCTCAATACAGAGCAAAACCAGCTCATTTCTCATAGAAGTTTATCATTTCTTCTCAGCACAGCAGATATATCTTTTGCAGCTGAACCGTATCAGACTTCATCCTGAGACTTCTCTCACTAGGAAAGTTTGCCTCTGGGTGTCTCGTCTGCTTTCTTGCTGACTTGCTCTTTGTTCTTCTGTGAGCACAACTCTTCATACTCCTTGTTCTTCAGCTGTGAAATTGTCTTTAAAGAAACAGCATTAAGAGGATGTTAATACAGTCTAGTCAAGTGCACCACGTGTAAAGGATGCCCAAGTTAGTCTTGCCTAAGCAATCCTAAATTGAGTCCCTTTCACGTGTTCCTTTTTCTACGACCTATAACCCTCTGTTCAATATTTCATTGGCTCTCCAGGGAGGGCCCCATCTCAGGCTGAGACTGGGAATCTGTGCCAGCAGAGCAGCACTAATTGGAAGATGACAAATGTTTGCTGCTGGACCTCTGATGGTGGTTGTGCTCCTGGATCCCTGCCGTCTCCTAGGATGACCAATTTATTTAGGCTGACTCTGATAATTAAATGCATGAGTACATTTTTTCCTCACTCAGCCTCTATTCTTTCCTCATGTGACTGCAGACCTGTGAACTTCCCTTGCATTGAGTTGTCCCAGCATTACATATTTTCTTTGCTCAGGAAGCACCAAGTTAAGTCAACTGAATATTTAGTCTCTTTGAGAGGTCACAAAGGGGATCTGTCCTTCTCTATATCAGTAGATATTCCCTACCAGTGATGGAAAATGTGCTGCCACATACATTGTGGAGAGACACTGCATGAGCAGATCAAAAGATCAGTATTTGATGGGAAGAGGACAGGCAGTGAGCCCGTGCCAAATGCTTTTGGCAGATTAGCTCTTGCTTTGAGGAACACAGCCTGAACACTTTCCTGTAAGATCAGGGAAGGAGTGCCATGATCATAAAACATAACCTCCCTGTTTCTCTATTTAACAGCTCTCTTTCCATCCTAGGCACAGACACTGCCTTCATTTCAAAGATGGTCAATCAACAGGGGTATGGCCTCAGTTCCAGCAAGTTGGGACATTGCTGGGATGGCATCCTCAGGACTGTGTTCACTCTGTTCCAAGTTCCAGTCCAGAGCTGGAAGAATTTCCTCAGGGAAGAGGAGAATAATTCCACCTTCAGCCTCTCCAGAACATTAGTGACACAGTAGTGTGCACACCTGTGGGACTTGGGCACATCTCTCTGCCAAGAACTGCTCAACCCCTCCTTTCCTTACTGTGCAGAACTCACAGAACTTTGCCCACGGCTTTGCAGCAAACTGAAGAGAGGGGCAGAGAGAAGCTCCCCACACCTGCCTGCCCACCAGCAGCCCCTTGCTCTGCCTCCCACACCAAGGATATTCCTCAGGCATTACTGGATGAATCAGAGAAGGAAGATTCTTGAGAAGACCCTGTAAATGGTTTACAGGAATAAAAGAAGGGAACTTAGCTCTTCAAATAAAATAGTCACCTAAGAGAATAAAATTGTTCATTAATTTATTTCAGGTTGAACCTCTATACAAGTTTATGCACTTATTTTGCCTCGCAGAATCATTTCAAGCATCATCAGTTCTCAGCTAACAGGAGGTACATTTCCAGCAGTGCTGGGGAATTCCTCACGCTGCACCAAAGGGTTCACAAACCATCACTGATCTTACACTGCAGTCCCTGCTCACATCTAGTACTTCTGCTACTCATCAGCTCCTGATAATTTTCCTTTTCTGCTGCTGTTGTGCTCTTCTCCAGAGGCAGCAGGTGTTTTCTGAGCTGAAGTGCTCTGGAGAGACCAGCAGAGGTGATTGGCAGCAGTCAGGGTGTGAGGTTCCCAGCCTGGAGGAAGCTCCTCTCAAACCCCCCGTGCTCACTCACTGTGAGCATCCTGCAGACTCCCTCGCTTCTTGGTGACAAGAAAAACTGATGAGAACAGTGCTCAGGTCCTTCCTTCTCCCTTGGAAAGTCACTGCCTGGTTCTCAAAACCAGATGGACTTCAACATCCTGACACTTCCCTTCCAGCAAAGAAAAACACTTAATATACAAAATCCCTGCACCAGCGTTTTGAGAATATTTTCCAATAAAATAAATCAAAAATAGAGGGAAGTTTCCAACTGATAAAATTAGCCAAGCCTGTCAGTGCTGCTGCCCTAAAACAATCAGTCATACCTGGGAGCTAAGCTCCCATGAAAGGCAATTGCATCTCTGTGTTGGTAATGCTTTTTGTCACTGCAGTATGTCTTTGAGGTACCTCCGGCCCCACTATGGCTGGTTTAACATAATCTCTTCTGATAGCAAATAGGAATTTTAGCTGTAGCCAAAAAGGCTTGACAGTGTTGCTTTCATCTTGGTACCATCCATGCTAAGGATATAAGCAGGAAAATATCACTAACAATACATCAGCTGGGCTTATATTGTCACAAAAAATTCAAAAAAGACACTACCACTTTCTGATGAGACCGTCATTAAACCCAGCTACCCTGGAGCATGATTAGTGCACACACAGACAAGGCAACACCAAGGAGAACAAAATGAACCTGCAATGGCAGGTTTGAGAAATTCTGAGTCATCACTGATTATCTGGTGCATGATCAAGGAAGGAAACAAGCAAAGCCACGTTGATTTATGCTCCAGATGCCACAGACTCTGCCAGGCTCAGGCTAGTGTGGCTGTGTGGTCCTCAGGACTGACTTACAATGGCCACACATCAAGAAAGAATTTGGATTAGCACATTGAGGAATTAGTGCTTGCAAAAAAAACTGAGAAAGGCACTATTTTGATCCATTTTGTGATGTGTCATTTTATAAGTTCTCTCAGAAACAGTTTGGTGTTTGACATCTGATTCTTTTTAAATATGTCGCTGTTTGTGGCATGTTCAGAGAAAACCTGTAATCATCCCAACCTCTTTAATACAGCACAATGAGATCTGACTGTAGCAATAAATCATATCTCATCCTATTCTATTCTCATTGATTTTGGTGGAATAAAGGTTTTGCCCAAAGGAATAAAACCACATGAATACTTTGTTAGCTTCTCATCATCTCTTTCTCAATTCATTACTCCTTTGCCTTCTCCTTTGATAACTGGTCATGGAAAGTAATTCAGTAAATAATTCTGGTGGTGGATTTATGTTGTTCTTATTATATGTGAGAAAACTATTTGTGATGCATCTGCAAGGACATCAGCATGGGTTTTAAATCTTACCAGATTTGTAGACAAGAGGATACTGGCTTTATCTCTCAATTGGCTGAGAAATATGTATATTTTTTTTACTTTCAGGTACAAACATTTCCATCTGCATCAACATTTACTTGCTGGGAGGCTCCATGTGCATGCAGTGCTCCAGGGATATAGACTATGGAATAGCACAGCTTCTTATATTAACTCTTTCTCGTTATCTTTAGCTTGACCCTGCCATCCCTGTGACAGTTCTATTCACATATATTTCAGGGAACTGTTGAGGAAATATCAGGGTGCAATAACAGAACTTTGCTTCCAAAATTGATTTCACAGCAGCAAAGAGTGATGCAGCTGGCTGAGCTAGAAGTGATGGCTGCCACAGTAAACCAACTTTAATTTCCTCCACAATTTCTTTTTTCACTTTACCAGACTTAATACTCTGGCACTGAAAGACAGATTATTGGGAAATGGGCTCAGGTGACCATTGAGAATGTGGAATGTGTTTGATTAAGTTTCTATTTAAGGAGGGATATTATTTGGGAAATTGAGTCTCACTCCTTGTTAGAGGCTGATTGTAGCTTATCAGCTGAAGAGGTTTAGGTAACATTTCAACTACACGGCTGGAAGTGGTACAATAACCCTTGATTTTAAAGGAGTAATTATTGCATCCAGCTTAGGCTTAGAATAGAGAGAAACAGACTTACAGGTCACAGCAAAGGAAATCTCATTTTGTTTTCTATTTCAAAGCAGCAAGGAGAAAACATGTTGTCATGTAGCTGTCAGTGGGATCTTGACACCTGAATCAGAAAGACTTCAAACGCTGGCACGAAGCAGCAGCACCAGTTCTGTGCAAGCTTGTGTCTCCTGGATGGGGAAGGGAAGAAGAGGCATCTGGTACTTCCCTCTCCCCATTTCCTACAGCCTGCCACAAACCCCCTTCTCTCCTGGTGAAGGTAGAGGCCATGCAGTTCAAAGAAAATTAAAAAATGAGCATTGCATCTTTGCTTATCAGTTGTCATCCCAGATCTGGACCATGAGGATGTCTCCATCAGGCTGAAATCTGCCTCAGAGCCTGTGACTCACCAGGGAATACACTGACATAAGGAATACCCTAAAAGTATCCCATTTAGCCCAGGTATGAAGCTGCAGGTGAGAGGTTAAGAGGAACATTTTTAAAGCAGAGCAAAAGACTTAGTGATAGAACTTCTGTTGACATTGAGTCCCACACACTGCTTTGAAAATTTACCACCTAAGAGCTACCTTAAATCTATAATGCAGTAATGGTATTAAACGAGGCAGGGACATTAAAGCACTCCCTTAAACCTTGGACTTCCATAATGCTCTGAAATGGGACAATAGCAAATCTAGTGCTTGATCTTGATTAATTATGTGAGAGGGATGTGCTGGACTGGCCAGCACTGTCATAGGCAAACTGCTTATTAAAAAGGTTATGATCTTTTCTTTTCATTCCTAAATGCTCCAGCAGCTCCATCTCTGTAGGTAGAAGGTAACTCAGGGAGGTGACTTGCAGGGAAATGTTCCCAGGAAAAGCAGGACCAATCTGTCTTATACCCACAAGAATCAAATGCTATTTTCATAAAGTAGAGAAGACCTGCTAAATTCTTTCAATTCTTTAGGAAAAGTTGTGTTCTTTTTCCCTGAGAAATGCAGTTAAGATTGGTTTGAAGCTTCTAAGAAGCTTAATGAACCGTGGCTATGCCTGTAGCTTTTTAACATTTGGAAACTTTTGTTGCTAATTAACTTCATTAATAGTACTTAGAGGCACAGTGGCCAATATTTACTGAGCACTGGTGTGACTGCAAAGCACCAGTGGAACCAGTGGCTCAGCAAATAGATTCCCTACAGAAAACTACAGAGCTGAACTCATCATGGTCAGGTTGTTTCTCCTCTTTGAAAAAAGAAAAAGGAAAATCTCATTGATGCTGTTGTTTAAAAAAAACCACAGTGGTGTTAAATGAATTGGTGGAACTTCCTAATCCTGCTGGGGCTGGTACTGAGAGCTGCATTCCCACATGGAATTCACAGTGTGGACAGGGGGCTGGCTGCAGCATCGTGGCCTCAAGCTGGAACAGTCCTGCCTCCACGGGGACCCTCAGTGCCCAGAGGAAGATGCTGCAGAAACCTCCTTTTGCAAGTACACCCCAAACAGGAGCTTGGTGGCACTGTGGAACGTGGCTCTGGATACCTGGATGACTTCAGCATCCATCCAGCAAAATTGTTGACATCATGGTGTCCATGGGAAGTCCCTGAGTGCATCCCTGGTGCACACTGAGATGGGGCTTTTAATGAGACCACCCTGACCAAAACCTTTGCTTCCATACTCAGCTGAGAAGGGAGGTGCACCAGACTCTGTCATGACAGAAATGCCCTCTGAAAAGGCAGAGAGGTTTCTTGGGCACAGCTATCTGAAGTCCAGCTAATTCATCACTGCAGCAGCTAACTGATCTTGGAAACTCCATAAATATGTAGATGTTACAAGAAAAGTAGCTGGAATTATTTCTTGGAAAGGTTTTCATAAACTTCTCCCTATTCTTTTCCTCTCTCTCTTTTTTTTGGTGTACCTCTTTCATAACCTCTTTTATTTACAGCGCATCCTTCAGGGGACACTGTTGAGCTATTCACTATAAACCTAAAATATATACATCTAGGTTGGTATATATATGGAAATAGATTAGTCTCTTTGACTTATATTTCTAGTCAGTCTGCCCAGATTACTGTGTTTGTTCTACCAAGGGAAATCTCCTGACCTGAAAAATGTTTAAACTATGTTTTGCTTTTTAATATCACAAGAATATTTCTATTGGTGTGATGGTTCCTCCAAGTTTCTCTACAGCCCTTTTGGATTTTACTGCACTGACAGGATTTGAGTAGATTCTGAAAGCTGCTGGGAAAAAAATTGCTGAAGATCCTAGGAATATAATCCTCTCCTTCTGGTTTTGCTATAGCTATTCTCTTTTTTTAATTTTTTTTCTTGTTTTTTGGCAAGAGAGCCCAAATCCCAGAGGATTGCTGAGATGGTGAGAGCAACTGGAAAAGGAGGAACACCTTATCAGGCAATGGCTGCACAAGAAGGTTTTTAAAATTTTTCTTATCTCCATGCTCTCATCTACAACACCAGAGCCTCTTAGGTTTTATACCAAAAGGGGGTCTCTCTCAGGAATTCATCCCCTGGTGTATTACATTGTGGATGGCTGAATTCCCCTTAAGATTTTCACTCTTATTGCCCATGAGGATGGGCTGAAGGAGAAAGCTGGAGAGACAGGGGAAAACACCCTGCTGGATGACATGGCTCTGGGCATTGCTGAGGGTCCCTGGGTGCTGATCTGGAGGAGTTTGGCTCAGTCTCTCAGTCTCATGTGTCCTCTGCAGATGATAATCTGTGCCTGCAAGGCCATGTCAGCATTTCCAAAGGTCCCTTAACACTCCCTGCCACTGTAGTTGGGATCATATTCCACTCTGCATGAAAAGCAGAATAGGCCTGAGCATAACTGGAAGGTTGGATCTCTGGAGAGCAATAAACCCCCAAGGTTTGCAATGGGTATAAACACACTTTTTAAAAAAAAAATTATTTCTGGCTATTGTGAAAAGTTGGAAGGGGTTCATATTTTTCTTTTCTTCTTCCTGTGAGAAATACATTAACTAATAACTTAAACCCCAGGGTGCCTGCTGGTGCTTTCTTAGACAAGAAGGGAAGGATCAATATTAAATACAGTTTAGAATAATCTAAAATGTATGTGGAAGGGAGACAGGATCAAAGCAAATGACAGTAAATTAGTGAAATGGACTACAAAAAGGACTAGAGAAGAGTCCTTATGCAAAAACCAAAAGGAGGAAACATTTGAGCTACCACCTTGGGGCCTGATTCTGCTCCTGCCTGGTTATCACCAGCCAAATTGCCAAAGTGATTCTGCAATGCTCTGCACAAGGCACCTCATTTCTCTGTGCCCAGTGGGGCTGCAGACTCTGCTGTGAGCAGGGTGGGACCACAGCTGTCAATGGGAAATGGAAAAGAGATGAGTTGGTGCAATCACAGGGCTTGAACGTGTGCCTGATGTAAACATCAGCGAGACATTTGGTGCGCTCCTAAGGCTTTTCTGTCACTGGTGTGCTGTGAACAGGTCTAAGGCTTTGGAATGGTTTAGACATCTCTAAAGGGCTGTAGGGGTTTATCCACTTCAGCTCTCTAAGCCTTTAGTGCCAAATCCTTGTCCCTTGTAAGTCTCCAGCAAAATCACCAGTAGTTTCAATGGGTGCAGGATCGGGTCCCTGGAGCACTTTAAGTAATTTAAACCACTCTAAATCCTCGAAGCAGCTTAAGTGATAAGCTACTTGTTCCAGAGTTTTCATCTTGCAGACCAGGCTTGTAAAATACTCCAGGCAGCTCCTGGTGCACTTGGCTGGGAGCACACACAGATGCATTGCTTTGGAACACAGAGATAACGTGGTGAAACCTTGCTATCAAACGCTCAAAGTGTTTTACTTTTAGAGAAAGTGGGACTTTTGTTATTTTTTAAACACAGTAAATAACTTCCAGCAGCTACCAGATGAGATGCTGCTCCCTGTGCTCAGGCAGGAGAGATAGTGCCAAAAGCTCTGGATTCAGACCCTGCTGGTGATGCCATTTGCTGCTACATTCCCAACCAGTCTTTGTGATATCAGAAGCACCAGAGGCTCTTTAATGTACCCTGCTTTTGAATGATGATTGGAAAATAGGATAAACCTGGGAAATACTTCACAAAAACTCTTCTGTAAAAAGTCACTTGGGGAAGTCCTAGCAGATCATCAAGCAACATTTAGACAGGACTGCTGCAAACAGGTAAATGTCTCTAAAGGGCAAGGTAGAGGAAGAGGAGCCAGACAAAAATTTCACTGCATTTCCATCCTTTCATTTGCATGACAGCACCTGGTTCACACTTGTCTTTTCATCTATTTTTTGCAGATCTGCAAATCAAGGCAATTGTGGCCAGGTCTGGTCAAGGGGATATTTTAGGGGATTTATTAAGTCTTGCTGAAATCACAGCAGTTTGCTACTTAGGGCATAATGAAAGGGACTGAGATGTTGTCTGAGGCTTTAGCCAAGCTGTCTTCCTGGAGATGGATGTTTTGCTTCCATGCAGAAGAGTCAATGTTCCTGCAGTAATGTAGGAGGCTCTGATGGTGCCCAGCTCACATCTTAGCTCCAGGAGCAGATACAAAGGCTACAGCTCTCCACTGGCTACCACAGCATGAAATCTTTGCTAGCTCTGCTGCACAGCACCATTCCTACACACCATCTCAGTAGTTCTTCTGTCTCCTAGCCCATCTTTCCTCCACTGCTGCTAGTCCAACCTCCTTTCTTCCTCTGACTCCTACTATTGAAGACACTGGAAAATTACCTTCCAATCTTGCACACTCCTCGGCTGCCCCTCTTTTCCTCTTTCCTTTTCATCATACTCATCACACTTTGCCTTCCTGTTTACATCAGCCTGTCTCATTCAAACTCTCTTGGGTGTCTAGATAATACCATATATTGAATTACAGCTGCAGACCAGAGCCCAAGACACCTGTGTCTGATTCCTGCCAGTGTTCATGAGCTTTTGTGACTCAGCCCCTTTCTGATGCTCCTTCCTCATCTATGTGCTAAAGCTGGAAAAAAATATCAACAGGGGCCATGTGTTCCTTGGGTTCAGGGCATGATATAAATCCAGGGTGTGATTGCTGTTAACCTCTTCTGTGAGGAGTTGAACTGGCCAAATTTTCTGGTGGAGGCCATTGGCTGCCCTTCTTGGCTGTAACATGCCATTCTTCCTGAATTTATTCCCCCCTTTTCTCTCCCAGGGAATGTGATGTGCTTGGCACAGGAGCTGCAATCCATGCAATATTATTATTAGGCAATAAACAGTGTCCATGAATGATTTAAACACTGGCAGAGCTGCTGATATTGATTTATTTTAAGCTCTATAAAGAGCTGTATGGAGGTTTTTTTAATGGGAATTATTAGGTCATCCATGGGGGAATCTTCAAATAGTGAAGCTTTTGATTTGCAACAAGGCAAATAGTGAAGCTTTTGATTTACAGAGGCTCTTTTGGGGCTCCATGCCCTGGGCTGCCTCTGCCAGCAGCACTGGGAGGGACAAGGCACTGGCTCTGGAGGTGTAATTTCTCTAATTTCCCCCATAATGAAAACAAAACTTCTGCCTTGCTGGAAGGAGCAGAGAGGAGAGCCTGGGAGGGGATGAGGAGCAGACTGTGCAGACACTGATGGATGCTGTAATATTGTCTGCTCTTCTCCCTGGAGTTTCATGTGCTGAACAGCTTCTGGCAGAGCCCTTCCTCCTCTCCTGTCTGCTTTCCAGGCCCAGTGGTCTCTCTCCTTTCCTTCCTCACTTTCAACCTGTCCTCTTAAATCTTCCCTGATGTTTCCAGCCCTCCACTTTCTGATTCTCACATCCTATCTCCACCTCTCATTAGTCCTTCAGGACACAGAACATCCACCAGACCTTCCTTAGTGAGCCAAACTACGCTGGTGGACTTCGCTCTGGGTGAGGAACACTCACAGATCTTCAACTCGTGCTTTACACCAGGTGCCTCCCCCCTTCAAGCTCACAACATTTCAGGGGGTGAAAAAGCTCCATCAAAAATTGGTAACAGGCAGGCTGGTTGAGGGAGGGCTCTTTAACCACCACTGTTATCTCTATAGCACTTGTCTTAGTGCTTAGGGTACCTCTTACCCTCTGACTCTTACCACTAAAGTCTCATAAAATAACAAGAAATCCATTTTGTATTCAGATGTTCTCTGTTCAGATTAATTTACATGTTAGTTTTTTTTTTCCTGTGCAGAGAGATAAAGAAACGTTGCAGAAAAATGCCTAAGGTATATATGGGAATTGGATCCCCAACCCTTATTAAAAGTCAGGAAAACTGGTGCCTAAGAGTGGTTCATGTCTTTGAAACTTTCTCCTTTTGATTTCAGGAGAAGGCAAAAGTGTGTGTGTCCTCCTGCACTGAAATGTCTTGGTGAAGACAGAAGACTTTCAACATACCTTTGTGACTTAGGAGCACTGAACATAGAGATTTAGAAACTAAATCCCATTTTAACAGTCATCCACACTCCTCCAAGTCCAGCTTGGAAAGCTGCTCAGAAGGTGCCTCTGCACGTGCAAGCCTCTCATCCTGCACAGCTTTTGAAATTGGGAATTTAATGCTCTGGAAAGCAGAGATCCTCTGGGTGTTGGATGTAGTCTCCTGGATGCTGTCCTCTGCTCCAATGAATGGCAAAAAATAAAAATAAGCTCCTTTGCAGGGCAAGATATCTGAAAAGCAGCCCTAAACCCCAGACTGTGAGCAAAGCCAGTGAGAATTTGAGTTACCCACGTGTGGAGAGAGGTGCAGGAACATGGGAGCAGGAGCAGCAGAAGCCCTTGGCACCACACCAAAGAGGAGAGACCTGAGTCTCTGTGGCCAGAAACACTTTCAGTTCCCAGGGGTCACTTGAAATGAAGCCTTTAGTAATATGAAGTTAATTTAATTAATCTTGAAACAATCGGAAGAAAAGTCACTGCCAGCTATGTTGTTTTTAAATAAGGATTTCAATGGGCCAAGATTTGCAATCCTTTATAGACCCATCTGCCTAAAGGCCTGTATCTTATCTGATCATTTCCATGGCAACAGCTCTGGGATTAGAAAAGGATGAATGTTTAGGAATAGTTGCTGGAATTTCATGGAAGATGATGAATTGAGGATTACTTCACTACCTACGTGTTACCATGGAAATGCACATTTACAAATTGCACTGGATTTAAAACCCCACCATTATTAGTATAAATTTGTGCTGCTTTCTGAAGGAGCTCCAGGAGCAGAAGGTGCTTCTCACCTCTCCAGCCCCACTGAGCACAGGAATGACTTTGGTGGCTGAGAAAGGAAAGGGAAACAAGTGGCAGGTCTTGGGCCCAATTTCTCTTATCAGACAACCTCCTAAATGAAACCCAGATAGTCAAAAGGGTTAAAAACTAGGGGAAAAAAAGTGTATTTCATATACAGAAAAGCCTCCAATCAAAATAACCCCCACTTTCAACTTATATATAATGGAATTTGATAAATGGATGAACAGATTTTTGAATTACCACACGTGACTTCTTGACTTAGGAGACTTTCAGTCTTGCAAACCTAAGGTTGTTTCTAAGACTGTTTTTATTGCTTTTGTGAAATTCTTATTTTAGGTGTGAAACAAATATACACAGTCTGTTTTGTAAACTATTCATAAAATATTCCATATTTTAGTAACCTGCTCTGCTCTACCACTGGGACTGAAGTAGGACTTGAGACTAACTCTTAATAAAGTCTTGGAAAACACAGTTCCCATCTTTGAAGCCCAGAGCAAAAACAGAGAAATATTCCCCATCCATACATAAACCGTGAAAATCCAGAGGGTCAGATAAACAACTGCTGGAAATTCTTTTATCACAGACACACCTGTTTTTTTGTAGGGCCTGAGGAACCATCTTACCATACAACAACAAATATCAAAATAAAGAATGGCATAATAACTCCAAGAAGGCTACTGCAGCTGATCCATGAATTTAATCTAAAGGGGCCAGAGCATCTTCAAAGCAAAACTGAAGATTTGCAGCAGCTTGAGAAGGAAGTGTTATTAATTTTATTTTGTATATCAGGAAAGTGAGTCCAGAAAAACTACCCTGAGGGTCAGCAGCCTGGCTGAGGATGTGGCATTACACAAAACTGGTGTTTGCTGGTTATAAGGGTACATTCAGTGAGGGATGAGTGTCATCATGATGGCTGGGGTAGTGATGCTGCTTATAGGGGGAGAAGCAAAGGTGTCCTCTGAGGAGCTGTGTGGCTGAGACTGCTCCAAAACAAATTCATCTGCACTGACAGTGCTGCCAGCAACAAATCTGTTCAGACTGACATCCCCACTGCCTCAAACTGGGCAGAAACACCCAGGGCAAGGTGTTCCCAAGTGAGGCCAACTTCAGTTCCTGCAGCCACCACCTGGCACTCTGTTATTCCTTGTGGCATTTCACAGATCCTGGGCTTGCTGCAAATACACCATGGTGATCCAATAAGCTGTGCTGGTTGAATTAGTGACCTGGGAGTGAGATGAAGGGAGAATACCTTCCCCGTGGGTGGCAGAAGAGGCACATCAGCTCACAACGCCTGTGTTGCATTTTTGCTACTGAGAGTGAGTCAAAACCCAAGAATACAGAGGCTGTGCAGTCACATTCCCCACCTGACCCTGCCATGACAGGGTGGAGCACTCACTGGTGACCCAGGCATTGTGTTAGCTGTCATTTTTGGAATATGTCATGGTGTGGATCTCATCTGTCCTTTGCACTGAGGAGGTCACTGCTAATGCAGCACCTTTGCAGAGCTCAGCATCCTCCCAAACCCATGGATATATGGAGGGGAGACCCTCATCCCTGGGTTTAGTGACAGATTTGGCTGTTGACATTGCATTACACCTAGCAATAATTTATGATGGGATTTTCTCCATGTTCTCCCTTCCCTCCTCTTTCTTGCAATCTTTTTGCTTTCTTAAGCTACTTTATTTTTCTTTCATTTGATTGTGGGTTGTTTTTTTTTTGTTGTTTGTTTTATTTTGGTTTATTTTGGGGTTTTTGTTGTTGTTGTTTTTGGTTTTTTGGTGGTTTTTTTTTTGTTTGTTTTTAATATGGGACAAATTACTTTTTGTGCCTCTTTGGGAAAAAACAGGGGGCAGATCTCACCACCTGCCTGAAAGCCCTGCTCCCACCACTGCCACATCCAACCTCCTGCAGGCTTTCTCACGAGCAATTAGGAAATTGCTGGAGCAGTCAGAGCTGCACAGAGGCAGTGAGGATGCATGGCATCTTCCCAAGGGTGAGAAAATCAGACTTGAATCAGCTGTTTAGAAAACCTCCACCCTTTCCTCCAAGATAAGCCTCACAGCTGGACGCAGAGCCAGACACAATGAAGGAAAACAGCCTGGCTGAGGTGGGGCTTCCGCCTGCCCTCGGTCCTGCCCTTTGGGAATGGCATTTCCCAAGGAAGCAGAGCCCTGGCTGGCTCCACTGCCCCACCTGGACATGCTCAGACACCCCCAGTGCCCTGGAGCCAGTGCATTATCCCAGTTATCCCAGAATCCAGGCACCAGCACACAGAACCCCCTCCCTGCTGCAATGCCCCTGCGCAGAGCTCACCCTGGGGAAGATGTACAAGATTTTAGTTGTCCAGGGGGAGAGAAATCCTTCCAACAATGAGGTTTTTGCCTATGGAAATGGGTGAATGGGTGGTTGCTGGGCACCCCACACCCTGCCAGGGGGAAAGGGAGTGAGCAGCAAGACAAGTTCCTTGCAGGCTTCACAATTGCCAGCTCTATTTTTGGCTGCTACAAGCTGGAGTGCCACAGGGAAAAAAAAAGGTTTGTTAAAACTCTAGCAGTGAAATTCTTCTGATTTTCTTAGCAGCTTGATGACAGTTTCTAGCTGCTGAAGTTTCACTATTGCAGGGCAATAAAAAGGATATTTTGAGGGTGAGGGAACAGTCAACAGCTGGAAGAGCCTTTTCCTCCAGTCCTGCACAGACAAAACTTTGTAACTTCTCACACACCAGGAACCAAACTGATTTCAGTTACTGAGGACATTGGCTTTGAAATCAGTGACACCAAACCAGGAGGCAGACTGTCTCAGGGATGAGGGGGCTTCTCTGCTCACAGCAGGGCTTTGGGACCAGCCTGAACCCAACCATTGTCATAGAAGGTTCTTAGTTGGGTAATAATTAGTATTGACTTTATGATTTACAGAAGGTTGATGAATTTCTTTATTCTATTACATTATTATTAAGAAACTCATTGCTTTTATAGATAGTTATGATACACCTGGACCTAATTGGTCCTGTAATCCAAACATCATCACTATTGGCTAATTAAGAAACCACCCTTTGGTAAAGAAATCTCCATGACACATTCCACATGTTCACAGTAACAGGTGCAGCAGGTGAAGATAAGAATTATTTATCATTCTTTTCTCTGATCTTCTCATAGCCTTTCCCAGAAAGGCCTGGGAAAGTTATGGCCAGAGAGCTGCTGCCACAAACCATGACATCTGCCAAAGACTTCTTGGAGTTTTGGGCAAGGTCCTTCCTCTCAGTGTGCCACACTGCTGCTTGCAGCACAGGGACAGTGACTGCTTTGCTCCTGCCTTCTGCAGTGTGACCTCGGTGTCACACACACCCCATAAGACAGCCAGCCCTCCCTTAGTTACATGCAGGTAAATAAGAAAACCTCTTTTTTTCCTGTGCGTTGCTGTGTGCAGAAAAGATCTGGGCTGAAAATACACATTTTCACATGAAGAGTTGATCAAATACCTCTAAGATGTTTAACCTTGGAAGATGAAAGAGTTCCCTAGTGGTTGCCACCTTCCCTAAGTTGTTATCAGAGCATTTATGTGTGATTTAGTAGTTTGCTCTGTTGCAACACAATTTTCTATATTGTCTGGAATGATAAATGTAACTGCAGACCTGGCCCCTGTATGACTTTGAATTTGCTGCATGGGACAGGTGAGAAATATTGCAGCAGGGTAAAAAACAGTGCTGGATGATCCATGGGAATGAGCTGATTCCTGCAGTTTTCCCTACCTGTCCTTAGTCAGGCAATTATCAAGAGAGCAAGAAGTTGTCCACAGGTTAAATGGGGAAGCTGTCTCTGCCACCGTTGAACAGATGGGATCAGGGTGCTGCTTGGGCACAGCATTTCTCCTTATGTGCCCTGTGTTTCTGAGGCAGTTTCAGGGATTTGCTTGTTTTTCCAGTTCTTAGCAATTTGAAATTAAAAAATAATTCAGCTCCCAAGTTCTATTTGTTCCTTTGGAGTCCTCAGGAGATTACTGAGAGCTTTCCCCAAAAGGAAAGGGCTCAAAATATCCTTTCCTTTTCTATTTCTTTTTTTTTTTGTTTTAGTATATGAGATGGCATTCTTTATGTATCATAAGTCCAGGAGCTGCATCCCACTACAAATTCCAATGTTCAGGATAAAAATGTTGTGGATTTCCAGCTCTTGTAACCTCAACCAAAGTGAAAGCTCTCACTGAATGACCTAGAGACATGCAGCAATGCAGAGCACACAGGGTTTGGTTTGGAAATTACAAGGAGACACTTGGCAGGAAAGAACAACCACCTTGAGATTTACAACTGCAAATTTTCTTCCTTTCAAACACAGACCTCGTGCATCCCTCTGCAGGTTTCCTGTACTAGTAACACTCCTACAGATTTTGGATTACTACTGCAAAACACTCACACCACCACAGGAGTGACTCCACAGTATTTTGAGGTCCTTTACATCCATGCAGAGAATCTGTCACATTTAGGCAGTGTCATTTTGTCCCTACATAAGAGTGGGGATACAGAGGCCAGGGACTGCAGGGAATTGCCCTGTTCACTGATGCAGGAAAAAAACAGCTTATAACTGAAAAGTCTGTTCAGTTCTTGGGGAGAACAACAGCAAAAGAGGATGTGGGATTCAACATCCTCCCCCAGGAAAGCCAAAACACACTGCAGGTTGCTTTGCAGTGCTGGAGACAAATTGGAGATATGAAAGGCAGTGATAAGGGCTCCCTCTGAAATGAATTGCAAAGCTCCTGGTGACATAAGACATGCCCAATCAGAAAAAAAAAATCAACCTAAGCCTTGCTTTTTTTGTTTTGTTTTCTCCTTTCTATATAATTCCAAAATAGCCCTAGGAAGTAGAAGAAACATGACTCAAAGACAGACTTTTCCTCTTAAGACCCAACTTCCTTCCTCGAACAGTTTGGAGAAATTTCAGCCACACATCTCTCTGAGCAAGGGCTTTATTTGGGGCTGCCCTCTTGTCAGGAAAACCCCATCAAAAAGCCTGTGGCCTCTACAGCAGACATCCTGAGTCAGGCAGGTCAGGCACAGAGTTCAGGAGTTTGTTCTTTTAGGATGCTATTGTATCCAGGAAAGCAGGATGTGAATTTTACCCTGGCCTCTTGAGCAAGAGGCAGGGACTCTGCAAGGTGATATTCTGCACAGGCAGTGGGTTCAGACACAAAACCCAGCTCAGACAGGTGTCTGCTGGGTCACTTGGGCTGCCAGGCAGGGCAGAGCCTTGCTGGGTGAGGCTGCCCAGCAGCAGGCACAGCCAGGCCCCTCCTAAAATGAGAGAGGGCAGGAGTACCATGGTGCAGACATCCCCAGCTGGGGGTGAGCATCCTCCAGGGGTGCATAAACAGCTTCAGACAGAGCCACTGAAGGAAAAAGCCCAGAGCACAGGATTTTGAAACAGAATTTGGGATTTCAAGGTTGAACAAGTTCAAGAGTTTCTAATAGACCTGGTTTGGGGTGAGGAGATTTTTGGCAGGAAGGCTTAAGCCATTTCTGAATTATTACTAGAATATCTTCTATTACTAATGATGACATTTGAGATTTAAATGATGTAGAACTGTTGGAAGCCCTTAGTGTCTTGGAGCTCAGATGAAGACAAGGACAGCAGGCGAGCAGGGCTTCAGAGATTTCAGGGGTTTCTCATTCCTCTTCCAGACAAATATCTTTTTTCTCCATTTATTACTTCTGGTGTCAATTAATCCTCCTAGTCAGGCCAGAAGGCACATCACAGGAGAGCTGGAGCTCTGCAGGAGTGGCTGCTGGGGGCCATGGCTGACTCATCTCTGCACAGGGAATCCCCAGCATTTCCATCTCTGAGACTGAGCAAACGTTAATTTCCACAGGCAGGTTAAATTCTCCATAAGTTAAAAAGACAAGTAATATTCTGTCTCAAGGGGTCTAATTCACCTGGAAGTGTGAGACCAAGCAGAATTACACCAGTCAAATACAAAGTGCTGTTTCCATTTTTGCCCAGCAATTCTGGTCCTTTTCTCATTTTATCTCTGTTCTCGTGGGCTTCTCAACTCCACCAAAGGCATAATTTTATCCTTTAAAGGATAAAACCCAGTGTTTGTAGGAATAGCAAAGTTAAAGTCAGGTAAGGAATACTTCCTGAAAAGGTACAGAAATCAGGAAAACCTCACATTTTTCAAGTCGTAGCTTACTCCAGCTTGCTAGGTTATGTGTCCCTCCACTCAAGATCATAGCCAAGCATAAGGATGCTGTAAATAAAATGTCACATTGTTCAAGCTAAAAAAGCCTCTTGATGCCATTCCCTGCCAGCAATGGTCATTACAAGCTCTGAGAAAAGCTGGATCATCATAAAAAGTGCCCAAAAGATGCAATAAAAGTCTTAGCAAAGGACACCAGAGAGAACCTTAAGTCTTACTCTCCTGAAGTTGAGAAATCCCTAGGAGAATCTGCAGCAATGCTGTTACCCAAAACAATCCCAAATCACCAGGCTAATGCTGGTAATTACTGTGCCTTTTGATTTATAAGGTATCTCACAGGCTGTGACAGGTCAAGGTCACTTTGCAGTGATAACATGCTTCTAATTGCAGCAGTGCTTTTTGAGGAGGAGCAGAGGTGAGCTCAGGATAAAGAAGCATCACCAAATTCAGTGTTTGTGCCTCTTGAAGGTGCCATCTGTCTGTCAGCAGAGCTGTGTGCAGCCACTGCACTTCTCCTGCAGGCATCCTTCTCCAGCAGCACCGAGGTTTCTGTGCTGCCTGCAGCTCCTGGGATGCTCAGTGTCCCAGGGGCACCTGCACAGGGTGTCACTTTGATGGGAACAGACATTGTGCAGTGCTAAATCTCCAGAGGCCACCTCTGCCACTCTCACTTTTCTTTAACATAACATCTCTGCCTCTTTTTGTGTCCCTTGGTAGAAGGAGTTGGAAATTAAGAGTCAGATCCAGTTCTGTACCACATGTTTTTCCTGCACAGCCCAGACTGGATAGCAGTTCTAAGAAAAACAACTCGGGCAGGGTCTTTGGCCCTTGGTCCCTGCTGCTCTGGAGAGTTTGGATGCTGTGAGTAATCAGTTAACACACAGATTAAAGGAAAAAAGAGCTTTAAGACCAGGCTTGAATTTAATTTTTTATCATCAAGGGCATAGCTTACTGTGATGTCAGGGAAATATGGAGATATCACTGCAATGTATCTGTCAGTCCTTCCCTAGTTCTGCATAGGGAAAATACAGATCTCCTTGCTTCTCCTCCCTTCTCCTTGCTGTGGAACAGAATCACAGATCCAGAACAACTCAGGGGCTCCAAGAACAACTCCAAAGGGTTGAAAAAGCTTTGGTACAAAGCTAAGTCATGGTGATATTGCTGAGGTACTGAACAAGCACACTGGGAGACTTTTCCTTTCTACATCACTTTTCTAATGACTTTTTTTTTTCTTACAAACACATTGCAAAAGAGAACAAACACCATTCTCACAGCTGAGGTGCCAGTACTCAGCTCTGAGGACCCAGAGTTACCTAGAGCTAATTTGGTTTTTTTTCTGTAAAATTTGATGAAAGGTACTTGGAGCTTTGGACAAGAAGTATTTGGAAAAAAAGCATTTATTTTTCAGTTCACAGCAATTTCTTTTCCAAACGCTCGCTTCTGTTTTGCAGTTGTACTGGTGTCATTCTGAAGAAACATGAACACTGATTGCAAAGAACAATTATCTGAGCTTTCCACAGCAAGGCAAACCTAAAGCTGAGTGTAGGATTTTGTACAATGTTCAATTACATTATACCATATCTCCTTGTAATGCTGTACTGAGTGCTCAAAAACTTCCTTCTGGGTGGGTAGAGAAACTGAGTCATGCAAAATAATTGCTATTTAACTCTGTACTCAGCAAGGCATTTAATGAGAAGCTTAAGCCATTCTGTTTCATAAAGCATTTAAGATGTCCTGTATGGGATAAGCCATCAAATTGTCAGTTGAAGAATGAATTTTCCAAAGCACTGAGCACTTGGGAAGCTCCAATTGAAGTCAAGTGTGGCCTTTAAGATAAATGTCATCTTTTTATTTCTAGCCTTGTATTTCCACTGTAGTGAAGGGAATAGGTGAAAGCAGGGTAAGCCTAGCAGGGTTTTCCCAAAGTTTGAGGGCAGGGAAGAACACCAAGAGAGTTCCAAATTAAGCTGTTGAAAGTCTGCTATCCATGAGAGTACAAAGGGCTTTTTCTGATCTGAATGGTGACATGAACCTAGAATCATAGAATATCCTGAGTTGGAAGGGACCCACAAGGATCAAAGTACAACTCCTGCCCCTGCACAGGAAAGAAAAAGGAAAAGCAAAACTCCTTTTTACCAGGCTTTAAACCTAGAAAGATCACTCCAGCTTTTCCTTTTCCTGTCAAGGCTGGCAGAGCCTAATTCAGAAGTTACATCTTTCAGCAATCTCATATTTCCTTAATAAACAGGGTGATGGACCTGTACAGAGTAATATTATTTTCTCCAAGATGATAACTCTGCAACTAAGCACAGCCTATACCCTCTGCAAAACGTCAGGTGGGTAAAATATCCCCCAAATTATATTTGTCACTATCAAACAAGACAGTGTTTGCACACTCGGGAATAAAGTGAAGGCAATTAACTTCTCATATACTTGAAAAGATGTTCCACTGCCACCTGATTACTTTATCTTCATTATTTTTAGCTGTAGAATTATGTAAATAGCAATTTAGAGGGCCCAGAGGATTCTGAAGATTCACTTTAATGACTTATAATTGTTTAATTGGACTGTAAACTGGCCCCTGTGGGGAGTTGAGCACAGGTACAAGTGTTACTTCATGTCCCTACCAAAATTTGCTAATTGCCAGCTTTTGTGTAAGCAACAGCTTCTAAGTCGTCCCAGCAGCACAGCAGCTCAGCACTGCTGAGGATTGAACCCGCATGAAGTTCAGCTTGGGAATGGATTGCAGAGCCTACAGCATCAGAGAGATGTGCAGCAATTCACAGAATCCAACCACAGGCTGCATTCTATGAGCAGAGGGCACACGTGGGGGGAAAATCCTGTTATTAGTGAGAAGGGAAGAGGTTTAGCTCAATTATGTCACAAACTTCATCATATAGGAACATCACACAGTTATTTAAGGAGGGAGGAGCATGCTAAACCAGTTTCTGGGGGATGTACCCAGTTAATTGAAGATGTGCTGTGACAAATCCAGACAAACAGAGCTGGAGATATTTCCTAGATGCTGGCCAAGAAACCCCTGAAAGGGAAATCTTTAGGTTCTCCACAGAAGCAGCAAGTGTCTCAAACCACAACCAAAACATGGGCAGGTCTTGGCTCTTAGCTGAGGCACGTTCTGTTGCACAAGAGGCAAGCCCAACAATGTTCTCTGCCCTCCCAGAAAGGAGGAATGGGGCAAAGAGATAAATCACTGCAAAGGGGCAGCAGATGTCCAGAGGAAAAAAGGCAGAGAACCTGAGATTATTCCTGCAGCAAGACTAACTGGCTTGACAAATGAAACATAATGGAAAGTGCCCACTCTGCTCCACTCTGTCCATCTCTCCCCTGGTCAATTCATTTGCCCTTCTTCCTCTCAACAGAATAAAATGAAATGCATATTTTACTGTAAGCTTCTTTACAGTGCAGGCTGCAAGAGGCTTGAGGACCTCCCTAGGGGGAATGAGCTAACCAGAGATTGCTTCGTCCTTTAATTCCAAAGGCCAGGGACTTTCATTTTCAATTTCCGTTTATCCAGGGCTTCTCATTATGTTCAGGTTGCTCCTCCACACTCTTCCCTGAGTGACAAGCATGCACTGGAAGGTGACAGACAGACACCACAAGTGTGGCCAGTGGCAGAATGAAACATCTCAAAACCTGCTTTGCAAATGGAAAGATCTTGATGAGTTTCTGGATTGTCTGATGAAGTTTGTTGTTTCTGAGCCGTACAGCTGGGCATCTCACTGTCAAATGTGATTAGAAACATCATTCAAAAGTATCAAAGGTAGCAAGAGATAGGTGAGGGGTTATCAATATCCTGTAATCAGTTTTTATTAAACAGAAAACAGCTGGTGATATTGCTGATGGTCTTCCTGGAACTTCATGACCCTCCCACTTCCATCACCTGGTTAGATAGGACAAGGCAAGGGAAGTCTGTCCTGGGGATATAGGATTCTCTCCTGGGATATCTGCCTCTCCAGAGCGTTTTCCTTTTCAAACTCCCCATCTTAGCAAAGTGTGCATTGTCCCAAAGTTGCATTAGCTCCTGGTACAGCCTGGCTGAGGCACTTCAGACCCTTCCACGGGAGGCTGCAGAATCCCTTCCCAACAGGGACCAGCTTCTTTTCTTTCTGTAAGGAGCAGCATTATAATTTACAGAAAAGGAAAACATCCCTACTTAATACTACTGAGTGTACCTATCCTTAAATCCACTATTGGCCAGGCAGGCCCAGCCTGAGGACTGTGTTTGGCTCAAAGACAAGCAGGAAGATTCCCTCTGTGAACTCCTGTGCCAGACTCCTGGCTCTGAGCTGAGGTGTTGACAGAAGAGCATCACCCACTGCAATGCCATGAGATGTCACACAAGCCATCACCTTCCTCTGGCACTCCTGACTGGCAACACCTTCTCTTATCAGCTGGGTTAATCATCAGTTAACCCCAAACTAGAGATTGGTCTTTTTCCTCCCTTTAATATATCAGAGACCTTAATAATTTATTTCATTCAAGAGGAATACTCTCAGGATTATTTTGAAGTGGGAAAATAGAGTATTAGAAACTCAGACAAAGCTCTGCTGAGATGCATGTTCTGGGATAGAAGCACTTGAGAACCAGCATTGGAGACTGTTAACTTGGAAGGACAATGTAGTACAACCCTGCACAACAATTATGTACTGCATATAAATATATACACATGTATATATATATATTTATACACAATGAAAGTGTAATTTTATGGGAGTTATTGTATTTCTCTGTTGGCCTGAGTTAAGCAGAAGTCAGCATCATGTGCTGTCTCCAGAAGCTCACAAGCATGGTACAAGTATGCAGAGGGGAGTTCTTACTGAATGTTCTTTCCATAATTAATTCTCCAAAAATTTTTGTTGCCTGATCATCATGCAATTATTTGTAAAACAAAAAAGGAAGCTACAATCAAATTATATTTCCATGACTTGAGGGTACATTGCATCTATTAGTTTATGTTTAAACAATAATTGAATATGTGAAGAACTAATCATTGTGATACTGAAAACATCTGCAAACAAAAAACTGAAATCCTTTTTGCTTTAGCTCAGAGAAACTTGGACCTCCCCTATATATGAGAATTGTCTTTTAAATTCCTCTTGGTTCCCCTTTTAAAAACGTGGAAATTATAAACATTTTGGCTTGTTGTGAGTTTTCAGGAAATGACAATTTAGGGAAGTCCAGAAGATTTTGCTTCAGGTTTTCAGGCCTTTAAATATTTCAGTCAGAATATTGGAAAGCCCATGAAAACCCTGAGCTTTTTCCAGCCTTCACTAACACACTCCAGCCTAACTCTCAGTGTAACTGAAGAGACTTTAAGCAGCAAGGGCAAAGGAAGGACACCACCCAGTAAACATGCAGAAAATTGTTCTGCCTTCCAGCTCTGCCCTCTCCCATGGCTCTGGACCTGTTAGACACAGCTGAAGAGCCAAACTTAGCTGGAGCCCACCTGGCTCAGCCTGGATTAAAGCCACAATCAAGCCAGGAACATTTTCCCCCCATATTCCTTTCAAGACAGTGAAAACATTGTGCAAATAAAGAGACCAGAAGTGAAGCTATTTAGTGGCCAAGCTCACTCCATTTGCTTTCAGCTCTCAATTACAAGCATCACATCCAAGAGCCAAGTAGCAGCAAAAACAAAAGCAGCCAACCAAACCCTGCCACCAATTTTCAGAGTATAAATCCTAAATGAGCCAATAGATTTATACCAGTATAACCCCATTGTGAATGATCAAAATAGGAATAAAAGGCTGCGATCTTCCATCCATTTCCTCACTAAATCAGAAACAACTTGGGTGCTCATTAAAATGATGCTCCCCCATTAACAGAGCAGAGGATCTGCTCTGCTTTGAGTCCCAAGCTCTGTGACACCCTCAGAGTCTCCACAGCCTGTGCTGAGCTGAGCCTGCCAGGATCACTGGCAGGACTCACAGAGAAGCCATTTAAATGAAATTATTCTGGTTTCTAAGTGAAGGAGGAGGAAATGGACAGACTGTGCAGTCGTGCCCTGCCTCACCTGTGCAAGCCTTTCAGTTTTTAGCACCATTTCCTGATCTGTTCCTGAGCTCCTGACCCAGCAGAAGCTGCACTACAGCAGGAAAGTACTGCCCTAGGAGCATTAGCATTAAGTACTACAGGGACTACAATCACCAAGAGCCTCACTCATCAGCAGTGGAGTGTATCTGATAGTTTTGTGGCTGCACACATGCTCTGATTTCTTATAATATGCCAGCAGAGCTGCATTTCAGAGAGCAGTAGGCTGAGAAGTAACGAGGGTTATTCCATTTTTCCATCTCAGATCAATTCTTTGATCATTCTAGCTTAGGACAAAACTGGCTCACTGATGCAGACTCTTGATATTTTTGGTCAAACACCCATGATGCACCATCTTGCAGTGTTTACACAGAAGCAGGCCTGCATGGCAAGGCAGTTCCCTGAAGCATAAGATTTGATTAACCTCGTTAGCTTGCCTTGCAGAGCTGCAAATGTTGTTAGACATCATGAAATTATCCAGCCCTATTTAAAACCCAACCAGAGTATTTGGCCTGCTGACCTCCCCCAGCAACAAATTCCACAAGTAAAATTAACCACAGCTTTCACAGCCCATAGTGGCTCAGTCCCTGATCCCAGCCAGGAGCATCTCTTTAAGCTTCACCTGTGGGAGCTCAGGGTTTCTCAGGCCACTTTACCTTTCCCCACTGAGTCCCCAGATTCCCTTTAGTCCTTAAAAGCCAAGTCACTCCAGACTATCATTAAAATTATTAAAGACAATAAGCAGCACCATGAAAATGATCACAAACTGGCCGTGCTTGAAAGCAGAATTCTGGTAAAACCAGAAGAATTAAAAGCAATATTCTCCAAATCCCCTCTCAAGGGTTATCCAGCATTATTGGGGCTGATGTAAAATATTTAATCTGCACTGACATCCAAGGAAATACAAATAAGACAAGGCACCCTGGTAATACAAGCAGTCATATGTGTATTGACTTAACAGGTCCATAATAATAAATTCACCACTGACAAACTTCAGTTCTGATCTAGGTGGAGACCCAAGTAGGTGCTTCACAAGGCAGAGCAGAGTAGACCTTGCCTGAGAGCTGGAGAATTCCTAACCTAAAGAACAATCCTAGAAGTCATAGGAAGTTCACAGCTGGGCTTGATCTTAAGGGTTTTTTGAAGCTAAATAATTGTATACAAACAGCGATAGGGGATTGCAAGCACTAAAAACACTCACAGCTGGACATTTCCACATAACTTGGAGCCAGCTTCTCCCCATCTCACTGATTTTCACTCCACAGCTTCCCCTCTGATTTCTCCTGGATGTTCCTTTGGGCCCTTTCAGAGCTGCCTGTTGCTTTCCCTGCCTCATAACAACAATAAAGCATTCAAAGCCCTGCTGGAAGAACACACAGTGTCAATTACAGCAACATCATCCTCCTTAATCAAGGTTAATTTCAGAGGGTAACATTTTTCTCTGTTGGAATATTGTCAGGTGTTTTTAGATCTCCAATTTTATATAAATTTAGCCTCTGAATTCTCAAGGAGAGAGTTGCTAAGGTAACCAGAGCCAGCCATATTGCTGTATGTTCTCCCCATGGAGCTTCATTAGGGCCAATCAGTCACTTCCAGGGTAATAGAATATGTTGCTTTCAGAGATAAGGATACAGCTTTTTATAGTGTCAAGGTATTTTTATTAAGCATGTTAACCCCTTGCCCTCTTAAGGATCAGGCACTGGCCCTTTCCTTAGAACTGTAATACCCAAGAAATGAGATTCAGGGAGACTAATTGCTGACAGTTGAGCACCTAGGGCCAGATCAGAGGAAGTCAGCATGCCTGGAGTGTGCTGCCTCGTGATAAGAAAGCCAGGGGTGGTTGGGGATTGTTTTCTGCTGGCAGGGAGCCAAATCAGCTTTATATCCCAGTAGCCAGGCACAAAGGCTGCTTCTGAAATAGATCTGACCTGCATGAACCAAGGGGGTTGGTATATATATTTCTTGTCCCAGTCTAGACATATGGGCTACCTGCTATGTTTCGTCTCTCATGTGAGCGTCATCATCTTTCACATCTAAGAGCTACTTTACACCTGTTCATAGAATTTATTAGCAGCACTTTGGAAGACTGCTTAGAAAAAACTACTGGTATCAGATCAATTCCTAGAGATGAGACTTAGATCTACTTCCCCAGGACCTAGAAACCTCCCAAATTTTATCTAGCTGAAAACAGCATAACCAAGATCTGCCCCTTCTTTAGTCAAAAAGACTCTGCCTGTTGTTCTAATTGTCCCTGCACCACTCATTAACTGTTAAGACCAACTTCAGAACACACATATTCTCATTTCATATGAATACTGGCTTCAAAAATTCATTTTCTCCAAGACTTTCCAGTCAGCACTGAGGAAACCCCGCTGTATCAGAGCAACTGATGTTTGTTTGAGTCTCACTTACTGATCCATCTCCTCAAGTTGTACCTTCAGCATGGAGCTGCTCCAAGATTATTTGTTAAACTTTAACAACACATTTATCCCTGTGCCTCTTGCTCATCCACAGAACCAAGAACACTTGAACTGAACAGGACTTGACCTCACATTTGCAGAAAAATTTTGAAAAAATAGTACTAAGAAAGAAAACACATTTGCTGCCAAAGTGGTAAAAAAACCCAAAATCTAAAACCAACACAACTCACTAGCAGCTTTCTGTATCTCAGTCTTCATCCAGTAGGACTCCTCCAGAGTCCTGCTGCAGACCAAAAGCTGCAGTCATAAGACACCAGAAACCCAAAGGAAAAAATCTTCCCCTCCATTAATCTCTTTGGAGGTTCCTCCTGGTGCAGAAAGATACAGTTACACCTCATTGCTCCTGCTCTCCTGAACATCATGTCCATCTTATTGAATAATGGATATAACACTGCAGTCAGGAAGGACAGCATCTGTCAGCTGATACCATGTTTATTGTTTTCCCTTGAAAGAATCCATTATTGTAGTCCTGTAGCAGGTTCACTTACAGACAAACAGAAGCTTTACTTAAAAGAGGCGGGATCTTTTGTGCTGGAGAAGTAGAGACAGCTGGGTACTGGCATTTTTTTGTCATCTCATGATTTTTTCTTGCTGTTATATATTCACTAATAGGATAGGAAGAGGTAATTATGTGGAATTTGAATAAAATTAATGAGATAGTGACAATAATTTTAAAAATATGCCTGAAAAAACCCAGCATTTACAGCACAGAGGTATTTAATAATCATTTGAGAAAAAAATCCACTTGTCTCAACATGAATTCACAGTTGAAAAAAGCACATGGAAACAAATGAAATTCAGAGCAATAGCCACACTTACAGCTGGTTTGAATTTGTTACTTTGAAATAAAAGTGTAGGGCATAAACACACATTTGAATACAAGAACAGCAGCAGTGATGGTGACGCTTAGACAAAAAAGCAAAATGGGCAAGGTTTTTATTTTGGTAATTCTTTCCTTTTTTTTTTCCCATTCTTCCTTATGGCAATGTCTAACTTTCCTCCTAAAAATGGAACCTGCCCCTGTAGTAGAATACAAAGACCTTGCAAGAGTGAACATTCTAAGGGTCTGAGGTGTCCATCTACCTGTGCACAGTTGTCACTGCAATGGAGGACAGGAGCTGTGTGTCCATTTGCAATGAGGATCAGCTCCTCACCCCTTTTCTGCCTCCCCTGGAGGTGGGTCCTGCAGCCTGCACGGGATGAGCAGTGAGGAGGGTGAAGATGAACACCTTTCACATGCTGCATCCCACCACAGGGGGTGAGACAGTGTTGGCAAGATGTGGATGCAAGCTTAGGACCATCCCTCTTTCAGTTTTCCAAAGAAACCCACGAGCAATGAAGAGCTGTGGCATCTTCCTCATCAAAATTACCCCCACTAATGAGAGTGTTCAGCTTGTAAAGCTTGACTGCAGCTGTAGTAACAGAGCTCAACTCAAAGAGAAAACCCCAGCAAGCTGCAGGGAAGGTGCTCCTAGCCCAGGCTCCAAGGGAAAACCTCTCCATCAGTAATCATTAAGCACTCAAGGGGGAAATCACAAACAGAACCCATTCTGCTTTAGTCATCTATGCTCAACTCCCTGATACAATGGCTACCCAGATTCTCTTCAGCTTCTTTTCATCCCTACTCCCCTAATCTCCAGACAGGCATGGAAATCCCAGGCAGGCTGAGGTGCTCTTGGGGAGCAGTTTTGTGAAGCCTCCACTCCCTAGAACTGTCCCCTACAATAGCAGGTGATGGCTTTTCTGCTTTGCAAAGCAAAACACCTTTCTAACAAAGTAAAAAATAAAGCAATGAGAAGGTAATTTAACCCCCTGCAGGAAAAATCTGTGTTCATGGGCCTGAACATCTGCTTTGGATGCTTTGTGAAGCAGCCAAGTACTATTATGAGCATAATCAGCCTCAGAAGCTTTGTAGGGTGAAACTGCTTGACTTGAACCCTCCATGAAACCCCCAAAGCTCACATTAGAACCATTTTTGAACCTGTTACTGTCTCTTCACATCTTGCTCCCCCATCCACCAGCCCTTCCCATTTGTCTTTTCCCAAGGGCTCAGTTCAGTGCCCACCTGACCCCATTTCCCCTCCAGGACTGTTGCATCCCACCTGAGGCACCCTTAGACATTCCCCACCACATCCTTGCCACCTTAAAGCCCCTTTGAAACAAGGATTCCAGGCAGAGCTCCCTTCCCTGCCTACCTGCACAGCCACCTCACCCCTAGGCTGCCTGCTGCTAAACTGCATCTCTGCAGATTTTCCCATCAGCTATAATAACTGTTCTCCACAAGAAAAGAATCCAGGATAAATATAAACTAAAAAGTATCACTTCAATAAAAAATGCAGCACATTCCTCCCCTCATTGCTACTCAACCAATCCATCACAAAACCCCTTGGGACAATAGGATGTTCTTTGCTATGGAACAGTAGCAAAACCCACAGTAATGATGTGATTTACATTAGTTATCTTGGAGAGAGTAACCATTAAAAGGGGTTTTTTCAACCCCTGGTTCATCACAAAAACAAGTAATCTCTAATTGCAGGTATGCCTGTACCAGCTCAGAGAAGTGTACAAAATCTCACTGTTCTGCCATGTGAAGATGATTTATTTCATGAGGCCTGAAAAGTATGGGAACAAAGACAAGAACCAAATACAGACAGAGAAGACAGAAGTGTTTTGAGGAAGTTTAATTCATTGGAAACAAAGAACAGAAAGTAAGCTACTCTATTATGCTTCTTCTTTTCCAGATGTGGAAGTAATAAAAAACCATCCCACTTTCTGGAGCTCTGCATATCACAAATGCAGCTTCCTAGGCACTGTTACTCAGCTGGAGGTAAAGAACAACTCAACAGCTGTTTAGCATT
>NW_005054400.1:2357091-2360888 GCF_000277835.1 Geospiza fortis
AAGCTTATGCAAAACTTGCCCAAGCAAACTATTTAAACTCCTTTGATCTGCAAGCCACAGCAGGAAAATAACAGCGAAATCAGTTTTTCTTCTATTCCAGCACTTGTGCTTCTGGCTGGAATTAGAAAAATGTAAGCTCAAAACATGATACTTGTCAGAATAAGTGCCACCTTAGGCCACCCTCTTGTGGCCAGGGAAAATTTCGCAGCCACCCTGTCCTGCTTTTCCCTCTCCATCACCTTGATACCCCCACTTCCTCAGCATGGGGGTGTCCTGGTTTAGGGCAAATCTGGGAGAAAACGTCCAAAGGGGCCCCTCCAGAAAGCAAACCCACACAGTCTCTCCCCCAATCTGTTCGGGAAGGATTCCTCAGAGAGGAGCGGAAAGAACCTGTTTATTTAACAGGCACAGCACCCCTCAGCACACAAAATGAACAATACTGGATGACACCACTCTTTCATTGCTCTGAAAAAGATGACAAATTCAGAAAGTCTCTCTGGGGGTGGTCGCTCTGTTCTCAGTCCCTCTGGAGCTGGGAATAGCTGCTGCCCAGAGTAGGCCCCGCTAGGCCCCAGGGTGCAAACTCTCGGTGTTTGCCAGGCCCCAGTCCAGAGCAGGCTTGAGTAGTCCCAAAAAAGGGAAAGGAGAAACAGCCAAATAAAAAATTCAGACTGCTTAGCTAAACTAACTAATGAGCAGAAGCAAAAAGCAAGAGCAAAGCAGGAGCAAAGAGAAAAGCCAAGCAAAAAGCAAAAGCAGCACCATGTACTGCCCTGTCTGTGTGTCCCGCCAGCCATGGGGCAGCGGCTGATAAGAAACCAAAACAAAACTTTCCCTCTTCAGAGCCAGTCTTGAAGGCACAGAACATAATATCCAGCATAAAGAGAACACACAAATGGGGATACAAGCATCATAACATCACCCTAGGACAGGGGGTTACTGAGCCCATGCTTTGAGTTCCTTCATGGGTTCCACCCTGCTGCAATATGAGGTTCTCGAGGAGATGCATCAGTTCCAGCAAGGAATTGTGCATTAATAAGGCCCATAATAAAGCTTGGGACATCAGATTCCCTGGTAAATGTTGGGAGCAAGGGGAACCTGTGCCTCCCTCCAAGCACATCTCTGCACCCTGATCCAAGCCTCCCCACACTGTCCCTGTTAGCTCCAGAGAAGCTGCTGGTGCAGCTCCTGCCTTGGCTGGTGCTCACTTGGGAGTAACCTGCTCCAGCTCAGGATGTTCCAGGGCTCTCAGCACACACTGCACCTGCAGCAGGGCACTGGGCTGAGAGAGGCTGAGCTGCTTTAGACTCTTCAGCATTGCAGGACCTGTGCCCCTGAGTCAGAGTCAGTTCAGTGGGCTGAGCTGAAATGAGGAGGCAGAAAAAATGAAAGAAGTCTTCCAGGGGATCAGTTTCTTGATTTAATTTGCACTGAGTGGATGAAGGAGAAGCAGGGGGAGGGTGATAGGGCTGCACTTTTGGTGGCTGCACTTTTCTGTAGCGGGGACCTGGTTAGATGCAGCATCAATTCACATCCTAAACCACTGCCAATGTCTGTGTTCATGTCTGGATAGCAGACCCAAGGCACACCCACACTGTCACCACACCATTAATATGTGCCTTTAGCCAAAGCAAATTAGACTTTAAGATAAACAGCCCTTATTTTTACTTAAACCTGTTTATGTACTTTTGTAGAACAATAGCAACACTTCAATCCTCTGCACAAAATACTTATTAATAGCAACAAAACCAAGTAAATAAGGCAGGAGAAACAACCAGGGTATTTTATTTCATCTAATCCTCCTTTTGCATAATTCATATTTATACAGGCCAGGGACTGATTTTCTTGGTCTGCCAAGCATGGCTGATGGATGCACTGCAAACACAGAACTGAGCCTTGCTCACAGCCAGGTTTTGCTGTGTCTCACTAGAGTGCTTTTGTTTTATCTCTCTCCACACCTTTGCAGTAAGACAAAAGATTACAGCTCAGATGGGTGGGCAATTGTTAAAGGAAGGAGAACAAAATGAGCAGTCAGGCCAATCTGAGAGAAGGATGTAGGCAGGGCAAAGGCATAGAGACATCTCTACTGGGTTTAGGCACAAGGACCTAGCAGCCACTGGAATAGGGGATTTATGCCCAACTCCCTTCAAAAAATATTAAACCTTTGCCAAAATGAAGGGTGAGAGAAAGGAAGAATTTTGTGCTGGTGGTAAAAGGTGATGTTGCATGATTCAAGGCATAGCTTTTTGCTCCTTAGTCCTCTTTGCATCTAAGGGAACATCTGAACCATGGCCTTGCAAGTGGCCAGAACTGCACAAGAGCCACCCCTGTAAGAAATGGTATATCAGTGTGGTGGCTCATCAACTGGCACCTCCTTTACTCCATCCAGCAGCAAGGTCTGAACTCGTATCTAAATTCAAGGTGCCTTTTTCTCAGTTTGCAGTTACTCACCCAGCTGAGATGCTCTCCCAGAAAGCCTTATGGTGTTTTTTCCCCCCCTAGAAGCAGTAATCCTACCTCCTTTCCACCTTTTACTGCATATCTTTATGTACTCAAAGCTCACACAGCATTTAAATACTTAGTCTTTAGGAATCTGAGCAGTAAAAAGCAAAACTCTCTTCAGAGATGTGTGCCTCAAGATGCTCTCAGTTTTATTTTGCTCTGTGTTTGATTTAAGCCCCTCACCAGACAACACAAAGTCAGCTGCCTGGTGCTGCAGAGATGGATAGATCTGTTTGTACAAGACTTGGACAATTGCTCAGATAAAATCTTTGTCAATACTCTCTATTGTCACATCCACATTGCATGCACAAATAAGGCTTCTCATGCTGGTCCATCTTTCCTTTTGCTATTATACCTGGTGTAAGGATAGAGCAATATGTGCTTTAAAAGAGCCTACTGCCACAAATTTACACTGCCAAAACCTAATTCTCAGAGGGAAGGAGAGAAAAAAGCTAAGCAAAAAAAAATCTGATGTTTTACACTTCCTCAGTGCTCTCTCAAGAGCCCCCAGCATCAGTGCAAATTGCACACAAGGAGCACAAATCTTGGCTCTGGTGTCAGGAGACCAACAACACCAAGGGACAGCTTTGAGGGCAGCATGTCTTCAGAGGAACAGCTGCCAGATTTTCCTGGTCCAGGGGCAGCAGAGCCATTGTAGAGCAGGCTAACAGGAGTAAACCTGTATCACACCATTCTTCCTCTAGACTTCATTACTCAGGATGGAAAATGGGGTCATTTTCCTCATGTGAAGCACAGCTGATTATTCTGTCACTGCTCTGTGTCAACTCCACCTGTAGGGCAAGCAAAGCACAGATCTGCTCTCTGCTCTGCAAGGATCCCCTCTTTGAGGGCTGAAGTCTCAGTCTTGGGGGGCAAGCAAGTTTCCAAGGGGATAATAGGAAGCAGCTGCCCAGCAGAGAAGCTGGTCAAGCCTAGATTTAGCAAAGAAACAGATTTTCTATCTCCTCCATCTCAAGTGCCCAGAAAGCAGACAGCATATCAGTTACCAACCAGCCCCAGGAGAATCCTGCCTTCCTGTCTCTGTCCTCAGGGAAGTGCAACTTCTTAGGAAGAAAGAAATATTGATGCTCAAGAGCTACAGCATAAGAATAACTTGGGCAAAGGTCTCTGTTTTTCCCTCAAATTAGGTATTTCCCATTACACTGATTTATCCTTTTCACCAAATCTTATATTCTCATTTTTCTTAATTATTCCTGACAAGTCAAAAGAGCTATGAGGGCTTCCAAAAAGAAATCTAAAAGAGCTTTCTCACACTGAAGAAAACAAGTTAAGTT
>NW_005054400.1:2360898-2379600 GCF_000277835.1 Geospiza fortis
GGAGGGGAAAGAGGCTTTTCTGCATTGCCCTGTAGCACCAGGCCCACACTATGGACATGAGACCTGATCCCAGTTCTTTAGAGCATTATGATAGATGGGGAGATGGGAAAAACATGTCCTGGCACCAGGTCATAGCTCATTCCCACTCACAGGAAGGACAAGAAAGTAGTGACAGTCAAAATGGCTTCACAAAAAATCTGCCCCAATATCATGACAGCCCAGAGAGGCAGAAATCCCCTTCCCAATCCCTGGCTCTCCAGTCTAAAAATTATCCATTCTCTGGAGCTGCTTTGGTGTAATTTGCCAGGGGCAAGCTGCACCCAGCAGCATCAGGGGGGACTGAGCACACCACTCAGCCTGTCCTGGGCTTGTTAACACAAGCAGGCGGCACACACAAATCAATAGCCAGGGTCTGAAGTTTCACAGCAGGTCATCATTTGATCTGGTAATAAATCTTCTATGGTTTATTACTGGGGACAACAGAAGTAGAGGGAAAACATAGTTTTCAGCCAGGCCGTGACCAATGGGTTATAGGGAAGGAATGTCCAGGGTTATGGTCTGAGTTATTTCACTGGGGAGCACATTAAACACTGATTTTGTTCTCTGCAGGAGGGATGATGTCCAATGAAAATGTCAAAACACAGTAAAATGAGTTCAAGAAATAAAATAGCCTGGAAATAGGGAAAAGGATCCTAACTGGCATTGCTAGGACATATTTGGGATTGGTAGCATCCCTGTCCCTCTTTCCTGTCCCCTTTGAGTCGCAGGGAGAAGAAGTAAGCTGTCTGACCCTCTAACCCTGCAGCTTCAGTGGAATGGAAGGGTTTGTAGCCACCCCATTTCCCATGCTGCTACTGCAGCACGTTTACTTGCATTAAATTGGAGCCACAGCTGTGCAGATTTTACTGGGAGACACTTTACAACCTTGTTTGAATATTGTCACCAGACAGCTGGGCAAATACTTTACCTTGGGAGAACCCCAGCTGGCATTTCCTGCCTCCTCACTCCCAATAAGCAGGAAGTTTTCTCAGGCTGGTTCTCCACCTCCAAAGCTGCCTCCAGCCTTGCACTGCTCCCACAGAGCTGCAGAGGAGCTGCAGCCCCTCGTGCACTACAGGGTTAACCAGAAGGCAGGCTGTAAAAGCAATTCCAGCCCTCACTAATCCCATCCACTGAGCTGTGAGTCTGTTCCCAAGGTTTCCCAGCACAGCTCATTGCTGCATGTGCCTTTATATTACAGCAGAGCACTTTATCTTCAGGCTGAATTTTTGTAGGGCTGGTGAATATAGTGATGTTTCCAGCTGCTCTGTCCAGATAAAGGACTGGGGCTGGACTTCTTGGAAAGGCAGGATTTGTGTCACCAATCAGAGTGTTTTTCCTTCTGGCATGTGCTCAAAAAAAAGTTTCCAGAGTAAGATGCCCAGATTTTATCATCACAACTTGATCTATGTGGAGGCCTTTTGGCTGCTGACAGCAATATTGTCTCAGGTATTTAGACATGGTCCTTCTCTTCTGGGTTCACTCTCCTGGGATTTCTCTGGCTCACAGTTCTCTTGGAATTTCCCTGACTCATGAGCCTTCTGGACATCTCTGCTTGTCACCGTGGGAGCTGCCTCGGGGTAGGTGTCCTCTGGCAACCTTGTACTGGTGCAACTGGAATAACCATGGCGAGGATGCTGATGGTCAGACTGATCTGTAACTGGGAAATACTGAAGGACCCAGGATAAAGCAGAGGCTGATGACTGTCTCTCACCCAGCTGATCTGAATGCTGAGGACCCAGACTGACTCTGAAAGCTCCCAAAACCCTTTTTCCATCTTCTTATTCCCATACCCCTGCTGCATCTTAGTCAAGGCTGTAAATGCTGGCTTTCTTTCCTCCCCAAATATTCCATTTACTCTAACAAGACATGGATTGCACTTAATTGTTTATCTGAACTGAGGCTGTAAACTGTTAAATGATTCATCCATTAATATTCCAGGTGGATGCTGCTTTCACACGTGCAGAAAAACAAGAGACACGTGTTATTGTAATGAATCAATAATTACTGCTCATGAAATGTTATGAAGGTAGGGCACACCACTATTTATTAGATACTTATTTTAGGTTGTTTCATTTGGTTTGGTGATAAATGCTGGAGTTTACCTGTCAAAGGAAGGTGCTTCTCCCCAGACCATTGAGAGTTTGTTTCTGGTACCTGCACAGGGCATGATGCACTGGAGCATGGTTAGGAGAGGCAGGATGCCAGCCCCAATATGTGATATGCAGACCAGCATTTTGCCAACTCAGCCTGCAAACAATTTTGTTCAGACCCAGTAGTTTCTGGAAAAAAAAAAAAAAAAAAAAAGGGAACCCCAGCCCTGATTGCTTGCTCAGGCACAGTGCAGGGCAGAAACCATCTCTTTTGGTACAGTATGTTGTCTTGTTTCAGCCCTGCTCACCCCTTCACTCCACACACTTGGCAAGGGACCCCTCTGTGTCCTGAACAAGGATCAATTCATCATGTGGAGTAGGAAGGCATCAAGCCCACCCCTAGGAGTAATTGCTGGGAACATGGGCATTGAATGACTAAAGTGACAGGAATTCTGCCTTGCATTTCAGTGTGGCCAGGATTTACTTGCAAGAAAAGAGGGGAAAGTTCCTAAGATTTCATTCAATTTGGATAAGTACCAAACCAAACAGTTTGTTTGGTTATCCCAGAGCCTTTTATCTGCAGTAAATACAAAAAGAAAAAGCCTTTGAGAAGACAGATTGAGAGGGTGTTAAATAAGTTGTTACCCTTTCCTTGTTCTGAGTGCAAGCAGCCAGTTTGCATGGATAGGGGCTCTAAAAAGCTGCCTTTTACGATCAAGAAATAAATTGTATTTAAGATTTTAGTGATGGAAATTTAACTTGCTGCTTTGGGCTTACCCTGGCCAAACCAGTGGATCAGTGCACGAGGGTCATGCATTATTTCAGCTGAAGTACTGTTGATAAATGGTGATGAGTTTGCAGAGAATTATTAAAGAGACATAAGCACCTACAGGCAAGGAGTGTTTTTCCTTTATCAGAACTTGCCAAAATGTGATTCTGAAAAGCCTGTGCTTCAGTGAAACTTTGTCTCCTGGCTTCTCACCTCCAAAAGTCTCCAGTTTTTGCCCACAGTGGAACTGTAGTGATGCAGACAGAGGTCTGGTTTCAGTGTAATTCTTCCCTGCTCTGGTGCCAGACAGGTTTGGAGACTGAATCAATATTTGCAACAATTACAAAGGAACTTTCCCTTCAAGCCTTCTGAGTTCAACTGGCTTTTAAACTTGTCAGAAATAATTCTCCACCATCTCCTTGCAGGTTTTAGCAGTAGACCTGAACATACAGTCATTCTGAATAGGGAGATGGTCCAATCCCATCTGCCTGTGTAAAGGTGACTCTGGATTTGCATGAAGCCACTTTAAAAAAGAAGCAAAGGACTTCCAAGAAGCTGAAACACATCTACACAATATAATTTCAGTCAGCTGCTCTGAGCAACAAATATTTTCATGCAGCTAATTTATTCTCCTTAAAAATGTCCCATGGGAAGAAATATCCTATGGTTGATTGTTCATGAACATTTAAAGAGTTTTCTATCTGGCAATTCTTTCTCCTCCTGACAGAATATCAATCCTGCCATTCTGTCATCTCCTGTGCTTTAGTTTAGTTACTACCACAGTTACTGCTACAGCAGTAAAATTTATTGATCAGACATTCTTGCTTTACAAGGTAGAAATGGAGAGCTGTGACTGCTCATTCCCCTACAGAATGCAGTAACTGTCTTTGGAGGTGAAGAGCCTTGAACCTTTATGGAGCTGCAGACTCCATTTTCCAAACTGGGCGTTAGGAATGACAACCAAAACAAGAATCACTGAGCAAGCAGGAAAGGAAAAAAATAATGTTTGTGCTCTCAGTAAGCACTGTTCACTTCTGGCTGTAGATGTCATTGTCTGCCCCTGACTAGTGTAGAACTAGCAGTGAGCTCCATGGCATTGTCCCTTTCCCTCCCTGCTCATTCTCTCCCAGGAAAGTGCTGCACTGTCACCCACATATTTTCTGAAAAATCCTTTCACTATGATTTTTCTCCTGAGAAGCTGAGAAGCCTCAGAAAAGAAATGCAAACAATAACTATCTGATGGCTGTGGGATGTGGCCTGGAGATGGTTTGCCAACAGGTGCATCTTTGATTAGTTTCATGTGGATTTTTTTAATTGATGACCAATCACAGCCAGCTGTGTCGGGGTCTCTGTTACAAGATATTATGATTCATTTCTTTGCTAGCCTTCTGATGTCTCCTTTCTCTTTCTTTAGTGTAGTTTTAATATAATGTTCTTTTTATATAATATCATAACATAATAAATCAGCCTTCTGAAACATGGAGTCAAGATTCTCATCTCGTCCTTCATCCTGGGAACCCTCAAACACCACCACAGGGCACTGCTGGCTCTTGGCAGCTGTTGTCTCATTAGTTCTCCATTAACTAGCAGGAACAACATGTGATGCATTTCTACACCCCTCTAGCTGTCACAGGCATTAAAATGCCCACTGCCATCTGACTGGGAATGTGAAAGGCAGTGGTGGAAAGACACACACATTAAGCAACTCAGAAACGAGGGGCCAGCTGGTATCTTAAGAGAGTGTCATTTGTAAGGCACAAATGGGCCTAAGTGAGCACAAGGGAGGCTCTGACCCTGAGCACTGAAGCACATACTTCTCTTTAAGGAGTTAGTAATTCCACTAAATTCATTGGCAACAATATTTTTGACTAACTCTTTTCTGTGTCTAATGTTCCCTAGAGAAAAAATAGAAGTGATAATATCAGTTTGCCAGTTGTTGAGGCTTAGAGGCTAAATGTGTGCGGAGTGCTTTGAGATAGGAACCTAGGAAACAGGCCCAAAGGGGACTCCAAGGGTACCAAATCCCATAGGCACATCCACCACTTAATATCTTCGATAAATTTAGCAAGCTCCATCCTGAAACCTGTTGAATTTCTCACCCAAAGTACTTTGGCTAGCAAGCTATTCACAAGTGTTACCTTTCTGAGGATTAGAAGCAGGGCTGTTAGTGTGGGCAAATGATGAAAAGAAAATGCATTTAGGAAAAGATTATCAGCTGCATTAGGAGCCAAAATGAACAAGTGTGCTCTGAACAGTCCATTTGCTTCCTGCCTGCTCTGGGCACTGTTCCCCTGTCTTCTTCCATGGTTTATGTCACTGTTCTCCTCCAGCCATTATTGCCCCATTACTCATTTCTGTTGTCTGCAGACACTGCTCCCTCCCCACCTTCTTCCTACTGATTTTTGCATCCTCTCCTTCTCCACCACTTGATTTTGAACATCAGAAATCCAGTCTCCTCTCATAATCCAGGAGCATGGGCATTTACCCTTTTGCACTGAGCTCTTGAAACCCGGTCAGAATTCAGCCTCATCCCAGGTTGGGTTCAGGAAAGCCTCTGACTGCACAGCAGATCCTTGACATTCCAGGAGACAGCATTTCTTCCCTTCATGCTGGCTGGTGGAATGGTCTGTGTGGGGAGAATTGAGAGCCTGATGGAGGAATGTGGGAAGAGTGGCTGTACCAGCACCCCAGGCTGTCAATAACCATCAGGGTGATGGTGACTGAGCCACTGTGGGGAACCACAAAAGCAGGAAGGAGCCAAACATGCAGCCATAGAACATTATTTTTCTTCTCTTTTCAGTAATTATTTCCTAGGATGAGAATTTGCTTTTCCTCAACATTTTAAAATTGAGGCCACTCTTTGTGCAGCAGTCACAATCTGCCCAACATTCACATCCGATGGTGGGGACAGGACCTGGTTTTGGATCTCATCCATCAATGACAGATCCACACCACTGTGTGACGGAGGGCAAGGCAGGGAGGAAGGAGAGGGGGGGAATGGAAGGTGCAGAGGGGTGGTAAACAACACACAGAAATCTCATTTTCAGTTGCCAGCTCAAAAACAACCCCAGCTTGCTGTGGCCCAAAGCCATTTCCTGTTGAGCGTAATGACTTGGGTACTTGCTCTGCACTTATTAGACAGGCAACCAAAAGAAAACAACAGCAAAAAGCTGTCTTTGAAAATGAAGCAGGCACTGCTAACAGCAGCTATCCATCTTAGTCTCCACTTCCCCCTGGAAACAGATCCCAGCAATTAGCAGGACGCCTGCTTCTTTCATGGAAATACAAAAAATGTTAAATGAACTCCAAACCTGCTTCTGTGTCTCTATGAACATCAACAGAGGGAGTGAAGGGACCCTTCAAGCCTGTGTAGCCCAGCCCCTCTGCAGTGAGCAGAGACATCCTCAGCTTGATCAAGTTGTTCAGAGCCCCTGGCTTTGAATATTTCCAGGGCTGGATCATTGGGAGCCCATGCCAGTGTTTCACTACCCTCACTGAAAAAACCTTCTTCCTTGCCTTTGATCTAAATTGACCCCCTTTCAGTGCAAAACTATTTCCCCTTGTCCTATCACAACAGGTCCTGTAAGAATCTTTTCCCCACAAAAACAAGTTTGTGCCCAGATCTGAGTTCCCAACAAACCCACTGGCACCCCAAAGAGACAATTTCTCCTTGGCCAAAACGCTGTGAGCAGCAAGAGCCACCCTGCAGAGCTGTCAGGAGAGCTGCAGTCCCACATCCCTCCCCGTCCTGCCTGAGCTTGGATCAGGGCAGAGAACCAAACACCCTGAATCCTGACCTGGTAGTGTTTGAGGGAGTCACTGTGCATCTGTGCTCTTTTGCACACAACACCTTTACTTTTTCTCCACCAGACTGGCAGCCAAGAGTGACAGAGGATTCCTTCCTCACCCAACAGCTGTGCTGGCAGTGCTGATGAATGTTTCAGGATAACTAACATCCTCCTCATCTCAGGTTCCTCTGCACCTCTTAGCCTGTTCATGTGGAAATGGCTTAGCCCTGGATTTAAACAGCATTTCTTCCACAGACTCACTTTCCCTGGTATTTGTCCATGTTATGGCATGTATCCATGTGAAAGAAAAAGTATGTAGAGGGTAATGGAGCAGAAGGACAGAGGGTCATCATTATTTTTTAAGCTGCTTCGAGGAT
Organism: Geospiza fortis; assembly: GCF_000277835.1. Lineage (NCBI taxonomy): Eukaryota > Metazoa > Chordata > Aves > Passeriformes > Thraupidae > Geospiza > Geospiza fortis. The sequence continues at coordinate 2,367,965 of NW_005054400.1, forward strand.
TCCAAAGAAACTACTTCCAGCAGACAATGATGTAGGCATTCTGATGTGGCTGCCCTGCAGGAGGAAGTTTGGCTCCACCACACCTTCCCCTCCCCACATTGCTTTCACCTGAATTTTAATCATCTGAAGAAGGATAAAATCAATAAAATGTTTAATGTGGAGGGATGGGACAGGGTGACTCTGAGTGCTGTTCTTTGGGGATGAAAAATGCCTCATTTAAAGTTTTTCAGTTTGTGGATCTCCCCCAGACATAAATTTGATTTATGCCTTTTGCATTTGCTTTTGATTTCAGTGGAAATTGGCTCCCACAATCAGGGCAGGCAGGGAGATGGAGCTGGGCTGACTTTGTGCACAGACACTTCACAATCACCCAAGAGAGGTGTAGATGGTGGAGTTTTCCAGCAGCACAGACTGGCTTCTCCATGAATAGGAGATTTGGCATGATGAATACTGAAGCTTTCATCACTACCAAAACATCCACAATAGTTGTTAATTCCTTCCTAGCTGAAGAGGTGGTGTGTAAAGGACTGGAGCTCTTCAAGAGATGAAAAGATATTTTGTCCCCAACAGAAAGCAGCTGATAATGAAATAGAGAAGCACAGCCCATACCATGCTGAACATCTCCATTTGGATTTTAATCCTCCATCCCTTTAGAATCCTGTTTTAGTGTTGTCCAAAGGGAGATAAAAAATTATCCCTTCTTTTATTATGTCTGTGAGTTTTTGGCAGTGAGATGAGCCTGTATCTTGCAAACTGATGTTCCCTCTCATGTGAGGAGTTTGGCTGCTTTGGACTCTTGTAACTACATCTGCTTTTGGTCCAGAAGAGGCAAGAGAAAAGAACTCACCTTGCTGTTTCAGGTAATTGGGAGCTAATCAAACAGGCTGGGACCCTGCCCAGAGCTTTCCATGGGAACCCTGCCCACACAGGGCTTGGTGCTGTCCTGTTTGGTCAGTGGCATGATCTCTATCACATGGTTCCAAACCTGAAATAACCTGTCTGGATCTCTTACAGCAAAGGTCCTTGCCATTTTTTTATACATTAAAATACCATGGAATAGTACTGCAAAATCTGCATCCTGGAGGAAAATGATGGAAATAGATATTTTTCTTCACAGCCAAAGAGAGTGAAACTCACTGACTCTTATGATATGGCATGTTTTTCCCAGCACTGATTCTTTTCCAGATGCATGGTTAGATAGAAATCTCAGCTACAGGATTCCACAGAAAAGCTTGAATTCAGTGCTAGGTCTTAGGAAGCAGAAGGTGCACTAAAAAAAATTAAAATGTCATCCTCTCTTGGAATGTGACTCATGCGTTAGGGATGGTGGATTCTGGAAATGGTTAATAGTAAAAACACTTGGGATAGTCTCAGCTAGAAAATCTTCTGTGCCAGGATCACAAAGGGCTAGGGTTTAATCGAATACACAGCAGCAGTGGGAATTATGCTCCCTGCTGTATTTCAATATCCAGTGAACCATTGCTTGGGTGTGTTTGGATACCTCCATAGCCTTCCACTCATGGGGCACAAGGGGATTCACTTTCCTCTAAACGCAATTAATCAGTACCTGTGGAAGGCACAATGGATTTCAATACATTTTGTAAATATAATAAAGATTTGGTCTGGGTTTTTTTTTTTATTCATGAGCAAATGTGTACCTTTAATACTCACTGAATTTAGTTAACTATGGTTCCAGCCAACAGGGTAATCACCCAAGTGAAGAGCACTGGGCCATCAGTTTATCCTGCACCAGAATGTCCCTCCTCACCAAAGGATTGTCCATCTGTTGCTGAGAGTGGGGTTAAAGATCAAAAGCTGTACACTAAATCTTATTTCTATTTTCTCAGGAGAAGTTCTGTGTGAATAATCAACAATCTGCAAATGCAAGAGACTCATATAAGAGACTGAGTCACTCCCAAAACTTTAGATCAATTAAATATATAACCAAACCTATAGAGAATGGGTAAAAAAATTCTACTCTTTTCTATATAATATCAGTTTAGAACTGAACTGCAGCAAGTGAAATAGGAAAGAAAATCCTTTACTGTTCATTCCAGAGCTACCTTTATGAAACACCAATCCTGTCATTTATTTGCCTTGTCCTTGATAAATACACACAAAAGAAGGGAAGATTTTACAGCAGAAAATATCAATAATGTCTTAAGGGAGTCAGGCAAAATTGGTTTGTCTATTTACAAATCAATACATAAAACCCTCCATAAAGCTGGTACTTATTTGACTTTGATGCCTGAGCATTACTGAGCGTGTCAAGGGCTGTTCTCTGTGCTGTCTGATGGCACAGAGAGGCAAAGCTGTCGTGCTGTGCTGAATTTCTGGTTCCCCATGTGTCCTTGTGCCAGCACAAGCCAAGAGGCTCCATGGGGTCATGGGTTGTGGAGGTGTGCTGGGCACCACTCCTGATGGGAATCCCACAGGGACGTTCTTCATCTGCCCTCCCTGCCCTCCGTGCTCCCCTGATCACTGCATGAGAACTGAAACAGAAGAGCTCAGCCCCCCCTGGCATCAGCATTTCCTGGAGTATCAGCAGGATTTTGTAGAATGCTGTTTTCTCCTCTGTTGTATTCCCTGGGGCCTGGAAAATAAGTGGGAAAGGCTATGCAGACTCCACTGGGACAAGTGAGGTGGGTCAGGACATTTACATCTAAACACAGGGAAGATATTAGCTGTCAACTCAGCTTTCACTTCCCTGGGGAAGGCCCAGACCTGTCCCTGGAAAAGGGGTGCTTTTCTATCTGTGCAAGACTTTAACTGGGAAAAAGATACCCAGAAAGCCCAAGGGCATCCCTCCTGCAGTTACCAGGACTCGGAAATGTTTCCCAGAAAAGGAGAGAGTGAAGATGCAGAGGGAGAGATGATATCTTTCATTAAATCAGTGGAGCAGAGCAGCTGTGGAGCAGCAGAGCAAGAGCAAAAGGCAGGCAGCCTCTCTGAGGGGGGCAGGGCTGAGCCATGGATGGCAAACCACATAAACACGGTCCCTAAACACAGCCAAGCATCAATCTAAATGCTACAATTACAAAAATATTGCCCTTAACAATTTGAAAACGTCACTTGCAGGATGTACAATTAACCCTAAGAAATCAGCGAGAGAAAAATGGATTGGGTAGAAATTCTATAAAATGGGGGTCAACACCTTTTCTGTTTTCTCCATCAGGATTTAAAAAGACATAAAATCAGGAATATAAAGGCCGGCAGCAAGAAATAAGATTTTTTTTCTCAGCCAGCAGTAAACAACACACATCTTTCAGAAAATGAGACATGTCCCAAGGAATTTGAAATGGATCATTGCCTTTTATGAAACATTAGATATGTCTGGAAGTTAACACTGAAAATTAGAATGCAGAGAATAGACAGACCACAGAAAAACATCATTAAGTGCGACGTATTTACTATCCTTTCACAGTGGGGATAGGAGCGTTATTGTTTAGGTAAGTGAATGGAAATTCAAATGGAAGACCAGACCAAATCTACCTAGTTTTGGTTTGGTTTTTTCAACAAGATGAAATTTCTTGCAATGTCCTGTATTACTACATTATGCATTACTGCCTGGAGGAAAGTTTCTCTCTAAACAAATAGATGAAAATATTTTGAGAGAGATCACAAAGGAGCTTAGAGCAATGAGCAAAAACCAAATAGGCAATGTAAGCATGATTAATTTGTTTCTGCCTGCTCCTCTATTCAGAGAGGGATGAGCTGGGGAAAACATGGTTTATTTGCAAAAGGAACAGATTCCTATCATGAAGAGAATGGGGGCAAAACTGCTTTGAATTATTTTTGTTGTCTTTTGTGCAACAAATTCTCTGACACAAAGATGTAAAACTTAAATCTCCCGCATGCTGGAATGCTCTCACATTGCTATTTCCAGCAGTGGGCTGTGCCCAGATGCCTTTGTTCTCCATATCTCCCTTCTCCTCTTTGTGTGCTCTTTTTTTATAGTCTTCTACCTGTTGGGTAACAAATTATTGTGCTACATGAATGGGAAACACCGGATCTCCGATAAAGGGCTTAGATGAGCAGAGATAGTGCTGGTGGCTTGTGCCAAGAGGTGCTTCCTAAACAATTTGTGCCACAACAGGAGCAGCCTCAGGTTAACAGCCTTTTTTTGAGTCTCAGACATTGCTGTGAATGGTGCCAAGGTGAGGGAGATGAGGTTGGGAGGTGAAGGCTCTCAGGACTGCCCTGCTGGCACAGCTGAGCGGGTGGTGGGTGGTGCTGAGGGGTCAGGGACCCACTGCCATGGTTCAGCTTCTCAACCTGGTTTGCTGCTGAACTGGAGGTGTGAGAACCATGCCCTGAATGCAGGAGCAGGAGCTCAGTGGTTCCAGGTGCCCTACTTTCCACCCACCCCTGTCCTCATGAAGGAGATGCTGTGTGGCCTGACTTGGACACACTTTGTGTACAGCCTGGCAGGAATTTTCCTGAATCCAACCCTTGGTTTTGCTGTGCTGCTGTTCTTGGGGGAGCAATGGAGGTGCTGCTGCTCCTGTGGCCTTCCAGGGCATCTCCCTGTTCCTCAGGGAGGACCCAACCTCAGCTCTGTCCCAGCACAGGTTCTCCCATCTGTCACCATCTCCTGTGTGCTTTTCTGTCCAGGTTTGTGATAACCTGGCATTTGTACTGACAGTGAGCACTGAAAATTTATGTGTGCTTTGGATTTCATAGGGATTTGGTGTCATTTTGGTCTATTTTAGAGCTTTGCTACTCTGTTTTGTCCATGAGAATAAATCCTGATTGTGTTGATCATAAGTCCAGCAAGGGCAGCTCCTAGATGAGTGGGAAAACATGTAAACATCAAAGATTTGGAGGAAGGCAATAGATTTTTCTCAAGGTTTGTGTGCTTTTATGAAGTGCAGAACTGCAGTAAAAATTTTATTTTAAACTATAGTTAACCTGTGTGGGGTGAGATGAAAAGAGGTTGAATGCACCAGCCACAGGACTCTAGGTTATGGCATTTTTGCTCTTCAAATCACAATATAGCCAGCTCTAAAGAAAACAGAAACACTGAAAACAGTTTTCTGGGGACAAAGTGAATTGCTTATTGCTCAGCTGTGGTTTCGAGGTTTGCTCCCTTTTCCTTCCCCCATTCATTGCTAAGTTATGGCTTCCCTCCTGGTAATTCACAATAAACACCTCAGGGATGGAGGGAATGATTGAAAAAACATGAAAACGTTTGAAAGCCTTGACTCACTGCCAGCAAACCACCTTCCACTGCAGTTAAATATCTGTTTGCATTTGAATATTTGATGGAATCTGGTCGAACTCAAATGAAACTGTTGCTGGGAGAGAGATAATGCTCTGGCAATCTATAGTAATGATCTGAAGCGGTGCCATTTACAGCAATGGCCCTGCTATGGCTGCTGCATTGTTAATGAGACCACAGAAACACACAGAGCCCATTAATGATGGGGAAAAGCCTGCAGGGAGCTGGGCACCCGCAGCTCCAGGGGACCCTCAGCTCCCATCTCTGGGCCAGATGTGGAAATTTCCACTCAGCCCCTGGCACAGGGATTGCCACCCACTCACACCTCCCAGCTGGGGAGCTCATGGCAGCATCCCTAACCCATTCCCCTGTGCTGGGATTACTGAAAGCCTGGTCCTTCTGCAAGGGGCACAGCAAGGAAGAAGTTGAAAGGCAGGATTTCCTATCTCTGATGGCTTCTGAAATGAGTTTGCCTGCAAACCACTAATCCCTGAGCTACTAAACAGTTTCACTCTCCCATACTGTGACAGTTTTCCCTCCTGCTTTTCTCAAACAGCTGCCACAGCCAAGGATGGACCAGTTATAGATTCTCTCACAAGATATAAAACCCTAAACAAAATGAAAAACTCACTTGACTTAGTGGAAGATTCTAAGATTAAACCTGGAGCTAAAGCCGACCCAGAGGTCATCTCTGAACTCCTGCAATGGCTAAAGATGTGCATCCTTCACTTCTAAGCTGGGTGAAATGCTAGAGGTCACTGAACTGGGGAAAGCACTACTGGTGAGGGGACAAACGGTGCCAGAATTCTTCCACAAAATAAAGAGGAGCCAAAGGAGGAGGGTAATCACATCTTTTGAGCAGCTGGCTTCAGGCCAAGGGAAAAATAGATGTAAGGCTGTCACCACTTCCTGCAGCACTGCTGAAGGGGTATTGGCAGGGAGAAGAAAGCAGGCATTGCCTCACAAGCTCACCTTGATCTTCTGAGTAATTGCATTTCCATGAAGTGTCACTTCTTGCTGGCCCACAGGTGTTCCCAGCTGTGTTTCTGTGTTTGCTGCCTGAGCACTCAATATCCCCTCAAAGGGGGGCTGTGGAGGCCCTTTCACTGAGCTGTTCCCAGGCTGAAGGGAACAATTCTCATTTCCCCCATATTTTGTCCCTGCCTCCATTCCATGTACAGCACCTCCAGTTAAATTGCTGGGAAAAGCTGGGACAGGGGGCTCTGCCCATTGAGCTTTTGTTTCTGGCACTGTAAATAGATGGGGGGAGTTTTCCACTCCAGCTTTCCCTGGATGCAGGAGAGGATTTAACCAGCACAGAGACTGCCCAAAGGGAGATGCTCTTACCTCACATGGCAAAGAGCTGATGCTGTACCTGGAGAGAGAGTCCAGGTCACTTACAGATCTGCTCCTTGAGACGTTTCCCTGTGTCCTCTTCTGAAATATCAGGCTCTGCCCCTCACCTGGCAGGGAATCTGAGAGGGGACAGGTCCTGCTCTAAGCTGGTCTGGCTATTTGGGCACTGGTTCCCAGCAGCTGAGACCTGCCATCAGAACCAAAGAATGACATTTTTTTAGCAGTGACCATTTTAATCCAAATTATTTATTCAGTGAATTTATTAATTTAAAGAAGAAATCTTTAGTTGATCAGATTCTGAGAAATAGCATTCCCTCAGGACTTGGAATACTGATCTCAGCCTTGTGCTGGCATGTGGGGTGTTTATTCAAGCTTGGCCCTTGAAAAGGGTCACCAAGCCCCTGTCCCAGGGTATTTCTGTTTGCTTTCAATTGCAAATGAACATTGGATAAGGACTTAATCTCCAGTTTGCCTTTTAGAAATTGATTTATCACTTAATAAAACCCTTGCTGTGATGGGGAAAGAGCAGGCAGAGCCTGAGCAATAGCTCTATTGTGCTGTCAGTATAAATTAGAGCTAAAGATGTTACTCTTTAACTACAAGCTTTGGGGTTTCTGTGTTTTTTTTACAAGTGCAATTTTCAGCTGACAAAAGGCATCTTGCACAACAGATTCTTTCCTGTTTAGGTCTTCATCCCACACAGTTTTCACAGCCTTGCTGCCCTCTGAATCTCCTGCAGGCAGCAGCATGCAGAGGAGAGGGGATCAAACTACAGGAAAGGCAGAATCTGCTTTCTGGGCTGGAAATTGTAGTGTACAGCTATTGATGATAATTATAGGGAAAAGGCTCATTGATTTACACTCTACTTTCTGAAAATCTGAGGCTTCAAAAGAACCAGGGAAAGGAAAAAGTAATAAACTAAGACATCTGTCCTTTTTTATCTGTTATTAGAGAGGATAGAGCTGGTTTCAGGTGTCTGAGGGAGTCATGTTAAGCTCCAAGACAGAGTTAAGTCTGAAGAAAAAGCTTTACTTCTAAAGTACAGACCAGCTTATTTTTCCTAGGCTCTCACCCCAGGCTGAGTAGCTGAAATCTGGAATAAGAGTGCATCAGCTCTATAGAGACGGCCTTGTCCTGAAACAAAGGTTCAGAGCCAGGAGTAAGAGCAGGGACACATCTGGGTTTCATCATTTGGGAATTGCCTGAACGTGCTGTCAATCTCCTCCTCTGTGAGGAGACCAGAAAGATGACACAGTGACTAATGCTCAGTCAGTAATATTGAAATGCCAGATATGGGCAGAGGGAGTGGTATCAGCTCTATCTGAGAGCTCCTGGTCTCCTGCCTGACTGCAGATGGAAGGATCCTGTTGGCACAGGTTGGACGTCCAAGGGAACAGGGAGTGTCACAGTGACAGCCTGATGCTTGTATGCAGAGGAGCTGAATTAATACCAGTGGTGGCCATCAATCAAGGAAGCCAGGCCTAGCTCAGGGGTTTCCATACCTCTTTTTAATCCTGCAGCTTGTTAACACCAGTTTTGTCTTTTGCATTCAGCTTCTGAGAAGTTCCCATTAATTGTAGATTCCATAATTCCTGATTTCCCAGCCCAGGACTCGGGGGTGGCATCAGCCAGCTTGTAATTCCCTTGGCATAAACAGAAATTCTATAAAATAATATTAACCAGGGCTTATGGGGTTAACATACTATGGCATAAAAACTCATAGAGGAGAGGAAGATTTATTTAGAAGTTAACATTTATATATATACACATGCATATATATATTCATTAACTTGCTAGAATGTATATTGGGAGCATTTAATACATTCCTCAACAGCTGAGAAATTTCTGTTCAGCTCACGAATTCATCATCACAGTGAGTGATAATGAGCCTTTTGCTGTAGGATGCAAATCCTGCAGCATCCCTGCCTCCCTGGTGAAGGAGGGACTAGGAATCCTTGATGCTAAGGCTAGACTGAGAATGGGAAAAAGAAATTAACCCTTGTCATTTTTGCTAAGTGTGTCTGTAATGAACCATATTCTATTTGAAAGGTAAAAGTATTTTAAACAGAAACTAAAATGTGGACCTGATGTATTTAATTATTGTTAATCAAAGAAGAATTAGGGCTCATCAAAGGTTTTCTAACATTTTGTTAAATCTTTCATACAGTCTCTTTGTTCTGGCAGGACAGAGAACAAAATGTTAGGAATATCTTCCAAGTCAACTTCTTCTAGAAAACAAATAATTGAATTTGCAGATTTATTTGCCATTATTTCACAGTACTTTTGGGATATCTTATTCCACTCCTTAGTTAGTTCATTTGTAGCAACATCTTTTCTTTATTCTTACAATGATTCACATCACAGTGATCTTGGAAATATTTTTCAAAATCACTTTGGTTATCTTAGTCATGACTTACCAAAACTTTTGAATATTCTAATCTACAAATTAACATTTAACAAGCATTCAAGGTGTTTTATACAAATGGAAAATAAATATGTGAGGGTGGGGGTTTTGTGTGTTAAAAGTTACTTGCTTTGTATGGAAGAAAGAGAGGGCAGAGAGAGCTGCCCAGAGAAGCAGCCTGTCAGCAGCACCAGTTCTTGCTGTTCTGACCAAGATCCTCCAAAATCTCACCTCTCCTCCTGTTTTATTTTTTAAACAAAATCCAAATCTATTTTTTTAAAGATGGCCTTACTGGTCTCTATGATTGTTCCCTCCTCTTCCATTTATTTTGAAAGGAAAATACAATTTCTTAATAATAATTAAAACATTAATTATATTGGAGAGAGTGAGATCTATGTGCCAGTGAACACTTTGGTATTCTGCACAAGGAATCTCTGACCATATTCATTTTTTTTTGTCCTGAAGGTGAAAGAGATATTTTCTTTTTTGAAATTCCCCTTTGCCTTAAGAATATTTAACAGAAAATTTCCCTCCTTGCACTAATAGGACAGGCATTTCAAATCTATCAAGCTGAAGGGAAGGCTGCAAACTTTCATTAGCTGCTGAAGAATGCACCACACCATCCAACTTCAAACATTCTGTCAAAAATATAATTAAGCCATCTTCTAAGTAATAATAATAATAAAAATGATATCTTGTATTTTCCCAAGTACTTTTATCCCTGCAAAGAATATATTTCAGAATTCACAGACCTCCTCCTGTCTCCCTTTATTAAAATAAATGTTAAAAAAATGCCATAGCTACTTGGATGATATATTCATTTATTTATTTATTTATTTATTTATTTATTTATTTATTTATTTATTTATTTTTGTGCCCAGCCCACATACCTGTAGTATCTGTTCATCCCCTCATCCCAGCTCCTCTCTCCCTGCAATCCCTGGGAGAATGATGCAGGCAGAGCAGGAAAATCAATATAAAGTATGCCCCCTTCTACTTTGTTTATTTATTTGATATATCTTTTTTAGGGGAAGTTAAAAAAAACAAAACCAACTCTGTGTCTTGCTTGGTTGTCCCTTATGAGGGATTTTAAGGTAATCTTTCATCAGCTTTCCTTACCACCACAGGAAAAAGTCTCCCTCTCTTGCATCCTTACTTCAGGCAACTGAAGCATGAAATGGGAAATCTCATCTGCAGTGGAAAGCAAATGTGTCACCTTATTTATTAATTTCATGATCAGCTGAAGACTTTGATTTATTGGACAAGCCCAGCCAGAGTGTTTTTGAATAGAAGCAAGAATAAAGACTAGCTGTGGAGAAGGTTGCTGAATATTTTCTTTTGATTATTTACACAGAGATGCAATGAGAAATGTCATTTAAAATCAAAAATAAAACCAGTACAAACCCAGAATCCCTTATGTCTTTTTCCATCCTGTGGGAAGTTTTTTCTCCCTTTTTCTTTGCCAAGTCTCTCATCATGGCCTGGGTGACATCACATTCCAGGCCATGCCTCTACCTGCAGGCTGTGGAGTGCTGTACCTTGGATCTGTTTGATTTAGCTAAAATTGGCTGCCAGCATGATGGGTTGAGACCCTGGAGCCCTGGCTTCAAGATGCCATTGGCAAAATGAGCAGAATTTAAAATATTTGCAAAGTGCTCTGAGCTCTCAGGCACTCTGGACGTGCCTGGTATTTTCTTTGCAAATGGGATTTGCATGTATCTGAACATTTAAAATCTTGCAAGAGAAGGTGAAGTCACCACAGTCAGGCAGGAGAGAGACTAAGAACATTCATTTCACTGCATTTGGGAAACAGAACACATAAGCACTATCTTTCAAAAATCTACATTTTCCTCTTTTCTACAGCCAACATACACTGAACCAGTTTCACATAAATTACTTTAAACTTGCAATAACAGCAGTATATCCAGGAGAATGGTGAAGGAGTTCCCTATGCCCAGCTGGAGCCTGAGGTCTCAGGTATAAAATCAGGAGAACAGTAAAAGTACAGAGGTGGACCAGGCATGGATGTTGGCTGGGGTGGGCGCACGTCCCAGAATGATGTTCCTGCTTCATTTCCCCAGGGCTGTTAGTGGATTATCTACTGATGGATAGGTTTTAATTACCAGTGGACATGTTTTCCTGCATCTGATCTTCATCCAGATGCTAATTCAGAGAAATATTCTGGTCTGGTTTCTGCAGGGGACTTGGCTAAGATCATCTTGACAGTCCCTTGTGGCACTGTAATCCATAAGCCGTGCCAATAAATCACACCATGGCTCCAGTCTTCTCTACGGAATCACACATGCAAAGGGTGTGATGAAGAGGATCAAATCTAGGCCTGATCTTTGTTCAAAGCTCCCCTTTTAAGAGGAAATGCATATAATGAGTGATTCACCCACCCCACTTGACCCAGCATTTAATCAATTAGTGGGGAAGTACAGACTGTCCTGTCAGATGTGCACGTATGCAAATGTCCTCTTTTATTCCTGTAAAGCAATTAAGCTCATAGGTATAAAACAATTATGCTGTAAAGTTTCCTTTTTCCTTAAGGGGAAGCCTGTGGCATTTAAAAAAACCACATATTTAGAATTTTAAAGCCATTGTTTTGGTGATGTTTGAGGGGATGTAGGGCTAGAGAGTTAACTGAGTTAGATG
>NW_005054400.1:2379639-2397554 GCF_000277835.1 Geospiza fortis
AAAACTGTAAATGTGAGACATAATTTATATGTATTTTAAAAATTCAACAACAACAGCAAATAATTCAAGGGACTCTAGCCAGCTGGTCTTCCTTCTAAAACTGGATACAGCAAGCAGGAAGTCTTTGCACAGCAATGATGACATGCAGGAGCCTTCTATATAAATTTACACATTCATCAAGCCTTTGTGGAATAATGAGCTACAATCTAGCCAGCCCGGGGCAGTCTGCTGTAATTGTTATGATTTGTTTTCAAGATACAGTACAAATTCCTTCGTAATCTTTCCTGAATTTTAATAAGGGGAAGGGAAGACTTAATTAAAGAATCCTTTGTACCTTCTATGGCAACTGCCATCTGCGAGTGCTTCATTCTGGGTCTTATCTCCATCGTGCAGCCCCCAGCTCTGCCTTTGTGCAGGGTGCTGGAAAGAGACCCAAGGAGTGAAATACCCCTGCTGAGAGGGTTTTGGAAAGTGTGAACCACTTTGGCATCTTCAGTGGAGAGGCAAGGACCAGAGCCCTTTGATCAGCCCTGATGCATTAGAGTATTTATTGAAGATAAATGGCATTTATCTCCAGACAAATTAATGGCATTTATTTCAAGACAAATTAGGGAATACCCAGTTTACATATGAAAGAATCACAAAACTTTTTTTTTTTTTAAGAGGTATGTATAACATAATTGACTTCTACCAAGAGTAGTCTCTGGTGTCAACAGGGCCTTTTGTGTGTTGCTATAAATGGGCTTTTATTTTTACAATGAAATAGGGAAATGTATCTACCAATAGAAGCTGTCAGTAAAGAGGTGAGCTTCTCAGATGCAGCTCTGTACAGGCTAAATTGATAATTTATTTGGAAATAAATCCTCCTCACCCACAGTTTCAAGAATAAGCAACTTTTATAATAGGAGTTTGTAATTAAGGCTGGGTGCCTCAGCTTACAAGGGCCTGAAAATCCAAATAATAGGATGGATTTCTTTGCTGGTATAACCCAGAAAGTGGCTGGGATTTCAGAGCAGGATGTGTCTGAACACAGGCAAAAATAATTCTAGAAACTAACTCTCCTTGATTTAATGCAGAAGGAGCAAACACCAAAGGCATCTCATGGAGCCCTTGCTCCCTCCTGGCAAGTATATATTCTTATGTACCTTTTGCTGTAAGAAATTCAAAGTTTGGCCAACATCTCATTCTTTCTGTTCTGCTAAATGATGCCTGGTATAGCTGTGAAAGCTCTCCTAATTTCCTCTCTTTGTTACATTCCTACTCCCTTCTTTCCTATCCATCCATCCTGTATGCCTGTGGGCTGAGAAGCTGCTTTGGTGTGGGAATCCTCAGCACTGAGTTCTTTCCTGCCCTGTTAATCCCCCTTAGGAGCAGGCAGGATGTGATTATTAATCACTCACTGGAGAGTCGGGAATGTAATCTCTAGATAACATCCATCCCACTTAAGCCTGCCCTTAATGCCAGTTTTTGGAGAAATGTCTTGGGACTTTGCGTCTTCTGTTACACCTTGATATGATCACACAGGAATCCTCATGGGAGTGGAGAAAAGCACTGGCAGACCTGATAGCCAGGCTTTCATTTCTGTCTGACTGCACACATGGTGTGATGCCATTGCTTCAGCTGATGGGTGTGTGAAAGCCTGAGCTGTGGACAGAGGGGTTAATTTGTTGAAAGAATAATTAATGCCCTTTGTCTTTTTCCTCTCCTCTTTTTATCCATTTGCATCAAAACTCTATCAAGCAAACTGCTTTCCTCTACATCTGGAAGAATTCAGTTTGTATTTTACTTCTATTGCACTTTTGTGTCCTTCCAGCTCTGTTAGCATAGATCAAAACAATCTAGGAGCATATGTTCCTATCAGATTTAATGTGTAGACTTTCTTAAATCTCTCAAAAGACCTTTCAGATCTAAGCCTACATTTAAGTAAGTAATTAATTATTGCATAGCTCTTCCAATGAAAACACAACTTGTTTTCAATTTAGACTGCAATTCTGGCTCTTTTGAAGTTTCCTGTCTGTTCATTCCAAGCTAGGGATTGTGTAAATTTGATCTCAGACAGTACCTGTCAAATCATCAAAAGGCATTGGGGAGCCTCCATGTGTCTGGAAGAATCTCCAGTTCTTCACTCACCCCCGTGGAGTTCAGGGACCAGCAAATTCAGCCACACACATCAGTGTGTGCACAGCACTGAACTAAAACCTTTCCCTAAAACACTTAAAACACAGTATCTTGCCCAAAAGGACACAGCCTTCCTATAAAAACAGGGGAAGAACATTTAACTAATCCTCTGACACTGTGAAATGTCAGGCAGGAGGAGGTCCTTGGGGAGGGAGAGGATTTGGGAGTGAAGTGTTTCTTGTCCTGGTTTGTGAGTCAGGAACAAAAGCCGGGAGTGATTTTCTGAAGAGAGGAGGTGTCTGTGATTCAGCTGTCATGTTCTCTGCTCCTGGCCACCCAGCACCCTGACAGGGCAGGGAAATATTTCCCAGCAGAGCTGGGGTGAAATATCTCTTTGTACTGGAAAACTCCACAGCTTGTCATGCAGTAAATGGGAGTTCACCATGCAGAGCATCACCTGCTGCCAGCCCAACAGAAGGCACCAGAGCAAAGCACAGGAAGCCCCATAAATACACAGAAAGAGCAGAGGATGAGCATGGGGCTTGTTGTGTTGGTTTTTGAAGGACAGGATGTAATTCATCACTTGGGGGCAATCATAAGAGGGATGTTTAAATTCCTCAGAGAACACAGAGCTTATAAATAATAATGAACAGAATAAAATGCAAATGGCCTGGAAGGAATCAATAGTCATGAATGAAATCAGCCCTCAGATCCTAATTGAAATGAAAATGAGATGCATATTCAATATGTGCTTAATAGAATATACATGATATGAGCATCCTGAGCTAATGAACAAGATCTTTCCATCATGCAGATACACACAGGCAGGCCCCCCTCCTAGGAAGAGAATGCCAATAGATGCACCCAGCCTCTCATACCTCTGTGAATTGCTATGTATATATACATATATATTGAGGATAATGGAAACAATGAACTTTTAACCTCTGCTAGGTCTCAACAACAAACAGCCACAAAAAGAGCAGCTGTTGTTTCTGAATATCCATGAAACAGTGATAGGTATTTTGCATATTGCTCCAAAATTAATTGAAGCTTTTGTTTGTGTCAGAAATAGCAGAGAATAATGCCGAGGCTTTATTCTCCTTTGTATTTCAGGCCATTTTGCAGTAGCTGATTAGGTGCCCACATGCTAATTGCTCTGGTTCTTTGGTAGCCCTTCGTAGGACCTCACTGACCCACACAGAAGAGTGGGAGCTGCTGCTCTTTGAGTCTAATTACAAACAATTGAATTATTTCCTGCAGGAGGCTGAGCTGGGGATCTCATGTTATCTCAGCAGAAAGCAGATGTGCTTTCTGGAACATCAGTGTCATTTCAGGAGGGTCTTGGCTAGGGCTGCAAAAATCAGCTGTCATGCACAGCACTGCTGAGACAGGAGCAGGAGATGGTCCACAGCCCTGGGACCCAAGGAATCCTGACAGCTGGGAAGGTGTGAGGCACCATGGCTCATGTGGGATCACCTCCCTGAGGTCTCACTCCTCTTGTGCTGGAGAATACAAGTTAAGAGATGCCCAGTTTGCTGCTGAAATGCTGATTGCCCTTTGCCATGCTGGGTGCCTCACCCAGCAAAACAGAATTGGACATTCTGCTCTTGGGATAAAAACCCAAAAGCCAAAAGTCCTAATTGGAATTCTGCCACAGTTCAACCTCTCTGCCTCCAATTCCTCATCTCCACCCCACATCTGTCCTGAGGGTTGAGTGTTTAACGTTGCAATGTTTTGAAAATGTTCTAAATGTTTTGCGCTAAATCCTATCTGAAAGTACCTAACTGTTAAACAGATGGAGCTTTTTTTATTGCTTTGCAAAGCAAATGTCATCTGTATTGAATTTCTTGCCTTGTCTGCTAACAGAATTCTTCTCTCTGATTTTATTTTTCCATTCCTGTGGAGACAGGGTTGCTGGGGAGGGAGCTGAACACAACAATTTAAGGGCCAAAAATCTATTTCTTGCTTTAGTATCCAGCATTAATGTTATTGCCTCATCACCACTGAGCCAGAATCCCAATTGGATGTCAGACTGATGAGGTCTTTATCCCAGATCCATTATTGGATGGAAACACATTCTTCTGAATCTGCACTCTATGACTGGATGGGGGCACTCACTGACAGGGAAAAAAAGTGTGTTCTGAGTGTAGCAGAAAGCTGAAGTAAAATCATCCCTCCCTTAACACAGCCCAACAGCTCTTCTGACACAGTGGAGGCTTTGCCAAGGGCCACTCAGCTAAGCTAAGGGCCATTGAGCTCTCATAGAAATCCCTGTGGGTTTTCCTCATGGGAAAAACGGCTGAAAATGCTCCCTGGTGTAAACTGCACGGGTGCAGCTTATGTTCCTGCCCCTTGCTGAGAGCTGAGCACAGGAAAAAAGCCTGCAGGGAGCAGGGCAGTGCTCCTGGCTGTGCTGCCAGCAGCGATTGGTCTCACCCACCTCACTCTGCCCTGCCCCAGCATCTCCATCCTCAGAGATGAACACAGCACCTCGGGGGGACCTGTGACCCACAGCTATTCTCACAGCTGTTCTCACAGCCAGCTGAGTAATTCTTCCTGTTGTATTCCTTTCTCTTCCAGCAGATGGTTGTCTGTAGCTGTTCCTTTGTAATTTTTTCTCTTTATTTACTGGCTCCAGGCAGTGGAAAGCCAAGAAATGGGAGAACATTGAGATGATGGACCTGTCTTCATCCTGTCACCCTGCTTCCCAGATGTGGTGCACTGGGTTCCAATCCTTCCTCCCTGAGACCCTGCACCCTCTGCACCTTCAGGAGTGTGGCTCTGTCATGAGCAATAAACCTGGGAGGACTTGAATCTATTCTAGGCCTGCTGCTGCCAGGTACAGATACTATCTGTTAGATTTTATTTTCCCACAAATTCTTCTGATTCATAAAACATTCAGGATTGTGGACCCCTATTTTGTCAAATCTTTCTTTCCTGCTGTGAAGCTTTTGGCAGTGGAAATGTGTATGAATGACAACAAAGCTGATCTTTATTAATATCTTGGTTGGCCAGAAACATTGTTGGATAAACCATGGATAGTCCTGGGGAGTCTGCAAGGCATTAGGAAGTGATTTTCCAGATGAGATGTAGAAAGAAAGAAGGAAAAATCTGTTTTGAGCTATACACACAAATTTCCATGGATGCAAAAAACAAAATGAAGAAGAATTAATTCAATTACAGAGCATTCAACTTAAGCCTTGTTTTAGGAGTTTTTAAGTGATAACTCATGTAGCTACACTGCATGGAGTTTCCTTGGAGTTTTTTTTCTTTGTGTTTCTTTTCCCCAAGTAAAGACAATCCCTCAGTTAAAAGGATCAGAACACTTTGAAATAATTGTTGAGAAGTAATTCCTCTTGCTCTTCTCCCTGGGGAGCAGTGCTCCAGGGTGGATGCTGGTCCCAAAGCAGCTGGAGACATCTCAGCTCTCAGGATGTGGCTCTCAGCACATCCCTTAGTGCCGGCATGAAGGAGAGAACTACACACATTGGTTTGGAGCATGTGGGGTTGGTGCTGACCCTGGCAGGGGCAAATGTGAGCCCAGGCTGAGTGCTGGCAGAGTCACAGCTCCAGGGAAATTCCACATTCCTGACACCCCTGTCTGGAGGGGACACATGGCAGCGCAGCTGAGCCAGCCCTGACAACCTCCCCTGCCAAAGGGCCACTGCTGCCACTGCTGGAGGGTTCCAAGAGCAAACTGAGGGGTGTGAGAATGGCTTTGCATGAAATACAGTCACTACTCAGCTGCAATTCCCCTCCTTTTTGGCATGCTGAATATTCACACGTGATATACACTCATACATCTATTTCTAAATCCACCTCATGCTACTTAGAATAGGGGCAGGAGTCATTCACCTTATACACAGAGAGTGATGGAAAGAGGATTCTGTGAGTTTCAGGGAAAATTCTTACAATAAAACCTGATCTGGAGTCAGTAAAATACCCATCATTGTCAGCCCTTCCCCACTACTGGCCCCCTTCTTCTATTTCTACACTTTGTGCGAGGATTATCAACTTTCCCCTCATCTTTTGGAAGACTTTTGTTGCAGTGACAGTATTAAGATCAGTTTAGCATTTGTTATGCTGGTTTCAGATTTTTTTTTAAGCACAAAAGAAACTTATTTTAAACAGTAAAATTACCAGATGGGAAGCTAATTTAATAAGTTGATCATATCTTTTCATTTTAATTTGAAGACTGCACATAGAGCTGTCTTCTTGAAATACAACTTGACACAACTGCAATAATCCTAAACTGCCAGATCTGATTTTGTTTTCCAAGTAGGAACTAAAGAGTACTTTAATTTCTTTAAAAGTACATTGGAGAGGATAACATTTCATTGACAAGGGCATTCTTTAAGGAAGACTGACTCAGGCACTACGAGACATGGAAAGTGAAAAAGTTAAAACCAACTGAGTTGAAAAACTGTTATGACCACCAAATGAAATAAGCAAATAAAAACTGCAAAGGAACAGCCCAGTTTTGCCACCTAAACCTTTGTTATTTTTCTACAAGCCAGGGGTAGAATGCTACTGCAATTCACAATACAGAGCTTATTTTAATATTCTGCTCTGTCTGCGCATATTCCATGGCTGGGAGAACTGGGCTTTATCTCATTATTATCAAGGTCTTTCCATCTTAAATATAGTGTACAAAAACCAGGCTGACTGGAACTGAATACAGTATTCATGGAGAGAACAAACCCACAAAATTTCACCAATACCTGATAAAAATCAAGATGTACCCTCTGGAGAAAAGATTATGTAGACTCGCCCCCAAACATAAGTGAATATTCTATTTTTACATATACCCGCTTCCTTTGTTTCCAGTGAAGGAAATAATAAATTATTTTTTAAATTCCATTTTTATCCATAAGAACCATCTCAGAAACTTATTAATGGACAGGAAATGTTGGCCGATAGCAATGTGGTTAAGAAGCACATTACATTATAATCATTTTACTCAGGTTCAGTTTAAGATTTTTAAGCCACAGAAGAAGCTATTTCTCACTCTTTTCTTGTCAGAGATTGAGTACCCAGAACAATTCAGAGGGGAGATAATATTTGCTGCTTTTAACATAGCGAAAAGGTTGTGGTAGAACATTTCACAGGGAAGTTTTGGGTAAGGTTGCATCTATTTTTTTGTGTGGTGGAAAGAAAGGTCCTCACCTCCAGATATGTTTAAGTTACAGGGACAACAGTGATTTTATCAAGAGGAAATGGGAGCTAGGGAAATATTCCTTGTTTCTAAATAAAAACATTCATTTTTCTACCACTTCCTAATGTATGGGATGTAGTCAATATGAAATATTGTTCTTCAGCTGCCTCAGCATGCATGCTTGCTACACAAGCACTTTCTTGGCTTGATTTCATTTCAAAGCCCATTCAGACTCTATTCTCCCTGTGCTATAGTTCTGTAACTGATTCAGGTTTCAAGTCATATTTTGCTGTTTTCTCTCAAGAGTAAAAATCAGAGTTGGCTCCTGTGGGCAGCAGCTGATTTTCACATGAGCTACAGGCAAACCTCAGGGTTCATTCCACACACACACTCTTTTGTAAGAGTGTCTAGCTTGATTGAAACATGCAAAAAAGCATCACCTACACCTGTCATCAGCACAGCACTTATCTAGGAAAAAAGGCTTGCAGATGAAAATGATCCTGGAAATAATTGCAAATCCAAGATGAAAAAACTCGAGTGACCGCTTTTTAAATACCACAGAAACATATTGGCAAACCTTTACCATTAGACTGGAAAATAAATATCCATCCACTCATGGTCAAATTTCAAATGAACATGATCTAACTAATCAATTTTTGTTTATTTAGCATGCTCTAACTACTCAAGTAAATCTAAATTAATGGCATGAGTAATTGGATTCATTTAAGACCTTGCATTTCCTTTCCTTATGCTCTGCTGCTCACTGCTGTTTAAATGAGAGCAGCCAAACCATTTTCTTCCGTGGGCCACACAGACAATACACTGATCACCAGAATTTGGATCCCAGGTGCCTTTTTCAGAATTATCCTCTCACACATGGCATAGCCAATGATTAAACATACCAGAGAGCTTGGAGCTCTAGAACAATTCAAACCTGAGATTTCCAGCAAAGAAAAAAATCATGTATACAAAAGAGAACCTACCCAGTGCTATTCCCACTGATGGGAGAGGGAAGAGGTTAGTTTGAGGTTAACAACAAGGCTTTGGAGGCCTTGGCATGTGGTATAAATGTCTTCTGGCACACAGCTGAGCCTCTGGGCTGTACCTCAGCCTAAGTGGCATGTGATGTGTGCTCCTGCCTCTGTTGGAATTCATGGAGGGAGACATTGCTTACTGGGGGCTGCACTGGAGCCCAGGTGTGCACAGGATGGATTTTACAGAGGCTGAAGTTTGTACCTCACAGTGAAACCACTACCAGAGAGTGGTTTGTACCTCAGGGCCTGTGATCCCTTCTTGAATAATCAAGTCTGCTCTCCTGCAGGCCTCCTTCCTCCTCCCAACACATAAAACCCCCCATGTCTGTCCTGTCCCGTCAATCCACAGGCTGTGATGGATCTACACATGCACAGTTCATATCTACTCCACTCTTTTCTGGGAATATAGTTCTGCAACACAGGGTAACCACACCAGCTTTCTTTGCCGTATAGCAGGTAATTTGTGTCAGCCTTTGTTTAGGAGCCTGGGGCTTTACATGCTCAAAGCAGGTTTTCTTGGCAGGAATTTAAAACATTTCTTATGTCTTGGAGGAGTTTTTCCACTTACAGTTTGCTAAAGTGGGGTCTAAGGAAAGAATCCCTCCATTTTGACTACTCTTGTTTAAACTGGAGTGGTCTTTTAATTCAGGCTATTCCTGTCCATCCACACTCATGGATGAGATCCTAAAGCTCACCTTCCAGCAGTGGCCTCCTCTCCTCACATACCCTGCAGCCCCTGACACTCATCCAGCAGCTTCTTCAAACAGGGAGAGGGAGAGGGGAGCTCCTCCACAGCCCTGGGCACCATCTAACCCATATCTGGGGTTTCTGGCACCCCTGTAATTCAGTTATTCAATTAGTAACCAAGAACAACCGCATTCTTCCTTCATGCCATGGTAAAGAAGGCTGGTGCTGCCTGTTGTAATTTTATTTATAACTTCCCTAGCCTGTCTCTTCTCTCTCAAGAGGCTTTTTTTTGATAGACCAGGCCTTTTTATGGAAAGAGAGCACTTTTCACCTAAAATGTTGAAGGTTTTGTGAGGTGACGTTGGATCCAAAAGGGAAAGAAAAAACATGTTACTTCTACCAGAGTATTTCTGGGAGAGAACAGTCACCTTCTGGGTGCTCTCAGCAGTTCTGTCCTCTCTGTATTGTGCTTAAAATTGCTCAGCAGTGAGGCAAATTCCTGGAGCCTGGACCCCTTAGCCCAGCTGAAAATGGTGTGAAGGATGTGAGGGTGAACAAGCAGGAGAGCAGGAAAAGGCAAAGGGGTTTTGGACCAGGAGCAAACAGAGCTATTAAAATGGCATATTTTCTAACTAGCAGCAGAACTGCTGACTCTGGTTTAGATTATTGTTCCTTGCCTTCCATGAGCACTAATAGGCTATAAATAAACCCACAAAACCTTACTGCCAGGGAAAGCTAATTTCTGGTGCATTTACTGATGTTTAGGGCTTTCTTTTCACAGCAGATGAAATCACTGGAGTGTTTGCTGTGATTTGGTGTATAGCAGCTTAAATCAGAGCTTTGCTTGGACAAGCTCCCAGCCTTCCCTTTGTTGTTGGATCAGGGATCTTAGTGTGAATTTGCAAGGGGCCAAAGGAATTAAGTGCCCACACGGACTTATTTTGGTCATCAGGATGCCCACATTCACCTTACAAATGCAAACTTTTAAAAAGTACACCCAGTTTTCAACAAGAAACTTACTGAACAGACTTCTAAACTGGGGAGAGTTTTTTTTCCCCATGGTATCTAACTTGGATTCTTCCTTTGGCTTTTGGTCCGTGCAGCAGGGGAGAGGGGCCAGTGCTGAGAACACCTGAAAAGTAATTAAAGGCAGCAGCTGCTGAGGGACTGCTTCTTTACTGCCCTCCACTGAAAAGGTTCATGGAAAACTATTTACTTTCCCTGAGCTGCTGGAGAAAATGTTAGACAAGTTGTAGCTCTGTGCAGAGGTTTGTGCTTGCTCTAACCTCTTGCATCCGTTTGATATCTGAAAATCTATTGACAAATTATTTCCTATCTGCTTTTCACAGTTGCTAGATTCCTGGGATGAGAGAGTCTTTATTTCTTTGCAGGGCTGCACTACACCCGACTAGATTAGAAAATGTTACTTGCTGATAGATTTTTTTCCCCTTTTAGCTGCCTACAGAATGCTATACCGAGGTGCAGCGAAAAAAAAAAAAATCCACACCAGAGATATGATTTTTCTATTAACCTTCTCACCCCAAACTTCTTCAGAGACATTCATTTTTTCCCCTGGATTTCTATAGAATTTTTCCATAAAAGCTGAAGAAGTTTGCAGAAATCAACCATTCTTAAAAGAATTTCTTCAAGCTCATATATTTATACATTGCTTTTAAAATCAGATTCCTTGTAAATATACAATTCTACTATAGATGAGGCCTTGTGAGGCTCAGTTATACATTACAGAGTCCTTGATTACCAGGCTTTGGTGAAACCCAGCTTTGCTGTGTTACTGGTACAAGCTGCAGGAAAAGGTGTCCAGGAGCTGCTATCACAAGTGGTTTTCTGTAGAAATCTGGTGTTTGACAAGAACTGGAATGGTAAAGGAAATGCTATTTTGGGGACTGGGGATTCACCAGCCCACGTGGAGTGAGTCTGCAGCACTTCTTGGCCAAGCTCACCAGCAAACCAGCCTGTAAAGCACCACCCCTGGTATGAGAAGGGATATGAAGGCAGTCAGAATTAACCAAAGTTTTTGAAGTACGGAAAAAATGCATTTCATATGCAGCTGAAGACAGCCCTGCAGAAGAGTTCATCCCCATTCCAAAGGGAGAGTTCCCACATTTTGATTGCACCTGCTCTTGAAGAACAATAGGCAGAGCACTGCCATCAGAGAGGTGTTTGCAATCAAACACAGCCTAATGCAACCCTGTCTCTTGGGGTGTTTGGCTTTTTTTTCCTTCCCTGTTCTTTCTCCTACTCTTTGTGGTTTATTGTGTCCTTTCAAGCATTAATTTCACAACAGATAAATAAAATTTCCTACTGACTGGGGTGCAATGGCAGTCAGTCCAGGATTTACACTTCCAGTTTAATAAAACCAGTGAGAATGATTTGTTAAACCAATGCAAGAAAAATGCAGGAGGGGAATTTCAAGGATCTCTCAGTTCATGGGCAGGATTGCATGAGATGGAAGTAATAGCTTTGATTTCTTCTGACCTAAGCAGTGTTCTTGTGACCCTCACACAGTTACAGTGGTCCTACATTCCTTCTTTATAATGGATTGATGTTTATTGCCTAGGATTTGAGATTTTCGTCCTGAAATCTGGAGAACTGTTAATTTCAAGATAACTTATGGCTACTTATGGATCAAATTATTCAAGACAGCTTTCAGTAAAGGGCCAATGTAGTAATAACTCCCTTAAATTCTGGCTATGAATTTGAGCAGGCTAACTTATTTCTGTTCTGCAGGCACCCAAAAAGTTTATTAATCTTACAGCAACAGTTAGGTATCAATGCTTTGTGCTGTTAACTATTATATTAGAAAATTGGGGATTCAGAAATCTCTCCAATTATTAGTGGTTGCTATGGAGAATGGACTAGACCATGATTTTTACCAAGGTAGATGTGTTTGACTTCACACAACTTTCCTTCTCCCTGGTGTGTTATTGATGGTGTTCTGTTGCACTCATTCTTCAGAGAAAAAAGTAATTCACCAAATAGAGCAGTTTTCACTGATGTCCACATTTCATTGTGTTGTAATGCTGTTATTTTTCCCCTAAATTTTATCCATCCTTTGTCTAGTATATGTGGGCCTTTGAGGACAAGCACAGGAAAAAAGAAAAAAACAATATTCTGGAGACTCTTCAGTCTTCCTTAGTTATAACAAAGAGCAGAATTGCATGTAAGGGCTGTAAGGAGGTGTGTAAAAGGGATCATGATTTGGCAGACAGAAGTCTTGATAGGTTTTCTTATTCCTGTGCTTTTAAAAAACTTATTTCCTTTAAATATATCCCACACCCCATCCCATGGCAGCTCAGGCTACACGGGCAGACAAACACAGACACTGTTACCAAGGCAGCAGCAGCACACAGACACCCTGCTGCTACCATGACAGCAAATGTTATATGGTTTAAATATATGTATTTGTTTCTGTGCACACATCTGTCCTGGCTGTAGGCCTAAATCCCACAAGTCAATGCCAGAAGCTGCAGTGATTTAAGACCACGGAGTTAGGCTGGATGTAGTGAAAGCTAAGCACGTGCTTAAGCTTGCTTCTTGATGGGAACCTTCTTATCCAATTAAAACTGGGAGGACAAGGGCAGTCAGAAAGCCAGGAGATCAGTCAGATCATCCAGGGAAAAGGAGTGCAAGTTGTCACCCTCCATCACAGCTTCCCAGGCAAACAGGGCCAAATCCTTGGGGCCACTGTATCCTACAAGGAGTCTCCCAAGTCAGGGTTCTCCTTGGCCATCTCCAAGTAATACCCAACAGACAGAGTAAATACTTTTAAATTTTGCCCACAATGCAGAAGGATTGTTGCACGTTATGTTTTTGTCCAAATAGATACAAATATTGCCCCTCATTATCCATAACCCCTGAAATATTGTGGGTTTTGATTTTTTTTCTTTCAAATAATTAAGCCTGTTTGCTGTTGGCAGCCATCACATTTGCCTGTGTGAGGCCAAGTCTTTCCAAGTTTATTAGATTTACTATTTCCAAGAAATAGCTTTCATAACCAGAGGTGCCCATTAGTTCTCCAGCTATTTCCTGTCTTATCCCCAGGTTGTTGCCCATGCCAGATTCCCATGCAAGGGTGGTCTCATGTTACAGAAAAAGCCTCCTTCTCTCTGGAGAACACCAGCTTCTCTGACCCCACACAGATATAATGATGACTTTAAAACACAGAGTGCAGCAATTACCAGTGCTCGTGTCACAAATCAGGTCCACAGAATTATTTACTGTCCCTCTGCTTTTAATTTTATCCTTGTTCTGCATCTCATAAAGGTCCCTGTCATGCTGCCAGCGTTTTGGTGCCTGTTATTTATTTTATTTACTGCTGAAAAATGAAAATATGTGTAAATCCATAAATAGCTAATACAAGAAATATTGCTTCTGTGACATAAGTCTGAGTCTTTCATGGCTCTTGCATCAAATGAATGGTCCAATGGGTCAGGCAGCTTCAGCCAATCTCCCAGCACCCCATGACATTTAAATATAATTTAGCTTTCAGGGTTAGGGGGGAAGAGGGGAGGGGAAACTGAATGAGTTATGAAAATACAAATTAAACTGCATTACTATTGCTTTACAACAGCCTGTGCCATATTAAATAGCTGACATGTCTGTTCCAAGACTTTGTCTTGTTACTTTTACATTTATGTAAACTTACTTCAGTTACAGAGCAGGAAAAGAAAAATCAATTGAAACAGAAGACAGAGATTTAATTTAGCTGGGGGAAAATCAGATCAAGGAAGGCAAATGATGAAGATAAAAGTAACCCCTGTCCCAATGTAGAGAGAGAGTGGCTGTCTGATGTTCATTAGAATTAATTAACAGCATTCTGCTCCTCTGGGACCTGGGGGGCTGAGGAGGGTGGGATTTGCTGCTGTTCCAAGAATGAATTAAAAACACAGACTAAAAGAAAAAAGAGCCAGGGGTTTTCATCCTTTAGGACCACAATGGGTTGGTGGATCTAGATGTGGATGGACAGAAGTAACATGGTTTAAGCCCTTCCTCACCACAGCTGTGGTGGAAAAAGGCAGTGACTGCTGGATTATTGTGCTGACAGTGTACCTGGAAAAATGAGGTTTATGTGATCCACACTGTGCATGCAATGTCTGTCTCTGCCTCTGTAAAAATCATAATGTCCACTGGCTGATTTGAATGAGATATCTGAATAATCGGAAAGATTTTAAGTTCCCTGAAGGAAATAGGGCAGCAGGTAGAAAAGTGTCTGTGTCTACGTTCAGGCTGGTACTAGGAATGGACTCACATTCCTTTTGAGACAGTAGAGAACCAACATTAGACAAAGCTATCATTAACATCCCAGCACTGCCAAGCCCACCACTAACCCATGTCCTCAAGTGCCACATCTACACCTCTTCTTAACACCTGCAGGGTTGGTGACTTCACCATGGCTCTGGGCAGCCTGTTCCAGTGCTTGACAACCTTTGGTGAAGAAATTTTTCCTCATATCCAATGTAAAGCTCTCCTGGCACAACATGAAGCTATTTCTCTTGTCCCGTCCCTTGTTAGGTGGGA
This sequence comes from Geospiza fortis, assembly GCF_000277835.1. NCBI lineage: Eukaryota > Metazoa > Chordata > Aves > Passeriformes > Thraupidae > Geospiza > Geospiza fortis. The sequence continues at coordinate 2,394,172 of NW_005054400.1, forward strand.
GGACAGCCTGACCCCACATGTGTGCACCATCCATTCTGGGAGTTGTGACACCAGAAAGGTCACTCCAGAGCCTCCTTTTCTCCAGGCTGAACCCCTCCAGCTCCCTCAGCTGCTCCTTATCAGACTCATGCTCCAGTTCCTTCAGCAGCTCCATTTTCCCTGGAGACTCTCCAGGCCCTCAATGTCCTTTCTGTAGTGCAGGGCCCACAGCTGACCCCAGGATTGGAGGTGCAGCCTCACCAGTGCCAGGTACAGAGGGACAATCACTGCTCTTGTCCTGCTGGCCACACTGCTGCTCACACAAGCCAGGATGCTGTCAGCCTTTTTGGCCACCTGGCCACACTGCCAGCTCATATTCAGCTCCAATCCAGATGATTAAACTTGGGATAATCCAAATACCAGACACAAAATGGCAGGAAAGAGGTTTCCTCAATTCATGTGGGTTTTTTCCCCACATCTCTCCCCAAGAAGTCCTGCCAGGAGCCTGTGCCCACACTTGGTATGTGCCAGAGGAGGAGAGGCAGCCAGGCCAGGAGTGTGAGCAAACCAACAAACCTGCTTCCAAAAACACAGGAGGCAGCTGAGTGTGGAAGGACACAAACTTTGTTGGTTTGGTTTGGATTGGAAAGGAAGGCTCATTTTAAGCTTCACAGGGTTTTTTTGAGGGATGGAAGAAATCAGCCTTTACCAAATGCAGGGAAAAACTGGCTTTTCAAAACCTGGAGAGGATCAGGGCCTAAACAAACAGAGCCTCTGAAATTAAATCATGCAAATGTACTTGACAGATTCCCTGTTCAGAAAATGGTGTCCAAGAACAAATAGTTCTTTGGCTGTTGAAATGTTACAGGATATTGGCAGTCTAAAGAAATGAAAATAACCCCCTGAATCAGGACATTCTGCATCCCCTGAGCTGCTGTGCTCCTGCCCTGTGGTCAGGGGGTGGGAGCACTCTCAAGGTGGTGATGCATGAATGATTTATGAAGCCCCTTTTTCAAAGGATGCCTTGAAAGGTGCATCTGTATAGCTGATCCCAGCCAGCCATGGCATCAGTCTCTGAAGACTATTTCATGTGTTGTCTGTTCATTACATAAAAGCAGAGTGTGGGCCACTGGAGCCTTTGTTTGCTTCCTCTCCCAGCAGTTTAGAGAGGGGACAAATGTGAGCAAGGTACATGGACTGCTCAATTCAGCAGCCAATAATATTCAATAATATTCAATAATAAACAGAGACCAAGGGGATGGGGACAAACCAGAAGATCATGTTGATGGCCTGCTTAGATCTGTCCCTCCAAACCTGCTGCAACCTCAAGACTCCAGAGCTGATCCTTCCAGGTGAGCAAGCTGGTTCTATCAGACTAGGAAGATAGGATGCTGTTGGGAAAAAAGGCCTCTTCATTAGGATCATTTGGCCATGGAACAACATGCATAAGAATTTCCTTAGCTGGACACTGATTTGAAAAGCACGAAAAGGAGGGGGAAGGAGCAAGAAGCCTCTTGGACTGCACTCTGACAATCTGAAAATTCACCAGGCATTTCGACTATCAAGCTAGCCCAAAACACATGAGCAGTGTGAAGCATGAAAGTAGAGCTAGATCTGAATTTGATGGGTCAATATCTTCAGTGATTTGATTGCACTAAATTCAATCTTTAGTTCAGAGAGGTGACACAGAGCTGAAAATTGAAGCTCAGCTACTGAAATTGAGTCTCGGGAAGGCAAGAAAGCAGCAAGGCATAAAGGGAAAAGAAAATAATTTCTTAAATAACTTCCCTTTAGATTCCTGTAGCTAAAGCCAGTGTTTGCCAAGAGATAATCCATGCATAACTCTGCCTCCTTTGCTTTGGAAAGGGACTCACTGGGGGCCAGACTTTGAAACCCCAGCAGCCAAGTATGAGCTATATTGCTGAGGAATTTCTTTCATGACTAATCCTGCTGGCTGTTCTGGTAGCAGGGGGAGCCCTTCCCTCCTTGGGGGAAAGGAAACTCAGCCTGGGCCATGATTTGCACACAGCAGAACCCTGAGGACAATGGTCAGTGCATGGTAGAGTGATATCGTGGAGATGTTCACCTGCCAGAGGTAGGTGCTCATTTGTCACTGGGGCTGGAGAGGGAATGGATTGAAGATAAAAAGCTCTCAATGTGTTGGCAGAGACCCCAGCCAAACTGGGGATTGTCTACAGGCTGCTTTAACTTCCAGGGCTGTCACCTACCTTGGAACAGTTGTTGCTCTCCAGGAGCCAAGGCCATGGCCCTGTGTGGTCCTTGGAGCCAGTTCATGTCTCAGTAGGAGGAGTCCTGTTTTGTCCTATGAAGACATAAAATTTTGGTCTTTCCTGCACTCAAAAATATTCAAATAAGAGAAACTCCGAGTCTAGCCCTCTGCAGGAGCTTTGGGATTTCCTCCCTTCCTTGGGAAAGCTCTTGCAGGCATGGTAGAGATTATCAGTAGTAGTTACAACAGTATTTATGCATTGTATTTTAAAACATTTTGCTTGAAGCGTTCCGCAAAGAACCAATATTACGATAATAAGCAACAATTTAGAAATGATCATCAAAGTGGAAAACCAAGATAGATATAACATAGAGAGCCAAAGGGCATAATTAGAAGGAGGGGGAGGCTTCCCTTTGGAATGCAGCCATGATGCAGAAAATGCCTATTCAGAGCTAGCTTTCACCTGATCCTTCCTCCCTTCGAGAAAAATGTGCATTAGAATTTAATGTTGCAATTTCTATGTTAGAATTCAGAAAGCAAACACAGCCATGAGCTTCTGCTTGTTCTGAGATCTCGTTCACCCTGCTTCTCTCCTCCTAGGTCTTATTCATCTTTAACAGGTTGTAAAGGAAAACACAGCCCTCTTGACTGCACCAGGGGTCAACGTTTTCTGCTCTTGCCTAAGTGAAAGATCAGGATTTTCATGGGCTTGGGCCACAGTTGTACTGTGTATGACCACACAGTCCAATAGCAGTGACACAGGCAGAGAAAGGGAATAGCTCTAAAGAATTATAGAAAATATTTACCATGATTCTTATGTTGCGGTGACTATACAGATTCTTACAGCAAACAACGCTTTTCATTAAAGCCCGTTTTTAAGAGAACATTCATTTTCACTGGAGGGAAAAATGTCAAAGACATATCTATTTTCCTTAAAGTCTGGGCATATTATAAATAATACTTGGAGTCCTGAAGGAGAATATTTTAATTTTCAGCTGGAAAATACTGACCAAAGTGCCAAAATCTCTGCTTTATACAGAATAGTAAAAAGAAATTAAAATGTTTGGTGAAGTCTTTTCCTCTTCCTCTGGGTCATCTTTACCAGGTCACTGCTAAGCAACATTCTTTTTCTCTTTTTCCTTGACTTCTCTAGAACATGCCTTCCCATTTCTGC
>NW_005054400.1:2397567-2401418 GCF_000277835.1 Geospiza fortis
TCCCCTGGAATTTCCCACCTCTGCAGTTTTAACTCCACTGTCCCTCGATGCAGCAGGAGCTTGGCAAAGCCCCAGGGGCTGCTGCTTTGGGGCAGCAGCTCTGTTGTGCTGTCAGCTGAGAATCCTCCCACCAGAGCTGATCTCTTTCTAAGGCAGCTTTTACATCAGTTTGTCAGTGAAGGTGTCCTTCACTCTGCTATTTACAGAGTTCAAGGATAAAACATTTAATTTTCTCATCAAATTTCTCATTTCAGACTTCTCTAAGCTTCATCCAGTTAAGCTGAACGGGGCGTACAAAGTATTCAGCTCATGTGAAACTTCTGAGAGACCATAGAGGTTTTTTTTAAAGAACATGGAAGATGGACAGCCATGACACTAATTATTTTGCTGCTTAAGCATTCTTCCTGCTTAAATGTTTTTGTCTTGCATTAAGATTGATTTTTTTTTTTAGTATTTTCACATTTATTTTTAAGTATTTTCCCCAGAACCACACACAAAGCTAACAGTATTGTAAATCTTCTTTTTGCTTCTAATGTGTTTTAAAATTTCTGAGTTCTGACCGCTGTGGTTTTCCCCTTTTCATTCTCACAGAACTTTTTCACCATTCTTAATGGGATGATTGATCACACCTCTTATTTTTCACGTGAATCACTGTGTGTATATATAATGTGCATATATACATTCTATATGTTTAGTTTTGGGCAGCTGGCTGTCAGTGAGATGCTCTTAGCTAAGGCTTTTTTTGGTGGTGGCTCTGGCCTTGTCTGCTTGAGACAGCAGCAGCTCCTCAATTTTAGGATCCTATTTACCTCTGCTGAACTGTGTCTGGTACTTCTGGTGATTGTGCTGGTCATTGAGTAAATGCTGTAGATAATTTCAAATATCTTCTGGAGGCACCAAGACTGATCCTTCGTGAGGCAGCAAAGGCATCTCTGAGTGCATCAAGGACTCTTTCCTCCTGATCCAAGTGGCTGAGCATATCTCTGCCTTTAAGAGCTCAATGTGGGAGGCAGCTGGGCTGGCAGGCAGAGCCAGCCCTGTCTCAAGGGCTGGAGAAGGCTGACCAAGAAGCCACAGGTTCCCCCGTGCCACATTGTCAAAGGCAATGTTCCCATTTAGTCACTCGCACTCACTGTCTTTCAAGCCTCATTGAACTCCAGCAGGGGTAAAAAAGCCTCTGTGACGAATGCGATCCTCCTCGGCAGGACAGAGACGTTTAGAGGATGTCACTGCCATCACTCTGGCTGGGGGTAAGGCTGAAATAGCTCCTGTCTACCCCACGATGAAACCAGGACGGAGGAACGCCGCTAACAACAGGCAGCCGTCAACACTCCCAAAGCTCTCCGCTGAAATGAGGCCACTGGGCTGCCCCTAAATCCTGCTAAACGTGGGTGTGTGGGGTGCTGTGAGCTGCAGGTCTGTGGGTATCAGGGGCTGTCTGGAGCAGTGAGGGGCCCTGCAGCTGTGCTGCCCACCTCCTGCTGCTCCTGCTCACTGCCACAGCCGCCTCAACTCAGCTCGGTTCATGTGTGACATCATTTCCCCATAAAGGAGGGCTGATTGTAAACCCAGATGGAAATGGATTTGCATGAAATGCTCTTTAATTAATTAGCTAAATGTTTGCAAAGTGCTTTGAAGATGTAAAGCTCCATACAAGTGTTCAACGGTTCTAATAATAAAATAACAATAATTAATTTCCCCAGGAAGCGTGTGTACAGCATGTGCTCAGAATATTCCTATCCAAGAACATAAAAAAAAATAACCCCACTTTACCTCTGACATTTTATTGAGGACTGAGTACTGCAATAAAATAAATTAATTCATTTATTCATCCATGGGGACTTCAGTTTGGCTCTAGTTTAAAAAAGAAAATAGCAGCCATAGTGCCCATTAGTCAATGTGACAGAACAGAAGTATAATTTAGAGCAGTTAAGCAAGACAGGGCTGTTTAGCAGCGAGGCATCTGATAAGGGGACCAAGTATCTCTGCTTTCAGTTTTCCTCTAAAAGCAGTAGGGCCCTACAATAAAGTGGCCTGCAGTGACTCAAAATCTGGATGTTGTTCTGAGTACATTAAATATGAAGAAGCAGCAGAAACCTGGGCTGATCCAGATGCTTTTACACATTGCTCCTGGATGGGGTCTGGGAAATTCTGCTCCCTTCCCTTAGAAGAAGTGTTCATTTTGGTGCTTGCATTCCTTTGGATTTGATTTCTGCTCATATTTGGTCAGATTTCTGCAGGCAAGAAGTTAGTGAGATAAAAAAGCCATTGCAAAAGCTCATGTGAATATGCATTTACCAGAGGATTTGCTTCTCCAGCCAAGGCTTCCAGCATTTCAAGGTCTTTACAGCAAACCTTCAGCTCAAGAGTGAACCTTCAACAACCTTCCTTCCCTGTGCTGCACTGCCAGGATTTTGTTCTCTAAGGAAACTGGGCTAGATTGTCCTCACTCTGAAGGCAGAGTTGACAATGCAGTGCTCCTCCTTCAGCTTCCTGACAGCTTTTCACTTGAAATCACTCAGACTTGTTAATTTACCCGTGACATCCCACCAGATGCATCTGCTGGAGCAGGTCACCACAGAGACTCGAGGGCAGGACAGAGAAGATCTGTGGATGGGCTGATTTCCCCCTGCATTTTTCATGCTTTACCCAAGTGCAGAGATGAGTGGTGAAAGTTTGTGTCATTAATCAGTAGCTTATACCCAGAGCATTAGGGATTTTAAAGCTGAGGAGATAATGTGACAAATGAAAAAAATGATGTGAATTAGCACAAAACTGACTTTTCCCCTTGATATTAATTCATTTCTATGGCAAGGGTGCATTTTCAGAGTGCAATCAAATTCATGAAGAGGTTTTGATGGATATGGAGAGACAGGAAAACACCATTTTTCACTTGGAAAAGCTGCACAAAGCACAAGAAGGGCCCCTTTATGGAGTCATAACTGCAGGAGATGTCATCTGTCAGGGAGCTGCATGTTGGCTCTCCCTCCCCAAGTGGGGATGTGCAGATTGCAAGTGAGGCTTTAAACTTCTCTCCAGAGCCTGAGTTCAGGAGTTTCTTTTTAGTGTATTTTGGAAATAAAATCAGAGAAGAAAATTGGAAGAGTTGGGCTGCTTTCTACAGAGGGACTCTGCCATCCAGTTCAGCCAGGAATTGTGTTAGATTCACCTGATTCATCTGTCTCAGAGCAGAATTTTATGACAAAAAACATCTGTTTTGTTCCCTGTAGTTATGATTATATAACAAGAAGCACTAGAATGAGATACTCAAACAAAAACAAACCTGTGCTTTATGTCCATGCATCTAAGCAGATTGAGTGAGAGCAAATGATTTTAGATGTATCTCTTACCTCCTTACCAAAGCAGAGGAGATATTAATGCTCCACCAGAAGTAAAAAGAAGCATTCAGAAGAATAGCTGAGGCCAGATATTTTCCCTAAAATACTTAACTGTTTGCCAAAACTTGGAAGATTATTTGACAGTCATCAGCATGAATTTTCTTGAAGAGGATGCCTGGAGTAAGCAGAAAGACCTGAAGGTTTTGAGCATGCAAAACTAATGTAACTTTACCCTGACTCTGAATTCATCCTGCTTCTGGAGAGAAGCAATGGGGAATTTGTAATCTCCATACAATCTCAATACCCTGACTGAATAAAAAGAACACGACTGACCTGCTGCATTTGACCATTATGTTATTGAAAAATTCCCACCTATGAACTAAGGGATTTAGCCCTTGGAAAACCTACTTGTATTTGCAGAGCTGTTTCCTGACCTTTTCTGTAAGCCAACATAGTCATGAGCAGTAAGATCAAAGGCCTGATGAATGTCTGATGTGAAGAGAAAAGAAAAGG
>NW_005054400.1:2401456-2404804 GCF_000277835.1 Geospiza fortis
AATTTAATAGGGTATATGCTGAAAAAGGGACTCCTGTATACAGTACATTGAACACAATCGCTTATATTTTCTCTGCTTAAGTGGATGGTCTGTTCTAGTGAGCCTGTGTCTTAGCAGACACTAAATATTATGTTTGTCAGATGAATGTACCTCTTCAGGAGCTCAGTTTGCAGGCACCGAGTGCACTTCAGAGGGCAGATGTCGATTCAGAATGCATACAGAAACCCTGCCTGGTTTGGGACAAATGGGACAGGTGACCTGAGCCTCCAGTGAGCTAAACCAGCCAAATTTAATTGATTTTGGTGCAGCAGCAGTGATTGTGGTGCCTGATGATCCAAGCTGGATGCTCCAGACCATCTGACTGAGGAGCAATTAAAGAAAGGGATGAAGAAGGTGCATGTTTTAAGGCAGCAACACCAGCATCAGGCTTTAAGCTGACAACTGAAATTTAAGAATGCGTTTCATGACATGTGAGCATTTTGTTCCTAAAAGCTTACAACTGAAATTTAAGAATGCATTTCATGACATGTGAGCATTTTGTTCCTGAGCCATCATTGAGGGCTGGTTTTTGGCATAGCAGCTGAGCCACACACCTGGAAGGGGCAGGAATGATCCTGGGGGGAAGCAGCCCCCCTTTGTGAGGCACAGCTCAGGGAGCAGCTGTGCCTGTCAGCCCCTCAGCACTGACTCCTACACATTTCACAGGAGACAGGAACACACAAATATGTGTCCTCACTGGTAGCTCCTAGCCCAAACCTCTCTATACAAAACCAAAATTCAGCTAAATTTGCCAAAGACATTTTCAAAAAGCTTTTTGGCTGGTTCCTACCTGGGGAGTGATAATCTGTCTCTGTAGAGAATGACTTTGGGGGGGATATAATGAAAGGGAGGAGGGAAAAAGTTGACATTATTTAAAGAAAACCTTTTAGTGAGGCTAAGCATGTAATCTAGATCTTCATTTTGCAGGTGTCAGGTAAATATAAGAAGATTGTATTTGCAGTAGGCAGGAGCCCCTGCTCAAGCCCAGGTATTTGCATTAATGTTACCAACTGCTTTAGGGTTTTCTTCACTGGGATGTTTTTACAATCTAACCCCTTCAGCTGCTTATTTCCTGTGCTTGCAGGATGGTGAGCAAGGTACAGGGAAGGGAGAAAGTTCTTAGAGGGGAATGGGGCATTTTACTGCATTTTACTGCAGTAAGTAATTACCAATTTAATTGTTTCATATACTCTCTTCCTTTGATGGTTATCATCAACATACAAATGCTCTGCAACAGCAGCAAATAAAGAATCAAATGGTGATTGGAGCCATCAACTTTGTCATCTGTGTCCCTGCTTCTTTTTTCAGGTTCCTTTGTGTAGCTCAAGTTTGTGTGGATCTCTCCCCTAAATCCACTGAGCAGAGTCAGGGCCACAAAGCAGTGTGTTCTCTGTTCTTTTTGGAGCTTAAATGAAGGTTGGAAGAATAATAGAATGTCCTGCATTGGAAGCGATCCACAAGGAGAATTGTTAATCTATTTCGTTGTAGCTGGGGTGGTCAGGGCTGTAAAATGGTCCAGTGCTTAACTGCACTTTTATAACCCTGTGCAGGAGACAGAGTGATGCCAGAAAGCCTCTGCATTTACCACTGCAGAGGAGGAGGAAGGAGACAGGCTCCTAAATGTGCAGTTTACCAGGAGAAGCTGCAGCAGCTGCATCTGTGCTAACACCAAACTCTTCCCTCAAGTTCAGCCTAGGATTCACCCTCCCTTTTTCCTGAAACTCAGACAATTCCACATTGGATCAAACACATGTGAGATGCTACCAGGCTGGTCTCTGACAGCTGGAACAGCTCCAAGGATGCTATAGACTGCTTCAATCCTAGCAGATCTGAATTGCATGAGGAGGAGCTGAGAGCTTGCCATCATTACCCTCTGCAAATCAGGACTGCAGATGTCCCTGCCTGTCCTGTTCACTGCTATCACTTCAATGTTTACTTATCCTCCATTCTGTTTTCTCTTGATTTAGTCTCCAGTCATGAGCATATTCTTCCACCTTTCTTCTCCCTGGATCAGGGTAGAATGTGGCCCCTGGCTTTCAATAGCCACCCTACCCTGCAGGATACCTGCTGTGCCTCACAGGCACTGTCCCTGTTATCCAGCTGGGACAGAGCTTTGCTTCCAACCTGGAAAATGGAGGTGCCAGCAAAATGAGGAGCTGCAGTTCTTCTTCTCTCTAAATCCCATTCTTGGTCTCAGTGGTAATAAATCAGTGTTTAAAACACTTTAGCTTTTCATCATCCATTAGAGTAAACATCCGCTGCTCATCTGTTTTCCTTCTGCAGCATCATTGTCTTCACCATTGGAATTAATTGATTTCTTTGTGTTGGGTTGGGTTTCATAAGACTAAATATTCCCAAGAGATGAAAACATGAACTGAGTGGTGTGTGTGTGTGCAAAACAGATTTCCATCTAGATAAGGGCAAAGTGAGAGTTCAATACAGAGCTACTGTTATAGTCCTGGAGACACAGAAAAACCACAAAACTATGTGCAACAGTGTAACAGGTTGCTCAGAGAAGCTGTGGCTGCCTGACCTTTGGAATTGTTCAAAGTCAGGCTGGATGTCCCTGCCCATGGCAGAAGGTTTGGACTAGATAATCTGAGAATGTCCTTTCCAACCCAAACCAGTCTGTAGTGATATGGGGCCTCTTAAGTAGGTACAGAAATATCTATTTTAGAAATAAAGTAGAAATCCATGATGGAAATTAAATTGTTTGGGAGAGATCAGACAGCAGACAACATAAACCTTAAGAAAACTGAGGAATTCTGGATGTCACTCATGCTCTCCCTTCTGAACCATGTTATCATCTGAATGTGTAAGAAAACAAAATCTACAATAAAATAAGCTTCAATCATAAGTCAGTGAAGCTGAGGGGTCAGCAGGTCTCTCAGTTCCTCTCATAATGAAAACCCAAAAAGACAAGGAAAGTTCCATTTCTGTCCAGTAAAATGCCATTATTGTGTCTGACAATGACAGATTTCTGCATACACAGACACACAATGTACACGCACACGCATACAAAGCCGTTCCATAATAACAGGTTTTCTGGCTTGGTCTCAAAGCTGACATAAATGAGAAGACCAGGAGCTCCTTTCCTGCTATTTTATGGACTGTGAATAAAATTGCACTTGTCCTGATGATCCTTCATTTGGCCATCATTCCTAACCATCAGACAGAGTGCCCCTCACAAAGAAAGGACAAATCCATACCCAGGAGTCTGTCAGACAGAGTCAACACATCACTCCAAACATACCCACAGTGAACCAACACATATTTTTCTCCCTTGTTTAATTTAAAATAGTTTTTCTC
>NW_005054400.1:2404828-2415439 GCF_000277835.1 Geospiza fortis
AAATTGCACTGCTGGGAAGGCAGGGACACCAGCTGCTCTGTAGCTCTCCCCATTCATCTCTCTTAGGTCCTGAATCACTCAGGTGCTTTTGTGATGCTTTTTGTGATAAGCACCTGCTTGAATCCATCCTTGTTCAGTGAAACATTTAAAACTCATTGTAAGCCTCACTGACACCAAGCAGAGTTAAACACAGTTAATGCCATACTTAAAATTCAGCCCAGTTGTGTAGTGCTCTGCCAAATCATTATTTGGCACTGGATAGCAATGCAGGCCTAAGTGACCTCCAAAAGGCTGCTCATTATAGCTGTTTATAGCAGTTAGAGGCAAATACTTTAAGGTGCAGTTAAGGAAATGTACCCAGCTTCAGATCTTTGCCACTCACAAGCAAAAGCTCAAGGAAGCTGAGAGGAGAAGGTTCATTTTGTTCTCCAAATGTGACATAAACTCTGAGGAATAAATGCACAGAAAAGCTGCTTTTAAAATTTTGAGGTTAGCAATCATTCACGGCTGCCATAAAAGCCAGAAAATTTCCATATACTTCATTTCAGCTGCCTAAAACCTAAATTCACATTACAAAATCTGAAGGTAACTTAGGGATGTTTGCTTGTAGCTGCCTACCTACAATTTCCAACACTTGAAGATTCATCATCTAATAAAATTATTTGAGTGGAAACAATTCCGTGTCTCAGTTATGTTCCTGACTTTTCAAGACCGACTGAGATAACTCATCACTAACACAAACAGTGCATGTGCACATCAACACCAGCAGAAACAGCCCCCTGGAGGGTGTGCAGTGGGCTGGTGATGAGAGTATTTATGCCAGAGAACAGGGAATGAGGAGTCCAAAGCTGTACCTACACCATCCATATCCTCTAGGAAGACAGAGGCACTGGAACTGCCTGACTCTGCTCTACAGAAAATCTGTCTGAGCCATCTGCTCTCCAAGAGTTTGTTGACCAGCGCACAACTGGAGTGGCAATGCCTAATGGGAGGTGTCTAATGGGCAGATGAAGAGAGCAAGCTAAACAGCTCAGTCTCTGACTATTAAAAACTGGCTTTGGTTGGGCTGCTTTGCTGAACTGCCAAAGTTCAGCTATTAGAGGGCTCAAGATGCTTATCTAAAAATAAATTTAGGGCTTTTTGGCAAATTTCAACACTTTGGTTCTTTCTAACCTGCTATAAAATCTGCCTGATCTTTGGATCTGCCTGGAGCTCTGTGAAGATCAAACTAAGACCATGAGAGCCACAGAAAAACAATAGATTTAGTGATGGGAAGTATTTAAAACTGTCTTTTATTTTCTCTTAGATGCAGCCCCTGGTACTGATCTCTAAAGGATCAGTATCTCTAAAGGATATCTCTAGAAAGGATTTCTTTAAATAATGTCAACCAGAAACATCCAGAAGTTCTTTCAAAGCGCAAGGAACCTCTCAGGTCAGGTATTCATTGGAAGAAGCAAGACCTCAGCACCAGCCATGCTGTCTGCAGGCAGAACCCCTCAGGTCCCACTTCTTCCTGCTCTTGAAGGAATTTATGCCTTGAAAGAGCTCCATTGGAGCACAGTTCCTCTGCCTAGCAGTACACTCACCATCAGCTCAGCAGAGGTGACTCTGCACCATTTCCCTTCTTCAAAATATCTGCTGAGATGTTTATATTTGGCTCCGCCTGTGTGTGAAACCTCTCCTCAGCCAGGACCCTGTAAAGAGCTTTGCTGCACAGCATCGGTGGAGCTCCAAACTGGTGAGATGAGTGGTGAGACAGGAGGCACAACCTCCACAGGAGGGAAATGATGACAACACAGCTTGTGAAGAGTAGCAGACGCCACCCTGCTCACCCAGAGCTTGCCAAAGAGCTGGTTTGTTTGAGTTCCCTCCATTGCCTTTTTCCACGTACGTGATTGCTCATGCACACAAAGCCAATGAGTGACTGCACGGGCATAAACACACACATGCTCAAACCCAACCACGCTCTGCTCCTTCTGCCAGCTGGAAAAGGAGGGCTGAAGTCTTTCTTGTTTTCCTTGTTTCTTACCCCCACAGAAAAGTCTGGGATACCGAACAACAACCTGTACAGAGAAGATAGAGCGGTTTAAAATGGACAAAAATACCTGAAACAATCTCATCTGCTTTGCCCAGGAGGAGCTGCTATTTCACTTCAATGCCTGCTGAAGCTGTGGATGTCTCCCTTAGTCTCAGCAGTGATTTTCGTTCCTTAATTAATCAATTACACATGTAACTGTGGTCCATTAGCAAGGCAAATAATTGTCTTCAGATGCTGATTACTGGTTTCGGAAGAGCCCAAAAATATTTCAGTAGGATGAATAAATTTCCTCTATGAGGTTTTAATGAGACCATTTAGCTTTTTTTCTTTTTTTTTTTTAAAACAAGAACTGAAATGGGTGTAATAAACCAACTCCACCTACATGATGCACAGGGGAAAAACAACAGGCCCCAGTTTTAGACCCTGTCTGCTCTTAATTGTACTTAGAAGAGTATATAATGGAGGACTAATGGTACCTATGTGTTTAGCTCACTTAGCAGTGCAGAGGGGATGATTTCCTATACACAGTATAACACTTTGATTGGCTGTTTTATAAGATAATGATCAGGACACATACATTAGTAATAGACTGCCGTGGCTAGTATGTCCTGAGTTATAAACCCCAGCTGGTCATGGTCATAATTATTCATAATAACAGTAATCTGCGTTTCTAAATCATATCTGACCCCAAGAGCTAATGGAATCTGTTTATATAATATACACATTGCAGTAAGTCTAAGTTCATCTTTGTATAAATATAGGGGTATTTGTTCAGTATGGGGACACGTTTTCAAAGAAAAAAGAATTCAGTTCTTAGAGCAACTCAGTCACACAAAAATACAGCCAGGATTTCAGTACTTAATTTTCTGACATCTTCCCATAGTATGCACATTGTGCCTGTTCATTTCATTAATCCGTTATTGACAAGAAGAGCTCAGGACTTTGATTTTAAATCTCATCGGAGAGTCTGAAAGCCTCTCCTTTCCAGCAGCTGCTTGCCCCGGGTCACTGCTACTATTATATGATGATTTATATTTACATATTCTGCTTGGAGGTTGCATTGTATTTTCTTGCTCCTGTTTTTCTTCCTGAAACTGAGGATAAAAACAGCAATCAACATGGGACATCAGCAAAGGCTCACAGCTGGCCCCATCCCCATTACCTTCAGCCTTTCCTAATGTTTCACTGATTATTTTCCAAAACGAGAGGCTAAAGCTGTGAAATTCCTGAAAAATTAGTTCTGAGCTCAAGTGCTAAAAATACACATTTCATGTAATGCTGGAAAGGAGACAGGGTGATCCCCACTCTACGTTTGCCAAAGCATCTCTGAAATCCAAATAAATTAAACTTCTTATTCAATCAGTGTTGCCAAGTGGATGGGTACAAGCAGCTCCAGTGGTGAGTAAGTAAATTGGCCGTATTCTGGAATTTATTCTGGTAGGCTTTTTACTTGTAAGGGAGGCATCATAGTCTTTTATTCCTGCTGGACCAGTGTCCCACATCCATCCTGTACACATCTCCAGAACTCCTGGTGCTGTCCAAAGCTTTGGAGTCAACTGGGCTTTGATTCCTCTTTCCTTTAAGGATATTAAGATTCAACTCAGGAATCAGAAGTCAGGAATACATGGATAAAACATCCCCAAAGCTGGGATAAAGGCAGTAAGAAGCAATTTGCATTGTAAAGAAGTTTTATAAGTATGCAGCCTATTAATAACTGCCTCCACTTGTGACAAATGTCACTGGGCTGATTTGAGCTGCTTTGGAGGTGGCACAGATACAATTATCTATCACCCCGGAAGATACTCTCCAGAAATTATTCACATTTGAAGGGTGTTGGGATGGTGATTTCTTTTGTTTTGTTTACCTGATGAGCAATTTTGACCCAAAGGTCCTGCTTTTTAAAGGCTTCAGACTCAGGGTCACTTCTGCAGGGCATTTACATCTCCCCAACCCATCAGCTCTGTTGTGCTTTGTGTTGCACAATCTTGAAAGCAAAACATGAAAAGAATTAGAAATCAGTGCAGAAGATTTGGTCATTTACATAGCTTCAGGGCTGTGATGGCCATGGAAAAGGTTGCTGTGGCACCTGGAAAGACAGGAGTCTGTGAGCCTTGTTCAGAGAAAAGTTTTGCAATTACCTGGCCCTCATCATAGTTTGACACTTCTGAGCTATCTTCTACAGAAGAAGACCTCTTACTGAACCCAAGGCATTTGGAGGAGAAAACAAACACCCACACAGGCAGAAAAATCACTGTAATTCACCTGGTGAAGTCACTCTTAGCAAAAAGCCCATGAAACAGATCCCATTACCCTGTCCTTGAGTTGGGAACAAGGGGATCAGAATTGGTCACATCTCTGGATGTGACTGTACGTGGGAGCTGCCAGTCCTCAAGACTGCATGAATCATGAAAGTCAGGCAGCAAAGTCGACAGTGAACATTTCAGCTCCCTCCATCTGTCCCTGCAGATGCACTGGAGAGCCCCAGCTCCTGCCACCTCCCAGGGGCTGACTCTGCTCATCCCCAGTCCTGTCCTGCAGCAAGCTGGGGTCTTGCTGAAAGCAAGGAACTTGGTTCTTTGCAAGACTTGGCTTCCAAACAAGGTGTTGTGACAAGTGACCTCACACCCATCCCAGTCCAAGCAGGACTGGCTGCAGCCTTAGGCCAGGGGAATGGTTTTGTGCCCAGTGACAAAGGCACCAGCTCCTCACTCTCACCCAGCCCTCCACACCTCTCAGCAGTTTAAGAGACAGTAATGGCACAGTTGCCATCACCTTCACATTTTCTGTTTTGTTACCTCCAGTACAAATATCAATTACACTGTCTGACAAGGGGAAAATGAAATTGCAAAGTGTTAGGCTGCAGGTATTTAGGCCAAGGATTGGGGCTGTCTTTAAAACACTGTAATGACACCATCCTGGATGGATAAGAGAGAGATGGGGTATTGTGTGCATTCCTACACTTTGAATTTAAATTAAAATTTGCTGTGATTTAAGATGTTATCTCCTTTGAAGGTCTATACTTTCCTTGGAGAGAATAATTATTCTCAGCTAATAATGTGAGTTGCTAGGCTAGTGATTAGTATATTTGCAACAGGGTAAATTTGCTTCTTATTGATGAAGACTCAGGTGTGTTATTTACTGTCTGATAATTTCAATCTGGAATTAATCTTTGGCTTGAAAGGACACCTATTCTTTAAAGCTCATCATCCCCTTGCCCTGCTTTTGCTCATGTCTTCAGTTTTGAAGGTACATCTTTCTTCATGATTTGCAGAAGTCATTACCAAATGCTTGGAAGTCCACCAGGCAGGTTACCTTGATAATTTCTTTTATGAATAGTAATAACAACAATGTCAATAAATAAAGCTAAATCATGCCCAGAGGAAAACAAAGTAGTCACTTGTGAGTTGCACTTGCAAAGATTGGTAGTAAGAGGGTAGCAAGGACATAAAATAAGTAGGGAGCATTATCCCCCATGTCCCATTTTGAAACCAAATTAATCAGGCCACCACCCAAGGACTTTACTCATAAATGTAATGTCACACAACACATTCTTGCTACAGAGTCAAAGGGGAACACAAGTAGCTCAGGGCTATGAGCACTGAGCAGCTCAGGACAGAAAATTTTAGTGCTTTATTCCTTGATCAGCACAAGGGCAGTCATAAAACTAGACCAGGATCTCTATGTGCAAACAGAAGGATGGAGATTGTCCTCCACACTGGTTTAATGCCTTGTGCAGTTGTTCAAGAGGCCTGTTGAGAGCAGGGTCATTGCACTGGAAATGTCTGTGGGACAAACATTTCACCTTGTGCTCATTCCCTGTCATGCAGGAGGAAGCCCTGGCTGGGTAATGCCTGGTGATGAGCTCAGCCCTCACTCATCTCTGCCATTATCTCACAGACTGGGGAACTCATTCCCAATAATTATGTTGCTGATAAGGGAATTCCCAGGACTACAGTGGATAAACATATTTGATTTACATAATATTGCTTAAAAATCAGCATTTCATTTGCATCATGTCGCCAGATTCCCACTGCATCAAGCAAGGCAGGGTGCTTGGGGAAGTCACACCTGAAGAGAAAAAAGAAAACCCAGAGAGAAAAGGAGACAGAAGGTGATTTTCCCAGATTTTGCTGTGCTGTGAGACACCTCAGAGATCTAGTTCAGAAAGTCTTCTCCTCCTAAAGTGAGAGGGAGCTGTCAGCTTTCCAGTGAGCCACACCACCACCCTAATTTTCATTCAGAGAACTTGCCACCCACACCTCCACGAGCCTGAGGCTTGCACACACAGCAGAGATCTGGGCTTTGCTTCTGCCTTTGCACCCTGACCAGTGTGGTACTGGGAGAGGGCTGGATTGGGCTTTAAACAACCTACGCTAGTGGGAGGCACCCCTGTTTAACAGGAGACAATGGTCAGAAAATGGTTTGAGTTCGAATTTGAGGCATTTTTTGGGTTGGATTTTAACATTCCCCTGCTTAGTTTTCCCATCTAGATTTCCTCTTCTTTATGAAATCCTGTCTCTAAAGCCTATCAAGGCAATATTTCATCCCCAGTGGACACTGGAAGGTTGCAATAATCATCTTCATGGGATACATTTAACTTCAGCCTTGAACTCTTCTGTGGTTGATGTGGCATTCACCCAGGGTTACCTCTTTTTTTCCTCTTTAACGAGATTTTCTTCCCACAAGTTTCCTACTGAACCTTGACCTGAGGAGGCAGGGAAACTGGTTATTTGGGAGCAAATGTGTAGCATTTACAAGGAAAAGCTGCTTTAAGTGACCAGGAGGAAGGACATTCTGCAATACCAGAGATAAATATCAGCAAGGACATGGGATAATAATGGCACTCCAAACCCAAAACCTCAGAAAATCTGTCTGAGAAGGTCTCTCAAGCCCCTAAAGCCGGGGTCATCCCATACAGAGCAAGAGATCTGTCCCAGAGACCAACACAAAGGTGACACTGTTCCTGTCCTCTTCCAGGTGGGATGCAAAAGGGGACAAAGTAGCTTAGCAGGGTCCCACAGCTGTGCCAAGCCAGGGCTGCTCAGAACTCTCTGAGGCCTCTTTGGACAGGGTCAAAAGAGGGCTGTAAATAGTTGTTCTGAAATATTTATAGGCCTAAGGGCTCAGTACGAGGCTGGTTTCTTCAGAGCGGTTTGTTATTCAGGGGTCTGAGGGAAGGAACAGGGTTCCTGGGAAGATTTCTGAGCTCTTATCCTAAATAAGAAAGGATGAAAGAGCTGAGTTTATCACTCAAAGATGTGTTTTGAAGGGCTGAGGACAATATTCTTTTCCCATTCTGAAGCAGACGATTTCAAGGCTGAGAAAGGGCTCCCTCTGGAGAAATCTTACCAACTTCTTCTGAAAGCCCAGGACAGGAGTGGATCCTGCTCCTGTGCTGCCCATGGCTCTCCACTGCTGGACAGGCTGCAGCCCTGGGAAGTCACAAACTCCCTGGAGTGTCGCTTTGCTTTGCCAGGGTAACAAAAGCAAGGAGTGAAGCCACTTGAGATCTGGCTTTGGTTTCCTTGCTATTAGCTCTCTTTGTATTTAATGCGTAGCTCTTTTGTTTATTTTCTATAGTGAAGGAAAAGCTTTGCAGGGAATTCTAAACTTGTGGTTCTCAGAGTGAAAACATCATCACAAAATCCATGGCGGACCTCAGCTGTATCCAGGTGTGGTGGGAGTGATCTCCTAAGGCTGGGGTAAAGCCCTGCTGAAGAGGATCATGATCATCAGGCTGGGCTCTGTGGGTTCTGGAGGCTGTGGGCAGGACAGCTGCAATGTTGATTTTAGTTGGTTAATTCCCAGCAGGATCAGAATTCTGATCTGAGTCATCCATAGAGGGAAAGCATGAGGGTTTGTGGCCTCAGGTTGTTTTGAGGTGATAAGCGAAGCACTTACAAATACCTGTGTTGTCCCCTGCCTTACATTCTTCATACAGAGATGTGGGAGGGGTTCACCAAACCCCTCTGTGGTGAGAATTCTCCTTTTAATAGCCCAAATTCTCCTTTTAATAGCCCAAATTTTAACTGCAGAATGTTCTGCCTCCTGGAGGAGGAGGAACTTATGAGACAACCTTGGTGACATCTCATCGTGATTTGCTGGGCTGGAGACCTTATGTACAAAGCCCATCCCTGCAGCATCTCAGCAGGCTGCCCCAGGAGGCACCACTGCTGCAGCCCTGCAGGGAAGGCACTGCCCAGTTCACAGCTTTTCTCCTCTACCTGCACTCTCTCCACATTATTACAAGGAATCTACGTCTCCCCTTGAGAACACTCAGGATGTGCAGGCTGAGAAAGCTTGAAAACCATTGCACTAGCCCACTGAAGCAGAAATCCTTGTTTTCTCCCCCATAATTACATTTGCTCTGCTTCAGCTTTGCACAACTTGCGTTCCAAGAGCTTTGGCATTAGTCAGAGCTGTTTGTTCCCTAAACTTTGAGTCGCTGCTTCTTTTTGTTACCTCCTTTTCCCTGATTTCGCTGAGGGTCAGAGCCCTGTGAGCTGCATCTGATGGCACTGCTGCAGCACCTTCTCTGTCTGATGGGGGTCCTGGGCACAGCCTCCAGCAGTCACTGGTGAGCAGAGACCAGTCAATGTCGTGGGCAACTGCTGCCATCTCCTGGTCTTTCAATCCCCCAAAAACCTCGGGCATCATCACTAAGGTCAAGTGCAATCATTTAGTTTTACATACAAGTGCATACGTGTGCATATATGTGTATGTATGTATATATACACACATTTTTGTAGGTGAAAAAAGAAGTGCTGAACAGTAAATTTAAATCTGACTTCTATTATTTTCAAATGGTACTATGTGGGTCAGGGCAGTAATAACTCTGTACATTTAAAATGTTAAAAATTGTGTATAATCCCCCTAACTGTTTGCATTGGCCATGGTAGCTGAAAGTTCTTCAGGTAATTCTCCTTGCTCACTGAGAATGGTAAAAAAAATTTTAACTTTTTTTCTGGTTTGTAATCACCTGCTCACAAAAAACTTCTCTGAGAAGGACACATTCTCTTAGTATCAGCCCCAAAATCTGACCAAGGTTTGTGCATTGGCAGGCTGCTCAGTCTCCAGCAATTTCTGCCCCAAGCTGGAAAGAACAGGGCTCCATTTCCTATCCACAAGGACCTGGCCAAGTTTTGCCCTTCCTTTGTCTTTTCAACAAATGAGAACTCAGATTGCCAAGTTTGGTCTCTACTTTTAAAGTCCCCAAATTAGGATCTGAGATACAGGAGCACTGGTAAAATGATTTGCCATTTTACCATAACCTGACTCAAATCACATTCCTAATATGAAGTCACTTCACACACAGAATCATCACTCAGACCTATTGCTGGATTTATTTTGTGGCTGCTAAGACTGCCATCATCTCCAGCCTTCTTCCTCCACCAGGTAACCTTCTGTGACAGCTTGGATGAACTTGCACATCCAGGGAATCTGGGTCATTTACTAGTAGCAACGAGAATCTGTGCCAGAAAATCCACATGATGATGGTCAGGGCAGCAATATCAACGTGGAAAAGCAGGAACACAGATTTGCAAAGGTTTTCTTACCAACCAGTCCATCCTATGTGATCTCAGGCAGATGTGTCATGTAATCCTGCTTTTAAATTCCCTGTGCCCTACTTTAAAATTAGTCAGGGGTTTTTCTGCACTGTTTTTGTCAGCAACCCTCTCTGAACATTCAAATATGGGATTTTTCTGCTTACTGAGACTTCAGCCTTATGCAGAATGTCAACTAGCCTGGAGTAAGAACAACTCAAAAACACCTGCAAGGCTTTCAGTGCAAATCTCTGACCTTTATCTAAGAACTCACTTTGTAGAAAATGATTTCTGATGGTGTTTGCTGATGCAGGTTTTCCTTCAGGCTGAACACACAGAAGGGCTTAGGGAAGGCTGCTCTGCACTCTGCAGTTGGACAGGAGCATTGCAAAATTCACAGCTGGCAGCTCCCTCCTGAGACCAGTCCTTACTGATTCCCACCTGAGACCAGTCCTTACCAACCCCATTCTGCTGCAGGCTCTGACTCACCCAGTGAAACCCCAGCCCAGACAGGTCCTATCAGCTGAACCCAAGCTGAGGGAAAATGCTGGTTCCATCCCCTGATGATGGAAATACCTTCATGGTTTCTTTACTACATTTTCAATCTTTCTGGCTCTTTATTTCTCGCTTTCATATTACCTTTAACATGTTACAGTGGATGTGTAATCAATGATTTACCCAACAGCTTTTCAGCGCTTAAATTTCTCAACCATGAGCTAGAGCTGACTCAAATCAAAACCCTTCAGTGGGCCTTGGACAAGTGAGATTACTGCATTTAATGTTTTGCATAAAGAAATTCATGCATAAGCCCCATATTCTGGCAGCCAGCCTCCCGTGCTTGTGCCATGAGCTCCTTTCCTGTGCAGTTGCTGCTGTCTGTATCATTGCTCTGAAAGCATGGCCTGCACAGTTAGATGTATACAAAGAGCTGCAAATAGAAATAAAGAGTTCACATGCCTAGAAATTCATCTGAGAAGGGAGTGTACTGTGGTCAAAGGGTGTGCCAAGCCTCAAAAGCAAAGCTTCCTT
>NW_005054400.1:2415470-2424862 GCF_000277835.1 Geospiza fortis
TGGTCTTGCACAGCATTTGGAGATATTTTGTGCTTCCTCCTACCAGAAAATGTCTCAGGGTAAAGATTTTCTTGTGTCCTGTGTTTGGTAGTCCATGGTGTGAAAGGATTGTGATAGAAGGCAGACTTAATTGAGTTGGGATTGTATGAAAGGAGGAGGATGAACAAGTAGCAAACATCAAAGAAAGCCCCTACAGTGTCAGGGTACAAAGTTACCCAGTAGAGCCCTTGTGAAAAGGCTCAAAATGTTCATTAAACACAAACACTACAAGAGCCATTCTTTTTCTTCCAGCCTTTTAATGTGACAGAGAGAACAAAAACAAATCCATTGGAACAGCTGCAATTTCCAGTGACGACCAGACACAGATCAAATAAAAAAATAAAAGAAGGTTTAAAATGAAGAAAAGGAACCAAGGGACTGGAATTGGCTATTTCACACACAGAGTTGACAGAACATCTAAAGGAAACTTTCCATTAAAGCACGACACCAGGTGTTATTTACAGTGGAACTTGCAGTGTGTGTACATTTATACAGCACTAGTATCACATACAGCAAAGAAATTAATTTCATTTTGTTTCCTTCATGGTTCCCAGGCTTGATTCTTCCTAAAAGCAGCATTTGCTAATGTAAGGGTGAGAAACTGAGGGAGAAACTTAATGCAAAATAAAATACATAGGGCTCAAATCTACATAAACCTAAAAATATCCTCTCAGGTTTTGTGATTCCTTTTGAAAGTCAAAGGACATGAGCAGGGAATATATAAGGACTCCTTAAGAGCATCAGAGAATACTCTGCTGTTGGAGGTCTCAAAGCAGGACCTGGAAGGGACCTGGAATCTGCAGAAAGCTCAGCTCCATGCTCCTGCTCTGTGCCCCTGTGTGGAGGCAGCCTTGGGGCTGGACCACTCCCAGGCTTGGGGAACATCCCTCAGTGCCCCCCCAGCATCACTGAAGGACATCAGAGTGCCTGAGCCCTTCCCAGTGTGCAGAACCTCTGCCACTGGATGTGGGTTTTCCAAGACTGACCCTCCTCATGGTCCAAAAGATCCCATACACCACCATTTGTAAGTCCCACAGCATTTCAAGGAATTTCAAAGAGTGATGTTGATATGGGCAAGGAGGGGCTCACCCCGCCCAGCACAAGCTGCAGCCACCACCTCTAGGATGTAGCAGAGCCAAAGGCAGTAACAGGAGCTGTCCTGCACAACTGGGGTAAATAAATCACAACACTTGTAAATCAACAGGGAACACAAGGAGGCAGAACTCTCATTGTAACACCACTGGTCTTTAATAATAGTATCAACAGTGCTTGGTGTTCCTATAAAAGCCAGTGTCTGCATGCTCAGAAATTCAGCAATGGACTCCTCCCAGTACACTGCTGTAGAGCTGGAACCACAAAGCCACAGCAGGCCAGTTTGGGTTCCCTAAATTCACCTTTCCCATGCCACAATGTCCCTGGCTAAGTGGCTGTCCTGCTGTGCCACACTGCAGGAGGAGATCCAGCTGTCCTCTAGAAGAGATCTTTGGGATTTAAGGCAAGTCCCCTGCCCTGGTCCTTCCTCTGTGTCCCTGTTGCAGTGAAGGTCACAAACCCATGGAGATGGTGCTGTGCAGAGACCATCAGGGGAGCTGTGGTCAGCAGGTTTCTCCGTGGATGGTCCAGTGTATCCCAGACAGAGACAGCTCCCTGTGGCAGATGTGGGCAGGGGAACTGAGGGAGATGTGCTGGCCCTTGAGCAGCAGGAGCAATGCTGATTTTACAGCAGAAATTAAGGTGAACCATGAGAGGAGGTGCCTGAGGAGAAATCTTCCCTTGCTTGAGGCTCAAGGATCCATGACTGAGGCTAAGCGTAGCAGGTGGCCAAGGCTTGAAACAGCCCAAAACAAACCCCAGCCGATGAAGAGGGGGCTGCACCCAGCTGCTGTTTTGCTCTGGAGAGCAGCAGTGTGACACCTACACTGATTTACACCACGGCAAGGACAGCAAATACACACTTTGGGAATATTGACTAAGCCTGTCCCCACTGAACTGGGTGGGAGATGCCAGCCCAGGTGTCACACATGCAATGCCTGAGCTGGAGCTGCTGCCCTGGATCTCTCTGTCCCTGAAGAAGCAGGACTGTCCAGGGCAAGTCATCTCCAGCTCAGCACAGGGCCTGGGCAGGGTCCCCCTATTCCCTTTGCCTTTCAGCTGAGAACAATGGCAATCCATTCAGTCCAACCCTAGGTGTGTCTCAGCTGGGTGATGGGAGCTCTCCTCAGCTTTTCCTTTCTTCCTTCTCTGTCCTTTATCTCAGGACAACAATCCTTTATCTCTGTGTGTTTGCTCTCTCCTGTTGGTCGCAAACTCCCTGGTCAAGCAGGGGTAGGAGCCTTCTCCCAACACATCCAATATCCCTTAGCCCTTAAGTGACTCACCCATGGATTTTAGGGTGCAAAGAATTTCCAGGTGACATTGACAATGAGATCCTATTACTCTTTACCTTGTCCCAGCTGGTCTGTGGGGTAAGGTCTAGCAGCCTGTGAAAGAGTCATTTTATAAGGAAGAAAGGTTTCTCATATTGGATAATATTTCCTAATATTACCTTGCCATTTCTATCTCCTCATGATTTCAATTTTTTCCTTCTCTGGAAATTAACAGGGAAGTTTTGCAAAATAAATGATGTCACTAATGTCACTGCAAAATGTCAATGGAGAACACAAACAGGTTTGCTGTGAGCTTTGGGTGACATGTAAATAGGAACGTTATGCAAAAAAAAAAAATATTTAGACAATTAGGTTCTAGCTCCTCAGAGCTGCACAAATGAACAGTCCAGAAAATGAAAAACAAAATTTCTCCCCCTCTGTCCAGTTGCAATGTGGTAATTGGCAAGCACAGCCCAACAAAATGAATGAAACCTAAAGGTCACAGTGACCTTTTGTGTTAAAATACATATTTAAACTGTTTCTCATCATGCAAAAGGACCAGATATTCTTAGAGAAAAAACCCACATTCTGGGCTGTGATTCTGAACAGAAGCTGTGAACTGCTGCCAAAGGACATAATTACATTCACTCCTACCTTAGAGAAGGAACCTTGCTGTTTTGAAGACAAATAAAATAAATAATAATAAAAAAAAGCCTAAGCTACCCATAAAATGAAGAAATTATGCATAATAAGCTCAGTTATTACAGCAGCTTGTGATTTCATCAATTTCATAAACCTCAGAATAAAGGTCGAAAATCTCAAACAGCCCATTGTAGCCTAGCTGATCCATGAGTGTTTATCCCTGATTGACACAATGATAAAAGTGATGCTCATTAGGGGCTTTTGCCTCATTGGCAAGGATTTGCTGCTTGTGATCTAACCCTGCTGTGTCCTTCAGCAGCACCACGCTGAGTCCCACAGCTGCAGCCTGGGCTGGTCCTGGTGCCCAAGTGCAAGGGGCTGTGCCTGTGCAGCCAAAGGCAGGGGTGTAAGACATCACTCCTGCAGGATCTCAGCCTAGCCTTGCTTGGTTTTCTTAAAAAAAAGAAAAAAAATCACCAAAAAACCAGAAAACAAATAAAAACCAACAAAGATCCAACAAAAGGTAAATGAGAAGATCACCAGCAAAAGTACAGAAGAACATTTTTATGTCACAAAATATCCTGGTTTGACAAATTAGCTGCACTATGTGGTGGTTTCAGATCAATTCTGGTCTGTTGCTGAGCTTGTTGCAAGGGTATAATTAGTGTTATCTCATCCATTGTGAGCACTGGTGTGCTATTGAATAGGGTGCTTTTCCTTCTGGTTTCCCAAGAAAACACACCCCTAAATACACAACTCACTTTGCCTCTAGGTGCAACAGGACTTAACTGGTATGATAAAAAGGGCACACGAATTTCAGAAATGTTCTCCACAGGATATCAAGCTAAACTGTGCCACTTAATGGGGAATTTAATGTTCTGTACAGTGAAAGCTTGCTGTGTGCATTCCCTGTGTAACAAGTTAAATGGCTTTAAGTAACTGTGCTTACAGTGTTTCAATGAGACCCAAGTATATTAGAAAATCAAGCATCATATTCTTCAAATAATATGGCTAAAATGCTGGTAAATTCACAGTTACCATTCTCTAGGTATTAGGCAAAAATCCCCTATTTACACTGGATAATATGTACACATTTGGTTTGTGGAATGCTCCAATATCATATCAATTTCTCCTCTGTGAAAGCTGTAAGGAAAAACCCCTCTTAATCATTATAGAAATATATAGCCCCAGCCACTAAGACATTTAAATATTTGGTATCTTGATGTAAAGAACAAAGTGTCACTGAGTTGGTCATGACTCCTGATAAACTTGAATTACTGGGATTTGGTTTTGGTGCCACTCTTAAAATCCTCTAAAGGGTGCAGAAATTAGAAATCCTAAATTTTCATAGCTGATCACTTCAATGGGTGTATGTAAGTTTGCAAGTAGGTGTAAATACACACACACACATATATATATATATAATTATTTAGATATTTCTCTTCCACAGCAAGAAGGTGTCTAGTAATTCCCTGTGCCCAAGTGAAGACAATAAAGGGCTTTGAAGCTCTGAGTCTTCTGAGACAGCTGAGCACCCACCCTCACATCCTCGAGAAATCAGGACTCTCACTCTTCCAGGGTGGAGTGGTAATTCCAAAATCAAGACAGCTGGGGCCAGTGGCCACATCTGCAGCTGTTAGCTGGAGCTCACCTAGAGCAGGTTTGTTTCCTGCCCTCCCTGGATGCTCTGAGCACAGCTGATGTGGGTGGCTGGGCAGGGCAGGAGGGTCTGGTCTGTCCTCCTGTCTGTCCTCCATGCGGGCACGGAGCTGCTGTCTGCCTCTGGTGTCCTTGCAGGGGATGGACAGGGTCAGGGGGGGCTCCCAGCACAGGCAGGGTGGAACCCAAGCTCTGCAAGGGGCATGTGGGGGCTGCATGCACCAGTCGTGGCTGTAATAAGGTCAGGAACGATGGTTTTGTTTAAATCCCTGCAGGTTGTTCTTTGTTCTTCTTTCCCTCTGCCGTCTCGCTTTGAGGTACCGACAGAACAGTACAGAATGAACGTTTTGGGCTTTCCAGACATGGCTCCTTTTTGTTCTTCTCCTACATGTGCCCCCACCCCCCACAAGCCCCCACAGCCTCTGTTGCTCACATCAGGACCTGTTCTCGAGTCTCTGGCAGGCGCAGAGCCAGCAGGCCACCCCCAACCAGAGCGGAGGAGGCCAGAAGGATGGGAACCACCTTGGTTATCCCTACGAAGGAGGAGAAGATGGAGTTCCCCAGGATGGCACCAA
Source organism: Geospiza fortis (assembly GCF_000277835.1). Taxonomy (NCBI): domain Eukaryota; kingdom Metazoa; phylum Chordata; class Aves; order Passeriformes; family Thraupidae; genus Geospiza; species Geospiza fortis. The sequence continues at coordinate 2,420,752 of NW_005054400.1, forward strand.
ACTTGCAAAGCCCGTTGAGGATGCCAAAGGCTGTTGCCCTGTGGGGAGGAAAAGCAGAAAGCAGTGATTGGGAGACAGGTTCTGGCACAGCTACACAAGGTTTGGATGAGTAATTTTGTGAATGCTCCTATGTTGCCCAGGCTATGCTTCTAGCAAGTAAAACTGGGTGGAATAAATAAGTAGATAAATAGATGCAGCTGTTTTGTGGGTCTGTGTGGATGAGGAGAATGCCTGTGTGCACTCATTTCTCCTTTTCATGTCACCTTCTCCCTAGAGTGACCCACTCTAGGGCCCTTGAGTGGCCCGTTCTGTCAGCCTTTGCCCTCCCCAAAGACAGCAGGACAAAATCTGCTCTAGATCTCCTCAAAGCCCTTCCAAGGGCTGCCTGGACTGGGTTGTCATCAGAGAAGCAACCACAGCTCTCCCCTAAATTCTGTTTCACCCAGCAGCTAAAAGCCCACTACTTTTAATGTACAGTCCCTCTCCTTCATTTCTGGCTTCCCCCCACAGTCTGAAAAAGGCAAAAAGGGGCTTATGATGATGTAAGGAAAGATTTAACCCACAGGACATTGTCCTGAAGTCCTCTGCTCTTCCCCAGGTCCCAGATCACTCTGTGTACATGGTTTTCTCCAGGTTTTGGATGGGAGGGCTGCCCCAGTGATGAGCCATGACGAGAGGATGGGGATGCAGTGTGAGAGGCCAGACCTCCATACACATCCATGGAAATGACAGAGTACTTCTTTCATTTTAAACTAGTTGACCTTAAAGGTCCCTTCCAACCCAAACCATTCTGTGATATCATGGTTCTATGATTCTTTGATTTATCAGCCCGTAATTTCCATATGTCCACGTGGTCCCTGTGTTCAACCTGCCACACATGCAGAACTTGCATGTGCTTGCATTTGTGCTTGCAAATGTCTTTTCTGACCCAGGATTACACAGCCCTGAAGGACTGGTGAAAGTAAAATAAATAAAAATACACAGCTCCCCCGCCTACATGTCTCTAGGGCAGCTTTTTTCGCTGGGAACCAAGAGGACTAGGCAGAGGGTGGGGATTCAGGGAGACGTGTTCTGAGCACCTTTTGTCGGTGGGGTAGAGCTCCACGGTGATGACATCCAGGGCGTTCCAGGCGGCGATGCTGGCCCCGCAGAAGAGGCACTGCCAGCCGATCATCGCCGACTCGCTGTTCCCAAAGAACAGGAAGAAGCAGCACACGGCTGAGATCAGCATCGAGCCGCCTGCGGGGGGAAACCAACAGGAAAACCCTGGCACAGCTTGTTGCCTGGTTGTACTCTTCCCCTGTCCGCAGCTTGTCGCCCTGAATTTTTAAGATTTTCTAAGCCTTCTGATGTTTGTGCTCTTGTAGCAAACTTTCTCGCACACTTTCTGTAAATAACTTTTTGTTTTGCATTCTTTTATTCTCTTCAAATTTGATAGACTGTTGGTTTGTCTAGTGTCATTGGAGAGGTGGCACTTTCACCATTTTTTAAGATTTTCTAAGCCTTCTGATGTTTGCGTTCTTGTAGCAAACTTTCTCGCACATTTCTGTAAATAACGTGTGGTTTTGCGTTCTTTTACAGAAAAAGAGAAATTTGATAGACTGTTGGTTTGTCCAGTGCCATTGGAGAGGTGGCACTCTCACCCTCCAATCCACTGTCACTTCTAGAAAACTATAAATGTTAGAGTCAGAAAATAAACTTCCCTTTCCTTCACCTTGAGAGCAGCAGCGTGTGCGCTCGTGTTGTTTCGTGTCCTATAGTGACAACAGCTGAGCAAATACATTTGTTAAAGATGACTTTCAAGTGATGACATTTCATCCCAGTAAGTATTAAATCTCTGAGGATCCAAAAACACCTTGATGCTGCCTATCTGCCATTCTCTGATGCTGGTAGCAAGCCTGGAAGCGTTCTCAATGTCCACGTGATCTTGCTGATAGTCCTGCTCTACAAAGACTGTGAAGACAGGCTTTTCCAGGCAGGCTTCCAGCATCTCAGACTTCCAGATGGACCCAGGAAGAGCAGAGGCAAGTAAACATGAAAGTCAATGAGCAGCAAGCATCATTTTGAAGGTTTTTCAACTTGGGTTTCAAGTGATAAGCTTGTGCATTTCATATCGTATCACTTGACACATTTCTAGTCCCAATTAGGATAATTTACAGTCACTTGTATGAAGCATTTGAGGTCTCTTTTAATTATAAGAACATCATTAGATTTCATGGCACATTTGCACAGGAGCCATAATTTTATGAACATCACCGAGGGAGAAAGTGAGAGCATTCATGCTCAGTTAGGCACAGTTCAGATTCAGAAATATTAATAGCTACATCACTGCTTTCCAACCTATTGGGAATTTTCAACTGAAAGATGAAATTTGGGAAAAATCGAACTTTTTTCACCAGAATGTTCTGTTATCACTGAAATATCTCCATTTATTACCAGGAAAGCAAGCAAATTTCTCTATTTTTTTGGTGGTTTTGGAGTCAATTTAGCGTCATCCAAAATAATTTGGATGTTGAAGGGTAACTAAAATGCTTCAATTTGGACATTATGTTGCATCCTGCAGTGGCCTGCCTATGAAAAGCTGCTGTGCAGGACTCCTTGTCCACTTCTCCATGGTTCAAGGCCAGACCACATCCCCACAGTGTGGTGTGGATATTCCCCCTGCTGCAAAAGCCCAGCCCAGCACTGGTGAGGGCACAAAGAGCTCTGCTGTTTTGTACAAGAGAAAGTTTGGCAGGATGTGATAAAAATGAATTGAAGCCCCAGGAAGGCACACAACACAAAGGAGAAATTCAGTTTTCCTGTTAAGCTGACCAGAAATAATATGTTCCACAGAGTGATACAGGTGGGATGCCAGAAGGCTCTTTCAATTGGAAATTCCATAGTGAAGCATTTCAGCATGTCATTACTAATTTTTGTCCCGTTCTCTTCTTTTTGCAGGAGAAATAAGCATTTAGGGCTCCAGCTGTCATCTCAATTCCAGATGAAAATGCTGAAACACTGACATGTTTGCAGGATGGACAATCTGATTCTCATTCAACTTCTTCTAATTTATTTCTCCCAGACCGTCTGGTGTGTTTGGGTCTTTTTTAAATACACCACATGAATGCTCATTTTCCCTCAGTGTAAATTCCTGAGATGCTCATCTTGCTCTACTTTAACCTGTCTGAAGGTGAGGCTGAGCTAAACCTTCCCTCTGTTCTCAGAGGAGAGAGAGGAGCTCAAGAGAGTGATTCATCCCTTACCCCAGAGCCACATCCCTGATTTTATTACCTTCCTGTGGCTGTCCCTCAGGGTATGATTCACATATCATGGGATAAGAGCAAGGTCTGAACCCTGGAGGCTGCAACACCAGCAATTCCCAAAGTATTCATAAAGCTGATAAGGTGATAACTTGATAAATTATTCCCATGATGCTAAAGGGTGCCTCCTGTCTTGGCTGTGACATGGTCAGTTAATTTACCATATGGTCTCTGAAGCTGCTTGTGCAATCATTTGAAAATCAGAGGAAAAACCAAAAAAGGGAACTCCTAGGCTGTCAAGCTGCCACATCAAATAACCTTTGTGAATATTCATTGCTACAAGCAAAATGTTCATTTATTTATACAGAAGCTTTGGACTTCAGCAGCAACTCAACAGGACCAAGAGCTCCTTTTTTAGCTTTGACCCTGATTTGCTGAACACTGCAAAAACATGCAGGATTTGACACAAAAGGCAAAATAAATTAAAAAAATGTTACAGACACACAGAAAAAAAGGGTGAGGAGGTGGGGAGTAGGTAATTTTTTCACCTGCCTAACCCTCTAGTTCTTATCCTTCTGCTCCTTTTGTTTTGGGGATGACTTGTTGCCAGCAGAGCCATGCCAGTGTGCAGACACACTGAGCAGGGCTGAGCTCCACCCTGTCCTGCCCCATCCCCACCATCCCCACTCACCAATCATCTTTATCCTCCCGATTTTGTCCATGAGCAGAGCAGAGATGATGTTTCCTGGCAGCACAGACAGGCTGCCCAGGAAGCTGACCAGGTAGATCAGGAAATCATTGTCCTCCTCAAAGTCGATGTGGCAGCCTTCCTTTTCCTTCATGAAGGTGCTGTTGATGAGCCTGCAGTT
>NW_005054400.1:2424883-2430032 GCF_000277835.1 Geospiza fortis
GAAAGAGGCAAAGGCTTGACCCTGCTTGGCTGAACTGTCCTCATACAACAGCAAGGACCAAAACAAAGAAATTTCTCATCCAATGGAAATGGCCAGGGAGTATTTATTTCAGTGGAAATTCATTAGAGTGGCAAACTCTAGCTGAGTCTTTGGCTCCTGGCAGATGCAAGCTCATACACTCCTTTTATTTGTGGAGTATAGTCAGTATACTGAACCAGAATCCCCATGCTGCAAGGACAGGGCAATGCAGGCTTTGGTTTTCATAGCATTATCATTTGTTCTTTATTAGAGTAGAAGTTAAGAGTTAGTGACTTTTTAAAGTGAATTTTTAATGACTTTTGATACAAATTAGCGACTTATTTTACTGATGATGATCTTCAACTGCCGGTGGCTTGAAATTATATTTTATGCCAGTTTTACTGACTAGAGCTGTAAAGTGCTGAGAATTTTGCAATTACTTTAACCTGCCTGAGCACAGAATTTGGCATTTCCCATACAGCACCCAGAGACATCAGAAGCCATGGGGTTAAAATCACTGATGGAGCCACCTGAGGTCTCCTTCCAATTGCATCACACTCTTTTCCTCCAGCATCACTCTCATTACCCAGCACACACTTAAACACACAGATCCCTACATCCTTTCTCCCAGAAAGCAGATAAAATAGTTCTAATAAAAGAGTTTTCTGATAAAAAAAGTTCCTAGTTACAGAGATGACACCGCAGCAGAAATCCCATTACCGGTGTTATAAAAGACAGTAGAGATGATGGTGCAGTTTTCAAAGAAGGTCTCAGTGGATCTCACATCTTCAAAGTAGCAATCCTCAAATAATGAATCCTCAAATCTCACTTCCTTGAATTTCATGCCAATAAATCTGTGGGGCAGGAAACAGAACTTCACTCTGTGCTTTAAGATATTTTCTACACTGTATAGAGTGCAGTGGCTGTTTCAAGAGACAGAGCACTAATTCTAATTTCTAGTGTCATTTACAGAAAAGGTGTTGCTTGAATGCATAACCCTTCCAGGTCCTTCTGTGTTTTATTAGGAGGGAAGGGTCTGAAGAGTATTTTTTTAAAAGAGTCATGGATATTTTGGGATTTGTGCAGCTTTTCTATTCCTCAAAATAATCACATCTGAGAAAATATGCTTCTAAAGCTGAGGGGACACAAATCTTCTCGTGTTCAGTCCTAATCTGTCTGAAGATGACAGAATTTCACTCAGTGCAGGGCATTTCCTTCATGAGCTGACCTTGCTGCCTTCCTTAGGCTCCCCCTTCCTCCATCAGGAATAAAACCAGACATTATCAGGAGCCTATTGAGCCATTTGGTGAAAGGTTTCTGACAGTTGTTTAAACTCAAAGTGATTTTTTAAGTGAAAATGCAGCAGGCATTCTGGAGAGAGTGGAGAGATAATCTGAGTTCTGCTTGTAACCATCTCTGTTTGAGGTTTATTACTTACCATGTAATGAAAACAGATTTCACTAAAAATAATAAACTGTGTCAGGTGATTGATTTCTCCTCTGATGGGAAGTGTGACATGTCTGACCTGGCTGCCTGAAGGATGACACAATATTGATTTACCTGTGAGATTTTGCAGGAACACTGAGAAGATGTATTAGGTAATGCACAGACATGTTTAGAAGATGTAAGGAGCTATTAAGAACAAGCATTATTGCTCCATTTAAAGAGGCCATGACTGTCACCCGATGAAAAAAGGCCTTCTAACATATACTCTGCAGCTTAATTGAATTGAGCACTTTTAACACAGCGTAACGTGATGGTTGTTTACACCTTTAAATGAGCACTGCAGGGCTTCTTGACTGAGCCTACTAACAGAAATTATTAATGCACAATTATATAAAAATACCACGAGAAGATTATTCAAGTGTTTTGCTCCATGTAGAGGGTCTCACAGGTTACAGCAAAACTTAAGCTGTTCTGCATTTTCTCAGTGATGCATTTACTTGTAATGTATTTACTCCTAAAGGCTGTTAAAACCCATTTTCCCTCCTGCAGTTTGCTTTTTAAATACCCAACTTTAGAAGACTCAGAGAGCAATGGCCTGGTGATCCATGGAGTTTTAGCTCACAGCCAAGGGCTGCGGAGCAAACACAGCTGTAAACCATTCTGAGATAATTTCTGGGCATTACTGCAATTTAGCTTGATGAGGTTTTGAGTATCTGAAATGGAGAGGGCCAAGGTGGGAGAATAGTGATTTACAATTTTATGTCTTCATCCAGCAAGGTGCTGAGTATCCTTAATTCTCAATGGAGTTAGTGAAAATTCAGCACCTCTTCTAGGCATAAGAAAAATGTCCCCAATCCCTAAATTGGACCAACATCTGCTTCTAACCACGTTCTTTTGGGGAAGAGGAATTGCGGGGCTAGGTTTGCATCATCAAGCTCAGCTCCTTGCTGCAGGGAAGGTGTATGGAAGGACATGAGGACACATGTTGGGGTCCTCCACCAATATATATCAAATATATAACAAAGAAATGGTTTCTGAGGGGACTGGAACAACCTGGCTGGGCAATGAGATGTGGTTTCAGCTGTGAAGATTAAAACAATGAGTGTTTTGTGTAACATTGAGCATGGGTAGGAGCCCCCAGCAGCACAGCAGCTGGAGCAGCACCCTGTTAGGTCTACCTGGGGCAATGAGATCACAGAAATTACAGAGGGATATTTTTCCTTTTTATTGGGATTTCCTTTTAATTGGGATTTTATTGGGATTTTGAATAGTAGTAATGGAATGACCAGGATTTACACTGCTGTGGAACATAGAGTGATTGGGGTCCAGGCTGGATGCAGAAGGAAAAACAAGGCCAGCCCAAATAGGAGGAAAAAGGGAAGGAAAGCAATGATGTCCTGCTGGAGCAAATGCTCTGACTTCAAAACACTAAAAGAGAAGGTGACTCACTCATTTGTGGGGAGACAGTGACTGCAGTGGGGGAAGCACCCCAGCATGGCCACGGCCCAGCTTGCACTAATGGGCTGCAGGATGGAGACTGGGGTAATTCATATAGAGGACTTCAAGAAGAAATAGCTTTTTATTTTGGAAATCCGGCAGCAATTTCATTACCAGTGGCTGCCCAAGCCCAGTAGATGTCAGTGTGGGCTAAGGAAAAAGTAGTCACCTCTGCATGCAGGGCTGCCCAGCACGGCCAGGTGGGCACTTGCTACCCTGATCCCAGCTCAGGGCTGTTGGAAACAGGACTCCTCACAGGCATCCCCTGGGTTCTGCAGAAGTCAGTGACAGAGGAAAAGTAGGTGGAAAAAAAGGATTAAAATTAAATTTTGTCTGTCAAAAACTGCCTCTGGAACTTGAGATTTAGATTGAGTGTCCAAAAGAACAACAGAGAAGTTCAAGTTGATGGAAAATGGAAAAGAAAGAAAGAGCTTTCTAGAAAATTATTTCAGTTTGAATGCATCAAAGTAAATTTTGTTCACTTACTTGTCATTCCTGTATTCCCCATTTCTATGGATCTGGTTTTCCAGGGTGAAATTAAAGGTGAAATGGGACACTTCTTCCTCATCAAAGATCTTCACCCGGGATTCATATGCCTCGTCTTGGAAATAGCGGATCATGTCAGGGAACCAGACAATAAGGCCATAGTAACTGCAGCAGGATTGGGAGACGCATCAGGACACAAGATTCTCCCAAAGACCCAGCTCACAGCTTGTAAACTTGTTAAATTCCAAATGTGAATGCTTGTGTGACACAAATTCTTGCTCAGTTCTGACACAGGACTGAGCAAAGTGTTTCTGTGCTCTAAGCACCCCGCTGATCTCAGAAGAATGTTGGTCCATTCTCCTTCACTTGAAGAAGGACTACTCATTTCAGTTCCCCTTGGCTGGGGAATACAGAAATGTGTAACCTTGCTACCCATTAAATTAGCAGAGAATAAACAAACTGGGCTGATTTCTGTAAGTGTGCAGTTTAAGTGAGAGTTAGACAAAATTTACCTTTAGTTTAGATTTAGACTCCCCTGAGTGGTTTTGATCTAGACTAAGGAATGGCTGATTGTCTGGTAGGGTTGTGTCTTTTTTGTGTGTATGGACAAGATCAAATGAAAGATCTAAAGGTCAGAAAGTCAATCTATTACTGCGCTACCAACCACTTCTCAAGTCCTGATTTGTTCAAAGCACCTTGTACTTCATATAAAGCAGTCAGATTGATCAATATTTGTAGGAGAGCAAGGCTTAGTTCACAAAGACTCTTTAAAATAAGACCAGGATTAATTTTGTAATAGTTTATTTACATGTGTAAATAACTATTCAGACTCTGAATACTGCTTTAGTTTCTTGAAAAAAATAAAGAAGTATCTTCCTTACCTTAAGGCCATTGTAAACCAAACCACAGCCAGCATCAGTGTGTTCATCCTGTACTGGGCTGTTAAACAATATAGCACATTGTCCCAGACCTACAAATCCACAAGAAGGAATTAGCTGCCAGGACACCCCAGCAGACACTTGACAGCTTAATTTCTGAGTGCATCATAAACCTAATGTCAGAAAAATGTGTTCATTAGAGGAAGGTCAGACGTGTGGCTTATATTCAGTGTTTTTTCAAATTATATTTATTGAGTAAATGGCTTACAAAAAGTCACTTATTCAGCTCAGTGCCAGAGTACTTGATCTGAGCCCTCTGTAATGAGCTGGAGTGCACGATCAGGTCTGGGTATGAGGCAGTGTCTCTCTCAGGTTATATCAGCAAATGTGGATATGAGATTGTTCTCTGACCCTCTGACAGCTTTATCTTTTCAAATATATGTATCATGTCAGGAGTGCTTTCAAACTGAGATCGAAAGCTCTCTGGAGAGCAAAAGCCCAAACACAGCTGGCACTTTAGGAGGTATAAGATGAAATCAGGTAGGGGTGAAGCCAAGCAGGAGGCAAACCAAGTTCTGCTCTTGACTCACTGCAGAAAACGCCGCCAAGAACATGAGGATGCAACTCCTCAAGCTCTTATCTTGACATGTAAGTATAGTAATAGTAAAGCCCCTGCATTGCTATTAAGAAGACCTTTCCTTTATTTTCAGCTTATCCTTCAAGACTAGAAGTTTTTAGAAGGTTTTCCACAATCCTACATGGGCATTAGATGAGCAGCATAGCAGATGTGAAAGGTTAAATTAACCCAGGAGACACTACAATAT
>NW_005054400.1:2430090-2460044 GCF_000277835.1 Geospiza fortis
TCCACTTAAGGCTTGGGGAGAGAGAATCGATATTTATCTGCCCAGGAGGAGAGCCAAGTGCTTGGGGCTGTGGCTGCTCCTGGAAGCTCTGCACTGCTGGATGGCAGTGATGCTCACAGGGGCATTTTGGGGCCTGGCTGGTAGCATGCACACATCTGCACAGAAAGTGCACTCAGATTACAGCTCTTTGTAAAAAACAGATTTTCTGAGGTGGGAGTCAGGGTTTCAAGGTACAACGACCTGAAGCAAAGAGGCACTGGAGCACTGCGTGAAGTTTTTTTCTTCTCTTTACCTGTTTTAAAGTAGTCGTGATTCTGACCAGCCACCGCTGGTACCAGGTCCCTGTTGAGCTCTGGATTTCAATAAATTCATCTACTTGCTTTGGAGTTTTGATATAGGAAACCTGGAGGAAGAAAAAAAAAAAAAGGAAAAAAATTGGACTGCAGTTTCTAGAATTGATCTTGGGTGGATTTAAATTCCACTGTTTTCTGGGCAATGTTTCCACCTAATAACCCTTATTATTTTTCCCTTGAAAGTTAGCATTAGCAATTGAGCTCATTGATTTAATTACAGCAAGAGACTATTAACGGAAATAAGCCTTGCTTCCTTCTTTTCATCTATCCCTTCATCCTCTCTCTCTCTCCTCTTCCACGAAATATTTTAAGCACATCATGTCCACTTCAATCTTTCATTTGCTGGCTAATGTACCTGTATACTACCTTATTTCTGTATCTTCAGATTCCCACTACAAATCAGGACTCAGAAAGTAGAGTAAAAATTATCTCTAAGATCAGCCACTTCTACCCAAACTGTGTCTTTGGGGTTTCATTCTTCTAAGACAACTAGCAGGAACATTTCTCATTCAACATCTTTTAAATACCACTGACAGAACTTCCATGACAAATGAATGTGTAGATGGGAATCTTTGCAGCTGAAAATGTATCCTGCCATCGAGTGAGCCCACACAATGCAACCAGTTTGCTTCACCAAAATAATCTGAATTTTCACAGCTGAATACCTGAACTGGACTGCTCAGGAAAACTTACAAATGTATACCAGTAAATATTTGCTTAGTAAATTTAATTAAAGGACATATTCAAGGAAAACAGAACTGTTTGTAAACACAAGGAGGAGGCGAAAATCTGCTGAATAAATTTCTGAGTGTGAACGAGCGCCTTGGCTCAGCTCTGGAGTCTCTGCATTCCTCTTCCTGGCACCAATTAAATGTCAGATCTGGGAGCTGTCCCGTACAGGCTGACTCACCACAAACTGACAGCTTCTAGCCTGTCAGAAAAGCACAAACCCTGGCAGTTTGTGCCACACCAGGAGCAATGATCAGCCTCCTGTGCCAGGGGGTGTCAGCGCATCTCGGCTCAGCTTCGAGGTGCGATGTGAGCTCAGCTCCTCCACTGCACTCATGGCTCTGTGGCATGGAGTAACCAGCACTAATGGGGGCTGTACTGCTGCTCCTTCATTCTCCTACTCAGCTCAGACTCTCATAGTGCCCTACTTTGGGAGATATATATATATATATTTATATATTTTTATATTTGAGCTTCATTTCCCAGCTCAGTGTTACAGCCAGTGATGGATTTGAAGAAAACCACTTCTCACCTTTGCTATCAGGGTTTGCATTATTCAAATGGTTGGTAGCCTAAAAATAACACATGCTCATTAAGATCCTGCATGAACCTGCATGCAGTTGTCATGCTCAGATATAAAATTTTATTTTCCTTGAAGGATCACTCCCGAGGGGCACAGTCTCCTGACAACCCTTCTGAGCATGGAGCGTCGTTTTCCTTCTTAATCAAAAATACATGTTTCACACACAAGTGTATCTCCTTTTTTTCCATCCTTTAAAAGCATGTGTGCTCTCATCTTTAAAAGAATAAATCAGGAGTTCTTCCCTGGCTGGCTCATCAGGATTTTAACACTGAATTATAGTAATTTGCAGCTAACCCCAGCATAAACCTTTCCTCTGATTTTACTGTTAACAACTCTGCTGGCGTGAGCTTTTTCACAACAAGCAGCAGGCCAATGAGTAATAACCACTCATCCCACTTTCCCTTGGGGAGATTAAAGACTGGATATGAGGCAGGTGGAGTTTGGAAAGCTCATTAGAAAGTGCGTGAAGTTTAATCAGACTTTGATTAGAAGCCAGAATGGAGAAAGGAGTGACTCAGGTCTCCCACATGCCTAATATGTCTCTTATTTTGTTTTAGTCTCTTAGAGCAAGCTAATTAAACACGTGCGTAATTGAGAAATCACTGGTCTAAAGGATGTAGAGTAACACCAGGAATGAAAAGTACTTTCTGCAGTTGACAGACTTGACTAATTCTTGGACAAACAGACTGGCATCTAAGCTTAAGCCCACCAAATGTTTTTCACAGTCCTTTTTCTGGTTGCTGGGGGAGAGATTACATTGAAAGAGTCCCGAGGAGAAATAAAGTCGTGCTGTGCTGTGCTAAGGAGGGTATGTCCAGCTTTTCTTAACCAATGGCTTTGCTCAACTCACCGTAAACACCCTCTCTGGCTCGCCCTTGGCACGCATGTTGGTGTCATGGACTTGCTTGAGAATCATCCAAGCTTCATCATGTTTACCAATCTGAAAAGACCAAGGAGAAGGAAAGCAAGTGTTCAAGCTCCCAGCTCTGTAATTTATCAAAGCACAGAGAGAAAGCAATTCTAGAGGTCCAGCATAGTAGAGAAGCACACAGACAGCCTGGGCTGCATGAAACCTGAAGAGCTGAAGGCATGGCTGGTGTTCACAGAGTGCAGCATGTCTGTGCTGGAGAAAGGAGTTGTCCTAAAACTGCCTGAGGCAGAAAAGGGGTCAGGGATAGAGCTTTAAAACAGATGAAAGAAGAGGAGATGGGTGAGGAGAACTGGACTCTCATCCCAACTCTGCTAAAGACTTGCAGGCTTGAACTATGTATTGCTACATATTCCACCTGTGAAGTGGAGATACAGAAACTTGCTTAAGATTTCTGAGGTTGAAGTATTTTACTCAGTGAAATGTACTTTACTCTTTGCTCTACCACCAGGATTCAGCAGCTCCATGCCCAAACTCTGTGAGATGTTTTCAAAAAGGGCCTTTGTCGGACAGATAAAATTCCCATCTCTCATTACCTTCCTTCTGTACCCTGTCAGGCAGTGACACACTAATCATCAGTGACTGTCCCCACAGTCTGCAACCTTTGGGGTTCAAGCAGTCTGTGGAGCTGGGGTAGACACGCAGGAGTGGCTTTGCCTCTGAGCTTGTGCTCTGTCTGTTTGATGGGACAAAGAAAGACAGACAGTGACACATTAGGGACCTGCCATCCTCTGCAGATATCAGAGATGAATCACCTTACCTCCAGCAAAAACCGTGGGCTTTCAGGCATGAATTTCAGCGCCACCAGGGAGGCGATGCAGGGCAGAGCACACACCAGCACAAAGACTCTCCAGCTGTGGAAGTGGTACTTGGTTCCCATGCTGAACCCCCAGCCTGGAAACAGCAAGAGCCAATAAATGAAAATACTGACCAGGAATTCTGAGCTTTTCTCTGCTCAGAACTTTGCAGCTCTGTATGACATGAGGACAGGTTGAAAGTTTGCTATTCTTAGTGCTGGTGGCTCTTGGAGGCTCAATAGCGTGCTCAGTGTATAGCAGCAAGTTTCATGTTCATTACAGAAATCAGAGCATGCTCAGGCTCTGCCTTTTAAAAACCTTTTATCTTTGAGTGTAGAAATCACCCAGTGATAGGAACAGCTCAGAGAAGCTGTAGGCAAGTAAGGCTGGAAAATGGTACAGGAATAAGGGCCAGAATTGATCATTTCTCAGTGAAGGTTTACAAAGGTTAAATCTCTAATCTGAGAGGCACTTTAGAGACAGCTTCTTTCCATCTCCTACATCACATATGTGTTTCACATTTCATGGAAGTGAGCGATAAAAACAAGTTCATTTTTTTTCCAGACCTACAAAAACCTGAGCTAGGGTTCAAACTTAAAAGCACCAAAATCCTAATCCTGCATTTGAGATACCCCTTCTCCTGATTTTTTCCTGGTGTTTGACCAAGTTAGGTATTCCCCTGCTAAGAACTGGAAAGTACAGCCTCATTCTCTTACATTGCTCCATTCACTCTCCCTAGGCTCAAATCTCTTAAGGACTGTTAAATTTTTTTTTTCCTATAAAAATTTTATTCACATATTAGGGAAATCATCAAGCAATGGGTTTTGCAGAGGTCTCATCTGAGCCAGTCATGGTGTTCTAATGATTTCACAAAGTTCCATAAGAGTAGGTGGAACACTGGAAATCAAAAAAGAAGCTACAAAAACACAATATCAAAAAGTCATCTGAAAAATAATTGTAATGTAAATATATAAGGGCTTTTAAAAGCAAATGTTGTTGCAGGTAATAGAATTATTTCTACCAGAAACCACTACAGTAAGTTTACCTATTTCTTCCAACAGCCTCTGTCATGTCAATCAAAAGCATGAATATTTCTCTATTCTGAACGTGCTTTAAATGTGCTAGAAATGAAATGATGGATAGGTAAATGTTAGTGGTTTCCTTTGTGGGTTTTGTGAACTGTCCTACTTTCCTCAAACAGGATTTTGCAAACAGCTGGTGTCACTGAATACTGGGGGAATTAATCTTTTCCAGTAGATATTTGCTTCTGGTGTTTTCCTAGGCTCTATACACGAGTTACAAGGAATTCCATGCTACATGCAGGCTTTTTCTTCTCAGAGCACAAGTAAATTTCAGTTTACAGCCATCTACTTTTTCATTCCCACTTCCAGCTGAGGGCAGGGAACCCATTCCACTCCTGCATCCATTTAGGTGAAGTCAGAAGTGACTTTAACACATCTCATGCTGGGCAGATGTGTCACCAGGTACACAGCCCTGACAGTGTGGACACCTGGCTAAGGAAAAGCACATGTGCTGTGCTCACTGCTGTCATCCACAGCATCCAGTGACTCCCTGATTAAAGTTGCTTATTTTTGATAACTGGATCAATTTTTGCCATATAATCTCAGTCATTTTTTTTCCCCGAATGAGCTGACATTTAGATTAAGAACTCAGGCTCCAGCAGTGTAATTCAAGGGATGTATTTTAGACTTCAGATGGAAAGCAACCCCATCCAGTCCTATCTACAGCCTTAGTGTCCATCAGTCAATCGTGCCGTCAATCTATGAGACCTTCTGTGAGCACTTCAGGTATCTATTTTTTCAGTGATATTTATGCTGGGATGTGTAAGAACTGTCACTACCTGTGCAAGGATGTGGGGTGGTGTAGTGGTGCAGGAATGTGGTGGTGTAGAAATTCAAAAGCACAAATTACCGTAATGTGGGATGATGCTCCAAGCCATTGCTGAAGCATAAATGCCACCAATCATCCAGAACATGCAAAGCCAGCTCAGGTGTTCCCCCCTCTTCTCACGAGACAGGAATTCAGAGAAATAGGCAAACACGATGGGGAGGGTGCCCCCAATACTGAGGAGAAAAAACAGCACATGAGAAAAATGAGGGTCAGCTTCAATGTGTTTGTGGTTAGGATTGCATGTTTAATGAGGGAAGGTCGCACTCACAGATGGGCTGCTCAGAAGTGAAACTTGGAGGAAAAATTCAAATCTCTCTTTGGCTGCACTGGTCTTAGATGTCAAAGATGAACATGATCCTTCTCATGCTCTAAAAGCTGAATTTTCTGTAGTTTGTACAAACCCAGAGTAATACCCTGCTCTTCGCTTAAACATCTCCTCTTGTTATTTCATGATCACTCATTTTAGGGGAGGCAAAATACTGGCAGCCCGTGGGAACTTCTGAGGATCTCAGTGGAGGCCTTGGAGGTGGGCATTTTTCAGTCTCACCCACATTTCTGCACAATTTGGGCAGTACCAGAAGAACATCAATGACCAAACTTTCCCACCATTAGAGCTCTAAGGGTCAAGAGCGAGGTAACACAGCCACACGTCCCAAATGGCAATGCCATGCTGGCTGGGCACCAGGGATGCATCTCCTGAGCACCTTTCCTTGTCCCACCCCACACTGCCCAGCTCTGCTGGGGCTGCCCCAGGCCAGGTTCACCAGGTACCCACCCGAGGCCTGAGATAAGGCGGCAGAAGAGGAAGAATCCGTATCCCTGGACGAAGGAGGAGAGGAACGCAAAGGCAGCATTGATTGCAAGTGATATGATGAGGCATTGCTTTCTTCCCAGTTTGTCAGCGAGGCCACCCAGCAGGACAGCCCCCACCATCATTCCTAAGTAGACTATCAAGCCTGGAAGGGAGAGAGACAATCCTCTTGTTAACAGGGTGGAAATAGTACACAGGGTAGAAGCAAATTTGAAAGTGCTCCTGTGGCAGCTGATGTCGTCCTGGCATATTGTGCAATAGAGATACTCCTAACCACCCCAAATCTCAGATGCCAGAAACTCTGCCCTTTGGCAGGACAGTAATTTTCCCATCTCGTGCCTGAGAGCTTGCATCACTTCAGGCAATATGGACATACCCTCATTTGACCAGCCCCACATCTTTCCTTCCCAACCTCACTGCTCACATTTCCCCTGCACGTAAGCAATGGCCAGGCATAAGCAGCTTAGGATGCACGTGTCCCAGCTATGTGCCACCAACAATACAACAGAAGTCTGATGTCTTAACTCCTCTGACCCCCCTGAGTGCAGTGGGATGGAGGATGTGTAGGGAGAGGCTCTGTCGGGCTGCTGTTTATGCTCAGAAAGCTGTGAGAGCAGAGAGACTGATGAAGCATGGCTAAATCTCTTTGCAGTGTTTCATCTCTTTCACTCTCTGCTTTTCCCAGCTGTGTCTGAAAGGATCAGTCTGTTACCCAGACTCACCTCGTGTAGCTCAGCTACTTCCTTCGTTACTGAGCCAATAGCTGGTGTCTAACTAAAGCACGGCTTACTCAAGAGTGCAGGCTTGATCTGAAAATTTCAGGAGAAGGGAGAATCTGAGGCTTGTCTGGACAGTTTGCTCTATAGAGTTATCTCTCTAATATTGTTAAGAAAGATGGATTCTTCTTTTTAACCTGACTTCACTAGATCTTCTGCTATGGGGTCCTCAAAGATAGTCTCAATGACTCATTTAGTGCCAGGCTGAATAGGAGAGAATGGGTTTCCACCCTGGGCAGTCTCCCTGTACCCTGCTCAGTTTGTGCTTGCCACTCTCCTGGAGAACATGGCAGTTGTCCTTTCCTCTTCTACTGCCACTGCTGCAAAAGGGCCACAGATTTTATTGCCTTTTTTTATGCAGGTACCAGTGTAAATAACACTAGTTCATAATGCTCAATGGTTCAGGAATATGTTTTTCCATTTATTTTATCTATTGTCCAGATGTAGCTCAGAAGAAATTGGTTTCAACCACAGCTTTTCCTGGACAGCACAGAGGTACAAGAGGCTGCTCCCAAGAGAACCTCATGCATCATATCAAACCCCATTGACAGGATTGTAGCCTGTGTCTATAGGCTGCACAGTCCTGATGTGGAGATCCTGGTGGGGCCTGACCACTGCTGGATGTGATCCAGATGGGCTGAACTATTTCAGGATGGAGAACATCTGCTTGCTGGGAAGCAGAACTTTCTGCTCTCCCTGCAGTGCAGGGAGTTCTTGAAGGAAAGGGATGATGCTTGAGGATGTTTGGAGACTGGGGACATGTCAGGTTCAGGACCCAGCTGAGTTGGGGTTGAAGGAAAGCAGCAGTGCTCCCTGCATCCCTGGCCCCGAGTGAAGGCATTGGATGCTAAGCAAGTAAATACACTGCCTTAACAGGAAACATTCCTATTCATTTATTGAAGAAATACAGCTAAAAAACCCTGATTTTTCAGGCGTGGTTGACTCTTTGGAGGTTCCTTCCTCACCTTGAACCAAGCTTGGCTTCTCTTGAGAACCAGTGCCTTCCCCAGGTCCTGTTCTGTCAAATACACTTGGAAAACAAGGTGGCAATGAAAGTTTTTGTAATTTATTAATGTTTAAACAAAATAATCAGTCTGGCAGCTCTGTGCCATCCAGCAAAGCCAGCTAAGGGCTAATGCAGAGTTATCTGGCAGCTGATCCTGTCTTCCTTTTGATTGCAAATGCCTGCACTTGATTTAAAATGCATTACTAAATTAAAGGCTATGCAGCAGAGATCCATTGCAGCATTTGAAGGACGCTTGCATCACATTGATCAGATGGGGAAAAGTTTGGATTTCTTAAATCTCTCTATTCCACAGTGGGGTCACCTATCTGTGAGTGATTCTTTTCAATCCACATGATGTCTGGCGGGCAGGATTTGTGTGTCAAAGGCATAAAAAAAAAAAAAATAAATCTGTTCTTGCCTAATAAAAGCCTTTGTACCAGAACTGTGGAGCCAGATTTGGCCAATTGTACCTCCACCATGAGCACATGGCTCTGTGCTACCAATCCTTGCACTCCCTGCCCTACCCTCCTGATCCAAGCTGTCCTGGTGAGGAGATCTGAAGGTGTGTAAAGGTTTCAGGTACTGATCTCAAGAGAAAGTACAGACACATCTCAGAATCTGGGATCTCTATTATCTTTGACCTCCAGCTTGTTCACGGAAGTGCAAATTGCAAGGGTGAGCCAAAGCAAAAACAGTTGTAGTCCAAAAACTTCCTGAAGGAAGGATCTTAATGCAGGGCTGGATGGCTTAATGCTTTTACCCTGGCTCCTGAGCCCCATTTAATGGAGCAACTATGATGGCAGCCAGCAGAAGGAAGTGATGATAAGCCCTGTATCTACTCACTGGTGCATCACAGCCACCCATCTGACAGTGAACCCTGCCAGCACTGCCAGACCCTGGTGAGGAAGAAAAAATGATCTGCCAAACTTTTTTTTGCTTTTTCTTTTTTTTTTTTCTTTTTTTTTTTTTTTTCCAGAGAAAATCCCTGGATGGCAGATGTTCATCCAAATCCTCTTAGTAATGGAAAATGTCCCAGGTCAGGAGGAGGTGGAGGGGATAGTTACTGTCTTCTAGCTGGTGTTTTACTGCAGGCACTGGTGAGGGGCAGCCTGTTGTCTGGCCAGAAGAGTGGGCTCACTGTGGGATGTGGCAGTGCTTGAAACTCAACATCAAGTGGAGCTGCTTTTGTAAGCAAACCCCTGCAGATTCTGACTAAGGAGCCCAAACTTGGGATGGAAAGGAAGATTGGATCTCTGGAACACAGCATCCATCACACAGTGAGCAGACAAACCACAGCAGAGCTGTTAATGTCACAAACTCATCTAGAGGATGTTGCTTTAATTAGTTATTGTATATGACAAATCAATTGATTCATGGTCCCCCAGAAATTTAAAACAATAAAAATCTGTAGTAATGAAAATATCAGGGACAACCAGAGACTGTCTACTTGGCCAGGTTTTGAAGGAAGGATCCTGGTTATGGAAATATGTGCTTCAGGGTTGAAACAAAATCAACAGAACACTTCCTTATGATGGAGAGGTCTTTTTTTGGTGAAGACAGCATGTTCTGGCCAATGTAATTAAAACTTTGGGGTAGCTGCTATGGAACACTCTGTCAGCTGATGGATCTCGGGACCCAGGGTGCAGAACACGGTCTGCTTTGCAGATTGCTGTGCCCTGGATTGACAACAAGGTGGCAGGGACCCAGGGAGGAGGGGAATAGTTACTCAAACAGACTCTTTGCAGGGAGACAAACTTCCAGAGAACACAATGATGGCTGCTACCTCTGAAAAAGATCCAGCTCATGTCAAGGAAACTAAAATTTTAAGGAGAGTTGGACCAAGAAAAGGGATCACAAAATGATTTTTGCTGGGCTAGCTCTCTCCATCAAATATTCTACAGTACAACATTATAATGGTGTGCACCAGAACCTTGACTTCTAAACTTGGCTTCAAACCACACAGACTCAGACTGTGCTAGGAGGGATCAGCTTCCCAATTGACACATAAGGTGCTCAGATGAAATGTTAAGGGCAGCTCTGAATAAGCCATTATTTGCAGGCTATTCCACAAGTCCTGGAGTATAAAGAATGCCTGTGGGAAGGTCTGCAACAGCCTCCCATAAAAGTGGTGGAAAACCAAAGAGCTGAAATTCTATGAATAAATTTTTGGTTATGACTCATCCATTGCTGAAGTTATAAGGAAAATATGTGACCACTGACTGGGCTTATTCCCACTAGAAAAGGGGTAACATATTTAGCATTTTCACACTAAGAAATTTATTAGCCTTTACTGAAGTTGTGTGTTCTGTATGAGACAGGAATTTGAAGTTAAAAGCTGAAGTTCTAGGAATAAGGAAAGGAATATACTGCAGATACAGTATATGGCTCTGGGTGTGCCATAAACTGTATTTTTACTGCTTCAATATAGTTTAAAGTCAACTTCTAAGGGTTTCAGAAAAAAACCCCTAAAATTTCACGGTTTACCTAAATCTGCATCACAAGTGTGAATTTTTCCTATTGTTAGTTAATGGGATTGAAGTCCTTAAAAAAGAGGCACATCTAAAAATAATCCCTTTAAGGACAGGACAAAGACTTGTGGAATAAATAGAAAATTTGAGCTATTTGAGCCAAATAGCTCACTGAGAAGAATTAGTCCCAGAGTCCTTGGGGCTGTCAGGGAGGTAAGGAAGCTGCCTGGGCCCAGGGTTGTCTCTGGCTTGCATGGAGCCAGTAACCACAGGAATGGGAAAGCTCCCACCTTACTTCCAATCCCAGGCCAATACCAGTACAGCCCTATGGTAAAAAAAAGAGGCTCTTGTAGAGGGAAAGCATTTGAACAACACTAAATTATTAGGACCTTATATATCTTGTAGTTCAAATTGTAATAAAACCAAAATTAAGATGCTGTTACTGGTGTAGAATCTGTTAGGGATACACCTTATGGACACAAAGAAAACTTTGTGAGTCAGGTCTGGACAATTTAGAAGATGGATGTGGCAAGGCAGAGGATCCAATTGTAAGTAATTAAAAGAGAGAAATAAAGTAGTGATAGTGCTGACTCTCTTACCGTACCATAGTGATGGGACGGTCTTGACAGAGGATGAGCTGAAGGCTGGTGGTCTTTTTTTCCATTCTTCCTGCAATTTTCAATCTGCTATGCCTTGTAGGTTTATTACTGCTTTCCCCATGAATCAACTTGACCTTTTAAGTGGAACTCAAAGGAAAGGCTCATCCCACTGCACTCTCCTTGTTGGTTCATACGAGCAGTGAGACTCCTTCCACAGCCTCCACCTCTGGCACTGAGAAGGGACTCTACCATGGGAAAGGCAGCACTCCCTTTTGGGAGATCTGTGTGTGGATATTGGGCATATCTGGCTGCTGGGATGGAGGGGGCTGTGCAGCTGGAGCTGGGGTGGGTGGGTGAGCCCGTGGGGCTGTGGCACAGCCGGGCTCGGCGCTGCCAGCGGGGCGTGGGTGGTGTTTACACTCAGCTGGCTTCACATCTCCCCACGGGACTTGTCCAGCACCACAGTATTCCTGGAACCATCTGCTTCTCCCCACCCAACCCTTCTGCTGAAGCAAAGATTTCAACAGAGGAGGCCAAACAAATCCTTTCCCGTCCAAAAAAACCCGTTCTCATGCTGGAACGCATCAGATGAAACTCCCACAGTGTTTAGAGATGGGGACACACCCATTCATCCCCAAATCAGACCTACACAAAATGTGGGGTGTTCTCAAAGCACAAAAATAAAAACACCTTTGTTTTTTCTTCCCTACAGCTCATGGTGATGACGCTCCTTGGGCTGAGCATTTTCAACCAAAAGCAAATTTGCAGCCAGGAATCTGTGCCTGACACGGGCAGGTCTCATCAGGGTGAGATGAGACCATGACCATGGCTCCTCCATGGCCATGGAGGAGCAAAAGAGGCAGCAAATAACCATGGCAGAGAAAAGGAGCCATGGCTGGGCTTGTCTGTGCTCAGCCAGAGGGAAAAAAAATGAAGTGGAGAAAAGCCATCGAGCTCTGCAGAGGGGATTAGGATTTACTGTCATATCAGGTGAATTCAGGGCAATGAGAAGCTGTGACCAGATTTTATCTCAGCTGATAATAAAACATCCTTTTCACACAACTAAAAGCAGGCATGTTGTACACATTCTATTTAACCGGACTCACACAGCCGAGCTTGAGTTGCTACAGAAAAGCATAATTACTTTTAGGATCTTTTTTACTAGTTTTTTTTTAAATCCAGCATTGGGAGGTTAAGAGTCTGTAATATTACATTCTCCTTAAAAAAATTATCAATAAATCATAAAAAGGAGAAGGAAGCCTGAAAAAGCAATTTTATTCTCAGCCTTAGTGTAGCAGTTTTACAATTATGGGCAAAGCCCTTAAAAATTTCCTTGTCTCAGTTTAGTGAACTGTGAAATGATGATAACACAACTGCAGCTCTGGGATCTGGGAGGGCTGATGCTTTAACTGTGCCTTGAGTTTTTATATGCAGGATGTGCAGAAGTTTAAAACATCACTATGTCATTATCTTTTATACTTGTGTACTTACTGCTCTTGCAAACATAATATTTAGTCCTCTAAGAAGTGATTTATAGCATGTAAAAATATATATTTATAAGATATTTCTCCAAATAATGATACCATGTGCTTTTCAGCAAATATAAAAATACAAATTTTATTACTCTTTTGATTATCCTTAGCATATTAAAAAGAAAATGTTTCCAATAGTCTGTATCATACTGAGAAGGAATATTCCGTCTCAGTAAATTTAAGAATTGAATTATTATTTTGTCTACTGCTGATAAAAGCTCAGCAAAGCTGATCTCTCAAATAAATATGTAAAAATAAAGTTGTTACATGTTACCAAGCTTATTCTTAACAACTTATAATATAAGTTGATTAAATCAAACTGTTAAAATATACATACTGTTGTTTCTTTTTTTTTTGTTGGCTTTTATTTTTGTAATACCCCTGAAATCATGTTTAAAATAGCATTTCTCATAAATGAATAACTCCAAATACGTATTTTGTCCCACTCAGGATATTTAGGGCTAAAATAGCTGTTAATTTGCATCTGATGGTGAGATGTTTATTTTCAGAATGAAATGTAAACGTTTTCTAAGCTGTGTCATATCCATTTCACACATTTCATGAAACACCGTGGGCATCTGTTTATTTGCAATTTTTGCATAATTTGGCCATAGTCTGCTTGATATTTTCCCATGACTGCTTTCCAAGGGAAAAAAAAAATGCAATATGCAGAGTGTTTAATGCAAAATGTCCTTTTAACAGAAGCTGAACTTCACTAAATTGGTCTTTAGGAGACATCTGCTTTATCACTCTTATTTGTCCCTTCCTATTTCTGCTGGAGTTTGATTATTCACCTGACTTATTTCCTTGTTTTTCCCCTCCTGGCCTCTCTTGTTATGGCTGAGCCCTTGTGTGTTCAAATGTTAGCAGCTGCCTGGAAGTGACCTTAACTGCTCCTGGGAAAACCTGGTTATGTTTCCTTAGCAAAAACTGGGGAGATAATCAGTTCCTTGGGAATAAACACGAGCTTATGTGTGGATGTTTATTGGCACATGGGGATAAGGCAAGGGGCAGTAGCTTATGTGTGGATAATATCACTGCTTCTCTAAAACCATGGGATAACTTGAGGGAAAGCTGTGTCTGCTCTAATCACCCCTCTGTTCATCCTGGGCAGACACTCCCATGCACAGGATGAACATTAGAAATTGAGGTGAAGGCTCTTTGATTGCCAAACCAAATCAATCTCCAAGTGTAATTGAAGCCTGATCAACGTGCACCACCATAGACCACCAAGGGAATGGATTCACAGGGGGAGATGAGCTTGTTTTGGACACTCTGAGCTTTGTGGGAGATACATTTTTTTCTAGCTGCAGGTCGATGGGAGCTGAAGCTATCCTAAGATTTTTAATGATTTTGTTCTTGTCTCCATCAATAGCACTTCCTCAGCCTTCCCCTTGGGAAGCGGATATCTGCTGTCCTTATGCCCAAGCTGCTGAGAAAAGAGATAAAACCTTGCAGGGGCAGTATTTGGGACATGAGGCTGTGCTGGAGGCAGGGCTGCACCCACACCTCGTGTCCCTGCACTGCTCTGCTGCCTATCAGACCTCCAAAACCCTCTTTCCTGCTGCTGCCACCCTTCACTAGGCAGAAAGGTCTCCTTCCCCTCTCCAAACCCAGAGATCTGCACTGATCCCTTCCTATACCCTCCAGCAGCCCCCTACCCACCCCAGGCTCATCACATTCTCTTTTCTTGATGCCTTGGGTACTCATTACTCGCATCAGAGCACTGCTGGGCAATGTGAGGCTTTCCAAGCCATGCTTAATTCATTTTCACGAAGTCATCTCACAAACCTCAGACCCAGCAGCAGAGAAATGTCCAGCAGACAAGAAGGGGAGTTTAACAAATAAACTGGACTGAATCAGAGATCTGCCCCATGTACACCACCAGTCAAAAACAACAGCAAAACTACCCACTCTCCTCCCTGCCCCAAACTAAGATGAACCAGCTTTTATTGCTTTAAGAAAAATTCTTTTTTTTTCCTCTCATAATGAAGTCATGAAATAGTTTGAATACAAGCAGATTGACAGCAGATCCCCCAAACAAATAAGCTGAGGACAGGAGAAATTGTTCTGCAAAATCAGGTTCTCACAGGTGGTGTTTGAAAGTGGGCAGGAAAGGCAGCAAGAAGAGTTCTCTTCCCCTCATTAGCAGTCCCAGATTAGCTCTGGTAGTGCGCAGGAGGCTGGAGCTGGGATTGGATACGGACCCAAATGTCTCCTTGCTTATTCAGAGCTTATCAGAACACCCTGAACTTTCAGCCTTGCAAATACTGAGCTGGAAAAAGCAGAACGCGCTCTCTGGGGAGATTTCATGTTCATTTTTACCTGTGGTTGGGCCAGAAATACTTCAAAGATAGATTTCCTTGTGACATTTGAAGTTTTCTCATTCAGGAGCCTGCCAGAGCTTGAGCTATACAGAGGTAGATATTTATGGGGTCAGAGTTTCAGAAAATCTCAGCTTTCATAGAGTCACCAAAATAAATGACCTGCTTTTCAAAAAAAGGTCTCATCACTAAAAAGACACCAAGCCTCGTGTCCCACAGGGAGCTGGCGCATTCCAAAGTCCCTTTGAAATCAGGATCTAATTGTGAGAGGTTTGCTTTTAGATATCTGACTGGAGATATTTCGAGCTAGAAATTTTAATGGGTTTGTGAAGCAAAAAAAGTTGCTAAATTCTTTAAAGCACAAAAGTCAGTACAAACCTGGCTAACTATAGAAAGAAACATCCCGATCCTCAAGTTCAAAGAAAAAAGGGAGAAACAGAAAAGTGAATATGACCTCAGTACACCAAGAGGAGAGGTTTATATAGGGATAATTATCTATTGCCTTTGTCACATGAAAATAATGTCAATAGAATGAAGTCAATGGCTGGGGTCTAGTCCCAAATCTGCATTTTCCTGGCATCAGGCAGTGCTTCTGGGCCAGCATGTATGACCTAGAGTCCCTGATGATTCCCTGCAATCCCAGTACATGTCCTTCAAGACACACTCTCTCCCTCCTCAAGCATTTATTCCAAGAGCTATTTTATTTCCCCTCCAGATGTTCTGTCCTATTGTGTGGCTGGCTCTCACTACAGACCCTGCTGGATCCTGTCCTGATTCTTTGAGATCTGGGAGGCTTTGCTGTTTTGGCTGATGGAATTTGGCTTACCTATTGTTCAAGGGGAAAAATAGTTCATCCAAACCTTTCCACACAGTCTCAGTCCCAATAAACAACTAAGCTTTGTATTTTGACCTCAGGGAGATGTCGGTAGTGATGCAAAAGGGATGTTGCCAGTAGCCTCAGCTTTAATCTTCATGCTGCACTTTAATTGCATTCCACAGACCTAAAAAGAAACCTCCATTGACTGCATCTGATCTAGGGCATATGAGCAAACTGAGAAGTTAGCAGGCAGAAGGAACTGACTGCACAGTTGATTTGCCTTTTGGGACTTTGGCCTGAAGAAAAGGGAAACCTGTGGTTCCTAACAGCTTTGAATTTTGAGTCACTAGATCTACCTTTAACTTTTCACTTATTTATCCTTGAACACCCCTTGGGGTTTTGCCCTGTGGACCTGCAGGCTGTGAGCTGCCTTGCCCACACTGACCAGACTGGCACTGAGGCCAGAGCATATTCTGGTACAATTCTGCTGCTCATCAGCATGTGAACCCTCCCTGAGTCAGATCCACCCAGGCATGATTATGCATGACATACAACACAAGAAGAAAGTCATCAGAAGATCCTGAAATCAGCTGGTCACTAAAAAAGGTGTCTCAGCTGCTTCTAGCTGCATTAGAGGAGCTGTTTGCCAGCGGCACTTACCCAGCATCCCTTTGTTGGAACTGGACAAGCACATATCCTTCTCAGCACTGGGAAGAACAAATCCAACCACAAACACCTCCACCCCATCTGCCATCAGTGCCAACCCTAAAACAAAGAAGAGAGTCCACTGGAAGCGTCCGTGGCCACACTCCTCAATGATGTTCTCATACTGGTGGGCGAGCTGCTCCTCGTCCTCCATCCTCTCAGCCATGAGGTCAGCACGGTCTCTGTACTCATCATCCACGGCAGGGGCTCGCTTCTTCTGCTTCTCTTTAATGTCATCTGGGTGTGGGATCCCTTGGTACTCCCCCTCATAGACCTCATCATCCTCATCGTGGCCTTCTGTGACATCACTCTGGGCATCCTCATCCTGCGTGGGCTCATCCCCACCCCTGTAGTAGCCATCACTGGGTGTGTCATAGCTGCCATCCTGGTACCTGTAGTCATCTGAGACCTGGTTTGTGTTTCTATATCCATCATCCATTCTGAACAGAGAGTTCTAAATGCTGCAGGTCACTGTGTAGGTATTCTAAAACGGGTATGGGTTTGTGCAATTCCTGGTGTCGGTTATTTGAACATATCCTCTCTGCTCTTTGGAACTGATGGGATGCACAGCTTCCCAGGCTCGGAAGGAGAATTATATATAAAGGTTCTCTTTGACAGAGCCTCACGCAGCTTTTGGTAATGCTTCACTTTTCAGCTGTCATTTGTGACTTGCTGGGTCCTGTGCCTTGGGTGAGAACAGCTGCTGTCTGGGGAACAGTGAGGGAAGAGCAAATTGCACAGCCGGGGAGCTAGGAGGACTTGACAGGTTTTTCCTGATTCATTGTGGTGCTGAAGGTCATGTCCTGAGAAAGAGGAAACAATAGCAATGAGACAGCAGTAAGCTTGCAAGCACACATGCACTGAGTTTAATGCCCAACATTTGGAATACGTGCTTTTCCTTTGAAAAAATATGGCAGCAGAGGAATGCTTTTGCATCATCAAAACCCAAAGCCTCAGAAAAAAGCAGAGCATTAAAATGTACCAAGTTCAGTGGGAACCCAAAGTAGAATGTAAAGTACCATGTGGTCCCAATTTCTGTCATTCCTGGAAGTCCTGCCTCCCATATGTGGTCCTGATTTCCATGGAGAGCAGAACAGCACTGGGCTGGGTTGCTGGAACAGAGCTCTAAGGTTGCTAATTATGTTTCCATCCATCTCCTCAGAGTACACTCATCCCTGGTCCCTACAACTGGCTAGCATCATAATGACACAAAATATGATCTGGGTTTTCTTTTTCATCCAGATCCCCACGTTAATTTTATTTACTGGCTTCTTCTTCTCCCTAGTGTCTCTCCATCTGTATCCCAGATGCACAACTGGCATAAAGAGTCTGCCAAGTCACCAAAAGTCACACCAAGCTCTGTTCTCCCCATATCTAAACATCAACAGGGGATGATTTTCACAAAGAGCAAAAAAACAAAGCTAATACAGAATCACTGTTGTCTGCAGGGAAAACCAAAAAAAATCAAGACACGTCTAAACACACACTCCTTCTGGACACCTGATTTCCATTATTTTCCAGGCAGTTTCCAGCCAGCTGGCTCTGCAGTGTTCCCCTGCCTCACACAGCTGTAGACACAGAGCTTGGAAGGAGAAGCACATGGGGAAGGGAGTGGAGTCACGCCAGAGCAGCCAGCACAGCGTAGGCATGCACAGAACGTGGACTTTGCTTCAAGCTTGGAGCTACTTGCCTAAATAAAGTGCAAATGAAGTATGGATTGACATGGGCAGGCACAAGTCTGAGGATGTGTGGGTGTTGTTACCTACACAGTCAGTTGACCTATAGAAGCGCACGCAAACGCACACACTGTAAATAACAGTGCTATATGCAGCTGAAGTGACTTCAGAGGAGACATTCAGTAGCACTCTCTATAATAAAATGCTCAGAGGGGCATCGCTCCTGCAGCAAATGCTGTGATTTTCTGGCAGCCCAAATGCTCAGGGTAAGGAAGGAGCCAAGGCCTGACTTCTCTGCATGGATTAATGGCCATGCCTTGCACGTGCTGTTCATGGAACTGCTCCAAGGAACTTCATAAAAGCTTCCTCTGCCCTTCTCTTTATCTACCTGTATATTTGTGGCCCATAATTACAACACAGCCTCTGCAGAACCTGCCAGAACCTCTTCCTTTTCTCTGCTGCTTGTCACTACATTCAACGTGTTTCCTCTTCCCTTTCTTTATGCTGAATCATACTGTACATTTTGCATCAAGTGAAAAAGGCAACATGGCATTCTTCCAGGACTCAAAAAGAGTGATCAATAAAGAAATAGAAAAAGAAAAATTAAAAATTTCAAATGTATTCTGATCAGGTTATAATGATCAGGAGTCTACAGTGCAGGGAAAGGTAAAGAGAAGTATTTGCATAGGCACCAGAGCTGTTAATGTGCAGGGGAGTTAATACATCTGACAGCCATCAGAAGCACTTAAGTGAGTTCCACAGCTCTTGTTTCAGTGCTGGAGTGTTACCTTTAATGGTTAAAAAAGTCCAAAATTACTTTCGAGTCTCAGAACTCTCTCCCAGTCCTGAAGTAACTTTCTTGATTACACAAAGATTTGTGTCATGACTGAACATCGTGTTCTCCAAGGCGGTAAAGTGTAATTCCACAGAGACATATTTTCTTTTGAAAAGTAGGGGAAGGAGCTTTTTATTTAAAGAGAAAAAACAAAAGCACAATATGTGCAAAAGAACATTAGGCCTTGCTTTGGAAGTCTTTGAGAATCATCTGCTGACAGGTCATGCTTCAAAGCGACCTCAAATGTTGGAGCAGGAAGCACAGTGACCTCACTGTGTTTGTCCCTTTCTGGTTGCCACAGAACTGAATTCAAAACTCGTTTTAAGAAATGAAGTAACAATAACACTAATGATCAATAGCAGAACTGATCAGACTCTGAGTCTCCACAGACCTTATCTCCCTTTTCAAAAGGTAAAAGTATGTTCTTAAGTGCTGGAAATCATTTTATTCTCTATTTAAAAGCTGCTGAGGCTTAAAGCTGGGCTCTGCCTCCCACAACAGCAGGACCAAAGATCACAAACTCAGAAAAGACCTATTGAAGCATCTGTGCTCTTTCACTGACACACAAAGTCTGGCATTCACCAGATGGAATCACATTTTGGGCAGCCTAAGAAATAACGACTTGAGCTGATGAGTCTCACAGACCAGTGAGGGTCACCTGTATGGGGAAGAACAAGCAATTTGGAGAAAAGGTCATGGCAAAAAAATAGTGACTGGTTTCCCATTCAGTTGGTAGGATGGATATTTTCTGGGATTACCCTAGGAGAAGGGGCAGTGGAGAGAAGCAGGCTGTAACTTCAGAATGCTACACTTTCTATATTTTACACTACTTGTTTTCTTTCTTTACCACATATGCACAGGCTGATTCACTCCAGACCTGATTCTTTAACACCCTTTCACTCAAGCTGAGCTGCACTCACTCATTAACAGCCCCATTTAGCATTTAGATGCGAAATCATGATGTGTCATAAAGATGGCAGGCTTGGGTTGCTATAATTACCCTTCACAGTGATGCATGAGGCTTGAGACAAATATACACATCTCACCAAGCCCATTGTAGCAGGGTGGGTGTCAGTCTCTTCTCCCAGATAACAGCACAACAGGAAATGGCCTCAAGCTGGTGCCAGGGAAGTTTCAGACAGGATATTAGGAAAATTGCATCATCAAAAGGGTTGCCAAGCATTGGAACACTCTGCCCAGGGCAGTGGTGGAGTCACCACCCCTGGAGGTGTTCAGCAGACATGTAGATGTGGCACTTGGGGGCATGGTTTAGTGCTGGGCTTGCCACTGCTGGCTCAGTGGTTGGACTTAATGATCTTACAGTTCTTTTCCAATCTAAATTATTCTAATTACAGCCCTTGGCCCTTTTAAACTGCCAGATCCCTTTGAGACACACAAGTGAGGTTTAAAGACACAACAAATGTCAGGCTCCATAAGGCAGAGTCTGCAGGGGCAGGAAGGCAGAGGAAAGGAAAGCCTCATTCTGTTTCTACCCAAAACAGCCCATTAAACTGAGTGTTGGACACAGAAACCTGGGATACATCAGAATTCAGATCCTTTCCTCATTTGTTTAAAATACATTATGCACCATGCATGCAGATTTCTTGTACTCTTTAGCTCTTTAGTTAGCTCAGTTGTTGCATGCTTAGCCAGGAATTCAGTCATTTGAGCTCTGCAACTTAAAATAGGAACCTAAAGTCTTGGATATCCTCATAATAGAAATGGTAACTAGTTTAGGAAAAGGGATGTTTAAAAAAAGCAGATCAACACCAGCATTTGCCTCTCTGAGAGGGCATATAGGCAACTCTGGCATGCTGAGGTGATAAACTGGGGGCTGGAGGGCAGCAGAGCTTGGAGGGGATGCAGAGAAGGGTGATTTTCTTGTGCCTGGTACTAAATGAAGAGAGCCCAGGGCTTGTCAGAGAGCTGAGCTCTATCAGAGGGCAGAAATCATGTCAGATTAGTGAACAGGGTAGATATGAGAAGGGTTTTCCATGAAATATTGCACCTTGGGGCATGATGGAGTTCCTGGAAGAGCAAGGGAGTGAGGTTGCTGCTTTGTGGGAGCCCGAGCCATGGGTGCACACACATAAATGCAATATGAATGTACATCCATGGCGTGGATCCAGCAGGGACACAGAGCCAAGGCTGGGAGCTGCCTCCCAGGGCCTTTCTGCAGGCTCAGAAAGGCAGAGCACTCAAAACCAGCAGCAGGAGCGAGAGGTTATTTGAGCACTAAGGAGAAGGAGCGCGACAGGGACACCATAAAAATGCTTTCAAGGGATTTTTAGCATTCACCAGAATAATCCCTGTAAAACAGATGGCAGAGCAGTTTAATATTCTGCCTGAAGGACGACTCCTCCTGCAGAACATCCTCACCCCCAGAGCTGCTTTCTGCTGACAGCAATGGGATGGTGCCCAGATCCTACAGTGACCATAAGGACATCCTGCACTCACAGAGCTGACTGTAAAAAAAATTCCTCAGAAGAAATTCTCCTCACTGAAAGGAGAAGGATGATTATGTAGATAGGCTTCTGTGACGTTCCAATCCCAGATTCTTAGTGAGGTTGCAATTAATGGATCTGCTTGTACACATGAAGGGACAGATTTCTGAGGTGCCAAAGAAATCACAGCTCCCAGGGGAGCAGCACCCTGGATTTCAGCAGTGGCAGCAATATCATCAGACAGGCTGAGAGCTGCAGCAATGAGTGATCACTGAGCTGCTGGATTAGGTGCTGCAGGTTGAGCATCCTTGGCTTCTTGGCATCTCTGTGTCCCTCCAGCCCCCACATCAGGACAGCCCAGCTTTCCCCTGCTGGGAATTGCAGATCCCTCACAGCTGTGGTTATGTGAATATATGAATATATTCATATATGGACAACTTGTGTCCCCAAAACCTTAAACCTTAAATAAACCAGAATTTGGGGGAAAGAGGTCTCTGTGCTCCCAGCTTCACAGCTGAGGAGCTGTCAGGAAAAGTGCTCCCAGGTCTTTGTCAGTTTTTCAATGAAGACTTGCAGTCTAGCATTTTAATTTTTTTAACTAAGAAAGATGCTATTTTATCTCAAGGTAACTTTGAAAATTTCCCTCTTTCCAACTAGTATAAATAATATTTTTTTTAAATCTAAAAAATTAGACTGCAACCCCATAATTCACAACAAAAATGCTTTCAGATCAGGTGCATTATAAATTCTTCATCTTACACTCTAGAAAGTTGCCCTTTTCATTGGCATAAAAAAAAAAATAAGAGGTGCATGGAGATTTGTTTCAAACTGAAAAACAATATTTCATTAAAGAAATGCCATCCTGTCAACTGCTTGATCCATTTTTTATTAGAAACATTAATTGAAACTCTTTTTTTTTTCCCTAAATAATTCAGGTTTGGAAAAATGGCATGTTTTTAACAACAAAAATTGTGACAGGATCTTTTATTATGCTCTCATGGATGTAAAATTATCTCAGGTGCACCTTTAAGAGGACAATATAGAGAAATATGATATAGGAAAAGTAATCCTGTTATTTATGTGCATATGACTAAAAGTATCTGACCTCTGTAAGGAAGGAAAGGGTTTTTCTTCTACAGGGTTCTGATTATTGTTGGGGATTTTTTGGGTTTTTTTGGGGTTTTTTTGGCTGACATTAAAATTGGCGCTGCAGCCACACAATTCAACATCCAGAAGAGAGCTGAGCAAAATCATCATTCTCCTGGACAGATGGCAAGGCTGGGTTCTTGGCAAGGATCCTGCAGAGGGAAAAGCAGCAGGATCTGAAGAGAATTTAAATGTGAGGGAAGGTAGAAACAGGAAATGAGGGGGTTTTGAATACAGAAAGGTAAAAACCAAGTGAAATTGGAAGTCAAGGAGCAAGAGCAGGGATTAATGGTGCAAGCTATACTCAGAATAAAGGAGGAAATGGCCAGGGAAAGATGGAAGCCCTTGCATATTACTGATCCACAAACTGTGGAAAAAATTGTGTTGTAATAACAGTAGCTCTTGCCTGCATATCCAAGGATTATAAATGCATCTGGTGCCATCTCTGTTAGAGATCAGCCCTAAGCCTTATTAATACTTGCTTGACTTTTTGCATCTCTCCTTCATTGCCAAAATAACAGGAGAAAAGCCTCAGAGCACAGGACTCTGATACACTTTTGGAAGAAGCTGGCTGTGGAAGACATCACTCGCTCAAAACAAACCAACCCAAACCAACCCAACCTGACCCAAACCACACCAGTGGTGGTGGAATATTATTTTAGGTGATGATTGCATCAAAATAGATAATGAGTGTGATTTAATCAGCTGGTGATCTGGTCTCTTTTTTTCAAATTACAGAACAGCCCTTGGGATGCAAGTTTCTACAGGATTCTAGACAGGTAAAGGAACACTGTATGTATCACTAGGAAAAGCATTCCATTCTGATTCCTCTCCAGTCTCACAAGACTGGAAGTAAAATTTATCTGCAAATAATGTCCAAAAGAAACCATGGTCATCAAGCATTCTTGAAGGAGGACTATATCACAGGCCCAGGTGGAAAAGCCATTGCAACTGGAGCAATATCAGATCCAATATAATTTCTGAGGTCTCTTTTCTGCTCTTGTCCCAGAGGGACAAGATAATCAAGGAAGGTATATACGTTTAGACATAATCAAGGAGGGTATATGCGTTTAGTTTTTTTACTCAGTGACATGGTAGCCAGAAGCAAAAAGGAGCTGCTTTGCCATCAAAGACAACAAAATTACACAGAAGGGCATGCCAATATGTGTTTTTCAGGTGTAAAATTATGTGTCAATGGCTACAACAATTAACTGTGGCTGCAAACACAGGAGGGTAACTGGGTCTGGGCAGCAAGAGATTTAAAAATCAGAGTCTGTAACAGAGCCTACCTTTTCAAAGAATTTGCTTTGAACTGTGGAAAAAGAGTTGTCTTTTGTTGTAGCTTCAGAGGAGAGCACTGTATTAAGTGAAAACTAAGGAGAAAACTAGTTTCTCCTGAAACTTTTTTTATTATTAAGAAATTGTTTGATAGATATGCAACACAGGTTCAAAAACTCTCCACGGAGCTTGTTAAGCAAGCTATCTGTGCCACAGAGTCTGTAAAGAAGAGCAAAATATTTGAAAGTCATTGAATTGAAATCAGCCGGTTCAAAGAACTGGCTTTCAGTAGTACAGGTGGCACCTACTGATTGCTCCCCTTTAGCACAGGTAGGACAGGAAGGGTAAAAGTCCTCTGTGTAAAAAACATTGATTTGCTCAAAGGTGCTGCCAGGGTCTCTGGGACAGGACTCATTTATTCACTGCTCCCACACTGTAGGTTGGAAAAGATTGGTGCAGATGTAGTCCTGGTGTATCAAGAAATGCAGGGAAACCAGAGCTGGAGTATTTAGTGAGCTACCAGCAGCCCTGATTAATTATTTAGAGAAAGAATTTTAGTTCAAAACTCTCTGCTACAGAGTTCATTGAAGTTCTCCTACAGTTTCTGGATAATCTCTATTGATCTGTGGTGGGTTTTACACATTCCCAGGCAGGTGCACACTGTGTATGTTTGTTCCACTAGGAGAAAATACTTCTTGCATTATCTGATCCTACAGTCCTGCATTACACAATGTTCTGTGAGGAGAAACTATTGTCTTTGAAGCTGAAGCATTTACAGTAGCCCTTGGATTTGGAAGCAGAGATGGAAGGGGTATGAACACAAATAGTTCAGTAGCTTGATTGAACTGACCTGATTTATGCTGAGTAAGAATCTGGCTGCACTGCTCCAGTGCCTTTACATTTGTTCAGTCTCACCCATCCCACTGGGGGAGATTTCTGGTTTCCAGCACATTGCACACTAAAATGCCATTCCCTTTTGTGGTGGTGGTGGTAGTGACTCCCAGCAAAGTGGCTGTGGGCTGAATTCAGTTTGTAATCCACTATGTTATGTTATGAACTAAGGGACAGAAAGTCCCCCAGACTGTTAGAGGGAGATTATACCCTCAAGTCTGATACTGTGCTGGTGCAGATGCTTTAAAGGTCATATCTAAGACAGTATGTGCTACAGTAAGCTGGCACAGCAGACATGCAGCAGATGAAACAAGGAACAAGCATCAGTCAGGCAGAAATAAACAGCTTTTCTGAAGTTAGGGGCACAGACTAGCAAGTTGGGTGTTCATGAGATAGATACAGAGAGGAGTGTTTAGCAGTAGGAGTTGGAAAGCAGCAGCTTAGCAGCACATATCTATATAAGGAGGGACAGACTACACATTAGGATCCCAGAGAAAGGCCATAAAAGGTCAATTTGACAAGCTGAATATGGATAATGAGTTGAGACAGATGGTGTAAGAGTATGGGAGCTAATAAATAATGAACAGACTCGCTTCAAGCAGCAAACGGCAGAGAGCTTAGTCAGAAGGGAGGTGGTGAAGGGGAAAAGAACAAAACCAGGGAGGATGGAGGAGAATCACAGCAGGAGGGCTGGTGGGAGAGGAGTGTCTGCTTTTATGTGCCAGAGTTTTGTGGAAATGATAATTTACCCAAAGAAAACTTAGAAATACATATGCCTGAGGTGGAATTTGGCCATTTTACTGAGTTGAACAATTTTTTAGCTGAGAAATTACTCACAGTCTCTAAACTTCTTCTAGATATCTATTTCCTCTTCTCCTCCTCTCCCATTACCACAGCACCTAAGCAGCCTACAGTGCTCCCAAGTCCCATCAAAGGCTGGGAAAAATTCTCAGGTTTGTTTTGCACATCATCACTTGAGGCAGAGAGACTAAAGCAGTGTCTGAGCATGGAAATGGAAATGCTGTGCGCTGTCCCCCATATTCCAGGGATCCTGTGGACAAGCAAGGTAAAGATGTATTCCCATCTTCAAACCCAGCTATCCTCCACATCATGACCAACATAAAGGTGAGTTTTTCTACCCCACAAACATTTTCCTTCATGTGGAGCTGAGGCACAAACCCTGACCTGGACACCAAGTAATACTTAGAGGTGTCCCAATGTAGATGCAAATAAAGGAGCATTTCTGAAATCACCTGGGGGAGCCATGTCAGAGCCAAACAAACAGCACCTGTTTCTATTTCCTTGTCCTCCTGAATACCATAATGAGCTAGGATCTTTGAGGGTTTACAGCTTATTAATAAACCAGCCTGTCTTTCAGCATTGCGCCTGGCAGTGTAAACCAATAGGAAATTGGATGTTTATTCAGAAACAACAGTGCCCTGGTGCCCTTCCATGAATTTGAGCACTTCTACGTGTGTTTACCCTTGGACAGCTTATTAGGTTTAACCTGACTGGGCTTGGGGGCCCTGACAAGCTCCCAGAGAGAACTGTAAGCAATAACCTTGGAAGGAAACTGCTTGCAATTCAGCAGATTCTGCCTGTGTCAGACAGCAAACATCCCTGATTAACTATAAACTGCTTAGCTCATTGGCAAAGATGTGCCTCTGGCTACAAAGGGGATTTTTATTTCATCACACTTGCAACCTGAGTTATTAAATAATGAGCTGCTTAATTAACTAATTCATTAATACATGGCTGTGATGAATAGATTTGCTCCAGTGACAGAGCCATGAAAGCAGAAAAACCCTGAGTGATTTCCAAGTGCTGCTTTCTTTCAGGAGGGATTTTATTTGAGCAAATATCCTTATTAAATACCCCTTTCCTTCTTTTTCCTGCCTCTGCCTAACAGAGCAGCCTTGAGGTCTGCTGTGTCTGTTTGCTCCCAGGCTCTTGTCCTTTCCTGCTTTCTGCTTTGCTCCCCCTTTCCTTTGGATCCATGCAGATTTTCAGAGTGTTGTGCCACAAAATGACCCTCTGCCCAGTGCTCCCACACTGCTGTGGCCAGGGTGCCTCATCCTCCCCAGTCTCAGATGGGAGGTGACTTTGGTGCTTCAGGTTCTGATAAAAACCCACCAGTTATTGCCCATGATCACCTTCCCATTGCTGGGGGACCAACCAACCTCCCCGCTCCTGGAGAAAAAATAATCCAAATAATTTACTGTGCCTCAGGGCAGCTTTTGCAGGGTTGCTATCTCCTGTTTTCTGTGGTACTGGAGTGTGTTGAGAAAGGGCTGTAGCAGAGATTTCCCCAACAGCTCTTTCCCAGCCCAGGATGCTCAGGCATCAGTCTCTCAGACAGCTGCTCACCAGCCCCAGTGAAGTGTACAAATGCAGTGGCCATGCCAGAATTCTCTCCTGTTCCCAGAAATCCCCTGCAGCCTGTCACAGACACAGCCAACCTTATGCTTCCATCCTGCCCTCTGATAGGTTTGATCCCTGGGTTTCCCTTTGGGGCTGCCCAATGATCAAGGCTAAAGGGGCTCAGTTATTATGAGATCAGATAAAAAGGGTGGCTCTCAGACCAAATCCAGCCTCTTTCCTTTCTGCATAAGACCTCCAAAACAATTGTATTGTGGCCTCAAGGGCTTTCAAAATTGCAAATGTACTGTTCATTATGCACCTTGCCTGTGGAGAAATACAAGTGCAAGCAGAAGCAAATTCAAAGAGACTCCTTTCAAGGTTAAGTGGCAGGGAAAATACTGGAGCATTGCCTTTTGCTCCATTCATGTTCATGGCATTTTGATTAGTGATTAGTTTAACCTTTTTTTTTTTTAAATATGAGACACTATTGAGGAGACCTGAACCTTGTAGCAGCCATGATCATTCAACAGATTTGATTATCTAGCTATCAAATTCACTATGTGCCCCACACGAATCACTGCAGCACAAACAAAACATACCCACAGAGTGATGTTTTCTTCTGCAAGGAGACAATTTGCAAAGCCTGTCTGAGCTGCACCTTGAATATTTCAGATTCTCAGATCTTTGAAGAACCTGCTTTTGAAACCAGCATCTTGAAGAAAAGTCACAAAAAATTGCCATAGGGCCTGAAATATGTTGGCACTGACTTACCAGCAACCTTATACATAGCAACCCTATATTTATATTTATGTTTTTATGCTCATGAAGGATTTTGAGTCAAAAGAGCACCCAGCAGTATTTTTGCACCTGCAGAAGAGAAGAATTGATAATTTGAGCACGTGTAATGGGCCCCTTAACATTTTGGAAAGTTGGATTGCCTGGCAGTGGTTTTTCCTAAGCCTCCCTCATTCCTTTTTTGTTCCTGCAGGAGCCTTTAGGATGGGTCTTTGCAAGAGGAGCTCATTTACACAGAGCCTTAAGCTTGGCCAATATTCTGACAACCCAAAGGCGTGTGGCTTTCAGCTGTGCCATGGGGCATTTGCTGCCTCACAGCCTTCTGAAATGATGTTTGTGCCTCTGTGCAATAGAGAAGGAAATGAGGAAAAAACTGAAACAAGATACTGCAGGAACCAAAGAATGAGAGGAAGCAACAGCAGAGCATGAGATATAGGAAAGGAGGAAGAACAAAGCAGGGGATGGTGAAGGCTGGAAAGGTAGGGAGAGAAAAAGGCATAACAGAATCAGTCTCAGAAACTAATGCTGCCTTGAGCCAGTAAAAAGAAGAAAACCAAACAAAAAAAACCAGTTAGGCTCAGCACTTCACAGCAGTGAGAAGGCTCTGCATGTGCTTCCCAAACACACAAATAAATTCCTGCATTCAGGTTGGACATTAATGATGAAAAAGCTTCATCTCCCCAAATTAACAGCCACAATACATCATCAGGCTGTAGCACTGTAGCCTGTGTGTATGCAGAGAGAAAATCCTCAGCATCACCTGCCGAGGCAGAAGAAGGATTTAGCTGTTATTTATTGCTCACTGTGACTCATGCCTGTGGGTAGGGGCGCGACAGTACAGATGGGAGTTAAAATCAGACTGCCAGCAGGGGGATTCGTGCCAGGAGAGTTGAATTCAGGCAACTTCTGCTTATGTTCTACCTGGAATTTCTCTGTAAAATATGAAAAAGAGTAAACAAAAAAAAATACATGGCTATGCAGGTATTTGCTAGGACTCAGGTTTGGTTAGAGGAGAGATGGCTTAGTGACTTGGGCAACATCAAGAACTCTGTACAGTTTTCTCTAATGCCACAAATGGCTCAATCAACCTAAGGCAAGGCATTTAGTTACCCTTAGGTTTAGTTCTTTGTCTGCAAAATAGCTGTAATAACTTGTTTTCTCTACTTGTCAGAGAAAACATAGGCATAACTGCAAAGAGAATCTTGTACCTCTGGTGAAGATTTTTCACTCAAAATTTCACCTTTCTGGACTTCAGATTGTCCTTGCCAAGACCACTGTGATGTTGAAATTATGCTCACAAGGAAAGAGTCTCCTGTGAATGACCTTCAAAGTGCTGTTTCTGATCAGAATTAAGAATATTTGCAGCATGTTTCATGGCTCTCCTCTTCCTCTCATTTCAGCCCTAGCCAGAGAAGACTCTAAGAGTCATTAGACTCCCTAAAACTGAGAAGGCAACTGAGAGAGATCCTGAAGCTCGAGCATCCCATGCAAAGGAGACATTCTGGCTTTCAGAAGTGGGGGGGCAGGTATTTTTTGAGCTGTCCCCACTATCCCTGGTCCAAGTGTGCACCTTCCTGCAGATACTGAAGTGAGGGGCATCCCTCTACCTGCTCCCAAAACCCAGACTCTTTGACCCAGCTCAAGGAGCTGTACAGCAGAAATGCCAGCTCTGGACTCCCTGGAAGTGAGTTTACTGAAGGAATATGGCTTTCAGCAAAATTTAAGCAGCAAGGGCCATCATCATCTTCCTCCCTGCTGGGAGTCTGGGGTTGGCCTCATGTACATATTGGCTGGTCTCAGCGTGCCCTGAGCCTGCTTGCAAAGTCTTGTTTGGTAAAAATCCAGGCAGCTTTTCCCTCAGCCCTCTCCACACCTCAGCTCTTTGTGTCAGCAGGAGAATTGAGGGTCTGAGGTGTGCAGCTGCATTTGGCCCCATCTGAGCATTTCTTCTGTCCCTGTGTCATTACCCAGCTTCCAGCCCACATCCTGAGCCCAAACCTTGCCAAGCTCCTCAGGGGTGGTTTGGCTGCCTGTCCTTCTGAGTGTCATTTTGACAGTCCAGAGCTCCAGGAGAGCTGGCCATGCTCTGTGTGCTGCAGAGCCAGGCACAACAGGCCTCAAAGAGCTGCTCTTGAACAGCGTGTCAGGGACTGGCTGCCAGCACTGGGGCTCCAAGTGCCCCCCCATTG
>NW_005054400.1:2460360-2462951 GCF_000277835.1 Geospiza fortis
ATTATATATATATAATATAATAAAATAATAAATTAGCTTTCTTAAACATGGAGTCAAGATTCTCATCTCTTCTCTTGTTAGAGTTGCTTGCAAATTCAACATTTAGTGACCCCGAGTGAAAAACATTACCACACATGGGGCTTTCCTCTAGCCCCTGCTTTCCCAGGCCTCACAGGGGAGCTCCTGAATTTGGCAGCCTGGGATGTGTTGTCACACCTGCTGCTGCTGCTGTTCCTCCCCTGGGGGCTGCAGAGGTCCTGTCCTGTGCCCCAGCACAGAGCTCTGCTCTCACTGCTCCCTTCAGCCCCAAATCAGCTGGCCAGGCTCGCTGTCAGCACTGAGAGAAGTCACTCACTGGCAGATGGGTCTGGTGGCCGAGTGGCTGCCAGATTAACGCTCACCCAAGATCTGTGTTGGCTGGGAGGGAAGGCACAGCAAGGCAGCAGCTTCTAAGGGGC
This sequence comes from Geospiza fortis, assembly GCF_000277835.1. NCBI lineage: Eukaryota > Metazoa > Chordata > Aves > Passeriformes > Thraupidae > Geospiza > Geospiza fortis. The sequence goes on from NW_005054400.1 coordinate 2,460,819, forward strand.
CTCCATGAAGTGTCTGCCCTCCTTACCCGCTGGGTGGGCTCTGTTTCCAAGAATGTTTTGGGACAGGGAAAATGTCTCTTGCAATGGGGAAGAAAAGAAAAAAAAAAAGTCAGTCTCTTTGTCCTCAGAATGTAAATGAGATGGACTTGCAGTCTCATAATAGGAGACAAAGGGATATTAAAGAAATTTGAAAGGCAAGAGATTTAGATCTTTTACAAGGAAATTCCTATTTACACACTAACCTGTGGGGCTCCTGGGAATAAAAGGCAAAGTCTTGGAAGCATTAAAAAGCAGGGATTGGATGTATTTGAGGGAAAGAAGATCAGTTTCATCTGAGTTTCTTTTTCTACAACCTTTTTTTTCCTACTGGGAGAAAGAGATTCTTCAAGACATGAGGCAAACATCAAGAAAATTTCACTCTGGTGTATGCTGATCTTTAAGTATCCACCAAGAAGTTTTCTTGGCCATATTTGCTGGTGCCAGCTGTCAGAGAGGGCATTCCAAACTAGATATTTCCCTGGGCTCTCAGTCCTGGGTAGCAGGAATAGGAAAGCTGTGGAATGTTTTTCCCTTCACCTGCTACACTGGGACCATTGTCACAGAAATGACACCAGAAGATAAAGTGGTATCTCAGCAAATGGCTTCTGCTCCCCATGAGGAACAGAGAATTACAGTCTATCACACCTGGAGGAAAGACAAAATAAATCCAAGGCTTTGGCTGGAAGCAGAAATCCTGGATGATATATGGGAGAAGTGGAGTGTGAGAGCAGGTGTCCTCCAGATGACAAGCCTGGGGGGATTAGCTGGCAAACTTCAAGGGGATAACAAATATTTCAAGGCAGATGATGTTAGTGCCTCTTCAGGGGAAAAAGGATAGGATATCCCAGGTGAAGAAAGTGGCAAGGAGGTGATGATCAGAAGTTATTTATCAAAGTGTAACCTCACACTTCCCTGTCAGGGAGCCAGGGAATGGCTGACAGAATGCCAGCTGAGGCATTTGGTCCCTCATGGTTTTAAAAAAATTTTAGTAAGACCTTATCTCATAAAATTTGGTGTCTGGAAGGTCTGTCTGTCCTCTTCAGAGTGTAGGTGACAGCTTTACCTGCATCCTAAGTGTCCCCTGTCCAGCTGTCCTCATCTAGGCTCTCCTTCAAGATTCTGCAGAGGTCTTTGTTCAACACCAGCTGCACACTGTAAATTTGTACACAATTGTGCACACTGCACAATCTGTAAAGTGTGAATTTGGGGTACCAGAGTTTGATGCAGAGATGAGAATATTGCAGAGGTTTGCTGCCTGCAAGCAATGTCCCATGAAAATTTCCTGTGAGATGGGCAGGATTTTCTCTGGGAAATAACTCCCCTAATTGTTTTGAAATTCCTCCCTTGCTGAAAACAAAGAAAATGTCTCTCCCTGAGGGTTCCCAATCTGTTGCTGTCTCTGAATTGCTGCAAATCGTGGGGAACTCCCCTGTGGTCCGAGCTGGGTGGCAGCAGTGGTGCCACTCACTGCAGTGGATTGCAAACACAGCAGGGCTTTGTGAGCCCAGATTCATCCTGATATTTACCTGTACCACCCAAGGCTGCCTCAGGGCTGCTCCTACAAACCAACAGCCACCTCTGCTCTGCTCCTTTAGGGCACCCACCTCTCCCAGCCAGACTAAAGCCAGTCAGAGCCCCCTGGTACAGGCAGGGAAGTTTTGCCTGACTTTTCTCTGTACCTCTCCCATTTGTGGCACTTTGCAGGAGGGAAGCATTTGTTACAGACATATTTTCTGAAAAATCGTTTCATTAGGATCTTTTCCCCTGAGAAGCTGGGAAGCTTCAGCTTCGCCATGTTTTGCTACTTTGGAATGTGATTTGGAGAGTTGTTTACCCAGCACATTAAATTGTTTTTACTTGATGACCAATGACAGCCACCTGTGTCGAGGCTGTGAAGAGTCACAAGATTTTATTATAATTCCATTCCTTTCCTTTGCAGGCCTTCTTATGTCTCCTTTCTCTTTTCTTTTAGTATAGTCTTAGAATATAATTATAATATAATAAAAATATAGCATAAATATAATATAAATATAATATAATTATATCTATTTATAGATATAATTATATTATGTATAAATATATTTTTATATATAG
>NW_005054400.1:2463089-2468674 GCF_000277835.1 Geospiza fortis
ATAATATAATATAATGTAATATAATATGATATGATATGATAGAATAGAATAGAATAATATGTATCCTAAAATAACAAATCAGCGTTCTGAAACATAGAGTCAAAATTCTCATCTCTTCCCTCATCCTGAGACCCCTGCAAACAGCACCACAAGCACAGACTGTGGTCTCTGCAGCAAGGGGTTCCCCTGCAGCATGACATCATGCACAGAGCTCCCTTGGCTCAGGGACAGGGCTGATTTCTTCTGCTAGAGTAACCCTGGCTGCCAAGTGAAGGCAGAGCTGCTGATCTCTCTGCACAGCACCCTCAGCACCTGCCCCCAGCCACAGAGAGCTCCTTCCCAGGCTGGTTCCCGCTCTAACCTGACAAATCACCCACTGTGCTGCCACAGATGCCTCAGCACTGCTGGCTTTCTCTGCTAAGAGTGACCGTGGTTTCCAGCTTTCCTGCCCTCCCTAGCTCAGTCATTCTGTGGGCTTTATTTATTTTTTTTTACACATTCTATATGCCTTTTAGGAACTTACCAGCAACATTGGCTCATGCTGCTGGTCTGTTTGCCCCTGAGCAGTGTCTATATTCAAAGGGTGCCAAAAATCACCTGTGCTTTGCTGTAGGAGACCACGTGAAGAGAAAGAAAGAGTTGGAGAATCTGAATCAGCCCCCTGAGCTGTGTGACTCTGAGAGGGGCAAGATCAGAGGATAGTTAATTAGGTTCCTAATTACAGCAGGTATTAACTGCAATAAAATCACCTGTGTTGGGATCCCAGAGCAATGTGAGCTGGAGATTTCAGAGATATGCACTGCATGGATACACACAATTTATTCTTTTGGCTTGAGCCCAACTGCACTATCAGTGACTGAAGATTTAACTCTAATGTGTTATTTATTCTTTCCATGATAAAAGCAATGTAAAGAAATCACACATCAACACACATGGGCTCAAATACCATCAAGAGCCACTGTATTTCAATCCTAAAGTAAAATCAAAATAATAAAAGAATGGGGTCACTATTGGAAAGCCCATATGTTACTTGAAGAAAAACCACCTTACCACACTTTTCTGCGTCCCTTCCAAAAATACAGCCCTGCTGAGAGGAACAGACATTGTTTCTTCCACATGATTCTGACTAAGAGCCCAGAAAATGGGGAATCTATTAGAAATTAGGGGAATAACTTTCAAGGTTAAAAAAATCAATCTGTTTTCTCATCCTTGCTTGTTTGTTTCATCAGGCTGATAAAGTAGGAAAAAGCATCAAATAATAGACTGGCTTTCTATGAAAAAACAGGTGCTAATAATGCCTTTTTTTTTTTTACATGAGTAATACTTTTCTTGAAAATTTGGCTGGTTTTCCCTGAATCAGAGTTCTGTGGTGGCCTCAGCAGTTATTAGTGTAAATGGACAAAGGCAAACATTTGCTTCTCAAACATTTCTAATTTGTCCAGAACAGATCCCTTTTCTTTTGGGAATTAAATTCTTGGATGAACATTCTTTGACCAGAGGGAAGGAACATGTTCTTTAAAGAGAGATGGGGAGTTTCTCTTTTTCATGAACCTATTGGCTTCTCTGGGTGGGACTCTCCAGCTGGACCCAGCTCTGCTGGGACATTTGCAGTGGATGCAAAAGCCTGAAATTCAAAGTGATGCTGAAATTTAGACGAAGCTTCCTGACAGCAACATTTCTGGGGCTGAAGGACAGCATCTTGAGGGGATAGACAGAAACCCCATCAGCAGGGCTGCTGAAAATCAAATTGTTCTAAGTGTGAGCCTGCACTGGCTGTACCACTGAGCCAGAACTTTGAAGAGACCTTTAACCCTTCTATGAATTAAAAATGGAAAAGCCCCCACAGCATGGCAGGAGGGGGTCAGTGCTGCTGTTGGCTTCCAACTTGCACAGGGTATGAGGAGCAGCTTGTTCTCTACATCAGCCCAGTGGCAGGTAGATTAAACATCAGGTGGTACCTGGCTGCTGAAAAAGAGCATCCAAATGCCACCCAGTATTAAGGGGATAAGGCCAAGGCTGCCAGGAGATGTTAAATCCAGGGAACTTCATCTGTCTGTGTGTTTCTCTTGAGTCATTGTTGCTTTTGCAGTGCAGGAGCCCTTCAATGCAGGCAGAGCAAAGTGCTGCAAGCCTCAGGGAGGGCTGAGGCTGATGAAATATAGATGGGAGCCTGGCAGGCTCCTTGGGCTGGGTAAATACATGCACAGTAATTGACTCCATCTTCAAGCAAGAAATGTTCTGCATAAGAGTGCAGAACAGGCTTGCTTGGTAAAGTGTGAGATGCACATTTGACCCAGCAATCACTGAGGAAAAAAGGAAGAAAACCCCTCCTCTGTGATGAGTAACTGAGTAGTAACTAACAGGTAACTCCATTTCCAACCTTTCTCCCTCTTTAGTCCACCTATTATCCATCATCCACTCACAAGATGCTATCTCTGATGTCCTATAGAAGACTCTAATGAAAGCAGATGCAGCATGGGCACAAAATCCCAATCCAAACCACTGACAGTCTCCAAAACACTTCCAAAGAAAACATCTGCCTACCTGGAACCAGGAGGAAATGGAGCTGCTGATGCACAGATCATGCCATGGCTGCTGTTGTAATGAACATTTGGTTACAGCTCTTTTCCAGCTGCAAGGACGGGAATTCTCTCTGGGATGCCCTGAGTTCATGCAAACCTATGAAATTACTAAAGGTTTTGACTGAGGGTCCTGCCTGTCCTTTCTATATCAGCTGGATCCTGGCAGATCTCTGCCTTTATGTGTTTTATCCACACATGAGTGGTCAGAACAAGCCACTGCTTCTGCAACCACAGTAAATGAATTATTTCTAGGCGCCTCTCAGGAGCCTCTTGTGTTTAACTGGATCTCCCTCACTTGGAGCAAGCGAGATTTCCCCTTCCTAGTGAGAAGATGAAACCTGAATGACCATGCCTGTCAAGGGAAAGGCACAAGTCCAGACATGAGCAAGCAGGACCAGATGGATGTGAAATGCAGCCATGCAGGAAGATTCTGGACTGAAATCTCATGTAGATTGAACCTCATGATGGAGTCTCACAGTGGAAACAGCAGAAGCATCTCCTGCTCAAACAGGAATTTGAAACATTTCAAAACAGATATTGAAAATTATTTTTTTGCTAATTATTTCAGCAGGGATGAAATTCCTCCCAAACCCACTCAGCTTCAAGCTGCATCTGTGGACAAATTAGTAATGTCTAGTATCCTATATCTGCCCACTAATTAACTCAGCAGCCGCTGCCAGAGTTAATCAGGGAAGTAGCTCCATTATCCCCTGTGCCCCCACAGGGCAGGGATCCACCAGCTGCCACCTCCCACATACTGCTAAGGCAGGCCAAGGAGCTGCTGGAAAGGCAGGGCAAGGAGCTGCTGCTTTTGCTGCTGTTAAAGGCCACTGAAGCCCCTGGGTGTCCCTGGGTGGATGTCCCTGAGCTCCACTCTACCACCATTCCTGCAGCCAAAGAGTTTTTCCCATCCAGGGGAGATCCCTCCACAGAGAGTTCCTCCCACACACTTGACACTGATAGAAAGGAGGGATCAAAGGAAGAAACTGAACGAGAGCTACATTTATTAATTGGAAAAAGACAAAGGTTCTCTCCTGTAATTGAGGTGCCACAGGCTCTGCTGGAGCCCTGAGCCCCCATCCAACAGCCCTTGGGCTGCTGCCTTCCCAGAGCACCTCAAGGAGAAAATCCTCTCATTCAGGAAGATGTGCAGGAGATCAAAATCCCTGGGGAGGGTCTGTTCTGAGCTGACCTATTTACCTGGGGGGCTTAGTTCCAATTTAGGGGGTTGGCAGGTGTCACAAACACATTTTATGTAAAATCTTTTCCTTAGGATTTTTCCTCCTGAGAAGCTGAGAGGCCTAAGGAACAGAATGTAAACAATGGTTATCTGCTGCTGTGGAATGCAACAGGCGCATCTGTGATTGGTCTCATGTGGTTGTTTCTAATTAATGGCCAATCACAGTCCAGCTGGCTCAGTCTCTCTGCCAAAGCCACAAGCCTTTGTTATTCATTCTTTCTTTTTCTATTCTTAGCCAGCCTTCTGATGAAATCCTTTCTTCTATTCTTTTAGTATAGTTTTAATATAATAGATATCATAAAATAATAAATCAAGCCTTCTGAAACATGGAGTGAGATCCTCATCTCTTGCTCATCCTAAGACCCCTGTGAGCACCATCACAGGCAGGCTGGGCATTCCTTCCCATTTGAGGGAAAAGTTGTGTAGCACAGACTTCATTTGCTTCCTTACTTGCCATGCATTTCTGCTGAGCCACATGGGCACAGATCCTCCAAGCCTGCCAAAAACCACGGTATTATTTCATAGCACATAGGAGGGAAAAAACCCTCAACACCAGTTAGTTAAATAATTACAATGAGGTCCTGTATTTTTCAGTACACTGTTGGGAGATGGAAATTCTGGATGTTTTTTTAATCAAACGGCTTATCTAAATCTAGTAGGAATTCAAAACCGTTTCAGAATTTGATTTTAAATGTCAAAAGAAATATTTTCTTTTGGAAATCTTCCAGCTGGAATATTTCCCAGTGCAAAAACTTTTCTTATAATTATGAAAAAATAATTGAAATTGAAGAGCTACACTAGATGCTCTGAAAGAATGGAAAAGATGCCAAAATGATAGCAAATGACTTTTGCTATGAACACACATCCCATTTTAATAGAAATCTTGATTTTTAATTTGATTTCAATTATGTTATGGACCACTTCCTTAGGGCTATAGATTAATCCAGATTTGCTCAGATGACAACCTATCCATCAGCCCTGCTGTGACTATGTTCTTCTAATCAAATGCAATTAACAACTGTCATGAAACACTAAAAAAACCACTTACAAACTGCTTAATGATTCCCATAAACCGAACTGATGAATGTAATTTTTGAAATCAAGTTTCAATTAGGTCCAAAGAATAATGAAAACGCAGATTCTGCTGTGGACATATCGCCTCGGTCTGAGCAAGGAAGATAAATAGCTCTTTTTTCCTTATCATTGGGAAAAAAAAAAAAAAGAAAATCTGCTAAATGCCTTGTTTTGTGTAGCAAATGTTGGCCAGTGCACTCAGGCTGTGAGTAAGCAAAGCTTTGCTGGCATGTTTACCCACAGGCATTTCTAGACTTTTCTCCCATAGGATGCAACCATCAAACTCACGAAATATTTCATAAAATTATGACAAAATTTTTAATTTATAGATAAAACACGCAGAAATCAATCCTCAGTGATGATTATGTATTAAAATAAATGCAGTCCAGTGCAAGGGCTAAATTCCCCTTGCAGGAAGGATGGAAATCCTGTCTCTCCTTCCTCTGTCTGAACCTCTTCATGACCCAGAGGGACCAGCAGCCCTTTACCCATCCTGTCCTATTCCTCCAGGCTGGATGTCCTCCCTGCCAGGGTTGCCTGCTGCTTTCAGGACAGATTATCCCACATCTCTGCAGATTACAGCAGCATTTTAATCAAGTTGATATATTTTCTCTGTTTGTACTTACACTAATGAGATCAGAGACATTTCCCAAAGTTTTCCTTTGATCACAGGACAGATTTGCAGGCCT
>NW_005054400.1:2468743-2480541 GCF_000277835.1 Geospiza fortis
AATCTCAGGCCAAGCTGTGCTGCTGTGACCCTCCCTGCAGTCACAGCCCACAGATCAACCCTCTCAACCTCTCACACTTTTGGCCCCTATATCTAATCCCAGCTCTCCTCCTGCCTCTGCCTTTACCCTATAACTCATCACAAATCCCTCCCCTCTCTCTGCCTGCACTTCCACCATCCCTTGGCCTGTTCCAGGGCTTTGGGGGTGTGTGGGAGCTGAGCCTGGAGCTGCTGTGTGCTCACACCAACCTCAGGTGTTGGCTCCCATCACAACCAGCCTTGGAGCACCTGCGACAGCCTCTGAATGCCACCAGGTCTCTGACAGCTCAGCCTGACCCCCATCTGCAATCCCCACCTCCCTGAGCACTCCCACACCTTGGCTCTGAAAATGAGGAGCCCAAACCCACGTCCTGATGGTGCCTTCTCACTGAAACCCACAGAGCTATTTTGGGTGTGTTTGCATGGGATGGCCAGATGTATTCAAACAGAGACTAATTTCACCAGCACAAACTTGTCCTCACATAACTTCATTTTCATCCAGACAGAAGCTTTTCAAGCAACAGCAAGGAAACCCTTTCAATATTTAATCAGCTGCATGGCCTGGAACAGCAGGGACCAGCAGCAGCTGCCTGGCACAGAGTGGGTGTGGGGGGATGAGGGCTCTCATCCTCACCAAGCCTCTCTCCATCCTGAGAACTCCTCTACAAATCTGCTCTGGAGAAAGCCAAATGTGAGCCCCGTTTCAGCCTTCTGCTCTAGCTGCTACAGCTTTCAAACAGTATGGATTTGAAGCACCTTATTTTTCATTCCTCCCTTCCAAATTCCCTGATGCTTCCCAGGTGTAAATCTTCCTTCCTTTCCTACTGATGGCTGGGAAATTGCTGTGCTCAGCCCCCTGTAATTGTGAGTCAGCAGGACTTGAGCTCCCTCCCATTTATTTCTGGTTTTAAGGCAGGCAGGGTGTAAACTTTAGCTACAGATGAGGTTTTGCAGAATTTGCAGGGTGTGTGTGTGGGGGCAATATTAGGCTTTTCCTAATCTTTCCTCATTCCCTTAGTGCCTGTCCTGTGTGTGTCAGAGGGATTACAGGAGTTGAAAGGGCATCATCTGTGGTGGTCTGGCTGCGCAGCATTCAGCACAGACTCTGTTGGTAGCATAAATAAATTTATAAAATTTACTTATATAAAGCATATAATGCTTTATATGGTGATAAAAAGCATTTATCACCATATGCTTTTGGTGGTTTTTTTCCTTCTTCTTTTAGATAAGGGTGTTTAGGGTTGGTTATTAGTATCTATTTTATAAATGCTTTAGGAGGATAGCTTGGAAATAAAGCCTTAAGGAGAGACCCCAAAGTGACCTGCTGTAGTCATGCCTGACTTTCCAAAATCATCTCACAACACCAAATGCTTTCTGGTCAGAAATGGTCTGTGAATGTTTCCAAGAGCCCCTGATCTCTGCAAGATCCCCAGTGTCCAGCAAGGCTCTGGTTTGTCCCTCCACTGCTGCTGGGCACCCTGGGCTGGAGGTGTCTGTGCTGCCCAGCAGCATTCTCTGATGCTTCGCACTGTCCTAAGAACAAAGCATCCTCTCTTGCTAGAAAAATAAAATAGATTTATTTATAAAATAAATAAATTCATTATTTATTTATTAATAAATAGTAAATTAGTGATAAATAGTAAGTACAAGATTAATTAAAATGACTCTTAATTCCCATCCTCTGGCTCTGAGAATGTAAAAAGGCATTCCCCATCTTCCCAAGGGTGTCCCCAAGGGTCAGTGTCTGGCAGGGGTGGCAGCAGGATTTCCCATGCATGTGCTGTCCCTGCTCCCCCCATGCTGGTCACAGCCTTTCTCGGCTCACCAGGGAGGCTCAGCCTGCACCAAGCCCAGCAATTCTGGGGCTGAACTGCAAGTGAAAAGACTCCTCATCTCCTCCTCAATGCCAGCAAGTCGGACTTTTTCAACAGCAGCTACACATCGTGAGAAGAAACCACTGGGATTTCTCAATCTGGGTCTAGGAATAAATCATTTACCACCTCATTTACACATGCTTATAATTAATGCACACTAGATTGCTGCAATGAAACGGTCCTGATAAAACATCTGAAATGCACTGGGCTGCAAGTGCATTGGTTTGGGGGTGTAGAAGGACAAAAGAGCCCTCCCAAGAAATGGCTGATCCCACTGGCTCCCACTCTCACTTTCAGTGGAAGCAGATGAGAGGAATTTGGGTCAGATTTCCCCATTTGTAGTGTGCTGAAAGCATTTGAGAACCAGTTGCCATTTTGTAAAAAGCCCACAACTCTTGTGGCCACACATCTTCTCCTGCTTCCCATCTATCAGGTGAGAGAGAGCCCTGGATTTGTGTACAGAGCAGAATTATCACTTTTTGCTTTACTGCATTATGAGGTGCCATATCTCTCCTAGTAGCCCATCTATCTCTTATTTTGGTATAAGTCCAGAGAAATTTTACTGGATTTACAGCCCTGAGAATGACATCAGGATCCACCCACCCAGGAGAGTTTATAAATCCAAAAGAACTTTTATCCATCAGTAGGAACTTTTATCCATCTGTGCAACACACCCTCTGTGCCAAGTACAGCTGGAGAAGAATCTTGCAGGCTTCCATTCTCGTTCCCCAAACCCTCAATCATCCCCTTGGAGGCATCAAATCCAATCTGCCTCTAACCTGATTCCCCAGATGTGCCGCTCCCCCGGGGAGTGTGACTCACAGGAGCTGCAGAACCAGGTGTAACTGGGCTGGATGGAGGACCATGACTGCCTAAAGAACTGCAACATAAGGGAGGTTCCTCAAAAAATTCACCACCACCTCCTCTACAGGGGTCTCCTCTGAGTGTCAAGGCAGAGAGGAGACACCAGGAGAGCCCTGCATGCCTGAGGAGGGCTTGGGTATGAGTTCAGGAGGTCAGGAGCCTGTAAGCTGCAATAATTACAGCAGTTAATCTGCAGCAGCCTGACCACCTGCCACAGAGGGCAGGAGAAGTGTCCGTTGGAGGAGGCAGGGATTTCCCTGCTGCCAGGAGGGATGTGGTGGGAGCAATCACTGAGACACCACTTGTGTCCTGGCAGAGGAGCTGCCTTCAGTTTACCTGCAGAGAGCAGGAGGGGTGTGAAGCCTGCCATGTGCACAAGCAGATTGGCTCCCACAGCCCTTTCCCCAGGGTCAAAACCATCCTGCAGGGATCTGTTCACCTCTCACATTTTACAGAACACCCCACAGGGATCGTCTCCAGGCCAGGACTGGGAAAGTCTCCACATTGCAGTGCTGCTCAGAGCACACCTTGCCTTCCTCCCAGCCTGGAGGGTGGGAGGCCAAGGAGCAGCTGCTGTGCTGGGCTTGGACAAATCCATCCATCACCCATTTGGGACCTGCTGAATTCCAGCTTCCTGCAAACTCATCTGCCACAAGAGCTGCTGTGAAGCCCAGCAAAACACTGAGTTTGCCTGGAAATACTGAATCAGTGACAACTGAACCCTCACAGTCCTGCAGCAGCTCCTGGAGGAGCCTGCCCAGCATCAGACCTGACACCCTCCTCATGCCAAGAGGTGTCTTGGAGCTGTACCTGGCTTCTCTTAGGCAATTCTGATGTTGACTGGGTCTTGGATTTGAGAAGTCAGCAGCCCTACTGTCTCCTCCACATCACAACTTTGTAGATCTTGATTGCATCCCTCTCTATCTGCCATATCTCCAGGTTTGGCACAGGAAGGTGAGCAGAAAACATCTCTGAAAACCTGTAGCCTCTCCAACTTTAATGAGGGAGTTTAGAATATTTACAGTGCTCTCACATTTCAACCTCCTCCAAGCAAGAGAAGCTGTAATTTCTTCTCCCTCCTTGGCATTAGGGCAGTCAAGAACATGCCCAGGTGAGTTGTCACCGTAGATATTGGAGACTCTCTGACATCTATTTGTAAAGATTCCCTGGGACAGTACTAGAAAAAGAGAAGAATTGTCCTCAAAGTGGCCTGAGCTCCCCAGCTCCCCTTTCTCTGACTAAAATCTCATTCATAAGAGGCTCTTCCCTCAGTTTTAACCCAGCTCCTCTTTCAAATTCAGCACAGCCAAGGGGATCTGCCAGGCCACCTCAGTCAATCCCACCTTCCTTCTCCCCTCAACACCAGTGAGTTTCCTCTGCCATAACCCTGCTCACTAAGTCGTGACTGCAGGGGGAGAACACACAGGCTGAGCAGATGGGCTCTGAGGGAGGAAGGCCTCGCTTCAAACACAAATAGCTGCTGGGAATTTAGCAGATGTGGTAAGAAAAATCTGGAGAGACAAGCATGAGGTGACAGGATTCCAATTTCAATCAAATAATGTGGAAGTCTCCCTTGGCAAGGAAAGGTTTCGTTCTTCCATCTTCTTGATTGCCTTGTCTTGAAGAAATGATGACTGATGCCAAGTGCCATCACAGGAATGATCTGGAGTATTCTTCATTTAGGATCCCATATGACTCCCTGCCCTCACCAAATGGATTTTTTTTTCACAAGGGAAATCCATTCTTTATAACCCAAATGTCCAAAAGAAAAGACTAAAACTCAATTAAAGTCATAAAATTCATTAATTCTGTACTACATTCCACTCTGTTTCTGTCCAGAGACAGACTTTAGGATCAGACCTTCACTTCCCCATTATCAAATCAGGATGGCTCAGGAAATTTGGAACATTATAAACATCTCTATATCCAGCATATTGTAATATTCATTTGGCCCTAGGATTTCATCTTGGCAGAAGCGCCAAAGTTATCACAGATGGGTATGAGGTTTTTTTCTTTATAAATATTACAGAGCCATTAATTAAACAGGGGAAATTAACTGTGCCAGGCAGCACTGCAGAGGGACAGGAAAGCACAGTCACCATTGGCCAGCACCTCAGACTGAATGTGGGATGAGTGCTCACAACATCAAACTGACAGCAGAGATACTCTGGCATCAACATTACTGCAAGTTTTAGAAGAAAATTCAACAAGAAAAATAATTTATAGACATTACTGGTGTTCAGGAGCAATGTTCCAGGTAACACGAAGGACTTTCAACCTTTTGAAACAAACCACGGTGTTTTGGTTAAAGGACACAAAAGCTGTCCTCTCTAAAATGATTTCCTCACATTATCAAGCCCCAAAGACAACAAATTGAGCAATTTCTGCACCTGCACACTTTCCTTCTTGCCCTGTGCTGGGATTTAGTCATGCAAAGCCCCTTCCAGTTCTCTGTGTTCTCTTCACCCTCTGCTAACCACACAGATTTAGTCAAGATTGTCCCCCTGCAACACACCTGAAACAAAACTCCAAGTCAAAACCTGCTGCTGAAGAGAGGAGGATCTTTTTCTTTAAATTTAATATCACTGGTGGTGAAACGTCTAGGTTGCTCTAAAATAATCACAAACCCCAGAGTGACTTACTCTCATTGCCACAGCATCTAACATCAAAGAGTAGGAAATGTGTGAGTTTTTAGCAAGTGGAGGTTTCTGCATGAATACATCATGAGAGGAATATTTTTATAAACAAGTCATCTCTGAAATGTTCTCCAGAGCTAGTTCTAATTCTGCTTGTCATAAATAAATCTAGAAAAAAAAATGTTTTGGTATGCCCAAATCCTGCATCAATTTTTGTGTGAAACACAGGTCTGTCGAGAAGATCATATCTTTGAACCTGTTAGAAAAATTGCCAAAGCTCCCCCACTACATTTCTCCTTTTTTTTTTTTGTTGTTTTTTTTTGGGTTTTTTTTGTTATGTACAGACCTTTGCAGATTCAATACAGCCAGATTGCAAAGGCTGCTCTTAGGTTTATTATTCCCTGATCCTCTTTAAACAAGGGCCCTAAATTCATCCCTGGTATAAGAGCTCTGCTGTCACTCAACTGAGATGCAGGACACCTATTTTGAGAATCCTGTGAGACACTGACTTGCAAACCTCTCATCAGACAGCTCATGGTCCCAACAGAGTGTCCAGTGAGACCCTCTTCCTTCCAAACATCTTGAGCTGCACCTCTCTCTATATCAGCTGCTGGCAGAACCTAAGGGACTGGCTTCAGTGAAAAATGCAGTAGACTTTAGGATGGAGATAGTTCATCAGCTAGGAAAGTTGAGAGGATTTATGTATCAGCTCAGGGGCAGCAATTTATGAATTACTTCCCACAACTCCTGCACTAACAAGCACAGGGCAGAAAAAGCAGCATTCAGGTGGGAGCTCACATAGGACTACATGGAAAATACCAGACCAAGCTGGAAATCACAAGGGAAAAAAAGATACAGGGTGGGCAATGGATCTGCCTGTGAGCGAGAGCTGGTCTGCCCAGGCTCACACATTGATCTGCTTGATTCCCAGCCTCTCACTAACAGTAATTAATTTGCTTTGATAAGCATTGACCCCTGGAAAAGATTCACTACAAACGAAATGAGCTCCACTGGGTTTTTTTTCCTGTCTCTTTCCAGCTCCTTCCTTTAACTTTCCCACCTCTTTAAGCCCCATTTCTTTTGCATCTGCACTGATTGCCCAGAACAGGACCAAAGAGAGAAAAGCATCACTGCTTACCAGAGCTAGGAAATATCTCAGCACATCCATTCACCAGCCATCTCCCCTCTGCCTAGCCCGCAGAGCTGCTCCGGGAAGGTTCGCCCCTCTCTGCTGGGATGCCACAAGCCGGAGATTAGCAGCAAATGCTGTGCAAGCCAAGCCGATCATCCCGCTGCGAGCACACCCAGGTACTGAGGCAGGAGCGATGGAAAAGTCCCTCAGCCAGCAGAAAACACCACCGCAGGCACACACACACACCCAGGCACTGAGGAGCAATGGGAGGGAGAGAGGGAGGGAGGAGGAGAGCAGATGGGAGGGGGTGGCTTGGGGAAACCAGGCAGCGAGCGATGCTAACGTGACAGATGTGTTGACTTTTAAGTTAAACAGGAAATTGAGGATGTTCGACGACGCAGGAGGAAAGACATTAGCTCACATTAAAGGCAAAGACTTTCCATGGTCTTTCCCTTCTTTGCTTTCTCTCTTTCACCCAGGCTTTCTCCAGTTTCCAGGCAGAAACAAGCCATGGTTGACACTGACTGCCTGTGTGTCTGGGCAAGGCAGGAGCTGACACAGAATTCCCCATCCTAGCAGTGAGTTGGGAGACTGTTCTTTTATTCCCTCTTCAACTCAGGCTCCCCTGACATTATTTAAACAGCATCCTCTAGATTATATGAGTAAAAGAAAGAATGCTGAAAAGGAGAACAAGGCTTTCAGTTTGTCCCAGTTGTGGGCAGGGGAAAACACAGGGTCAAAATCCTGATTTAGCTTATGTAGGATAAGCAGCAGAGAGTGGAATAAATTGATTTAAGTGCAGGGAAAATAAAGCGTCTTGGTGCACTCAGCTTGCCCATCAATAAACTTGACTTTTTTTCCACAGTCCAGACAAGGGTGAACAGGTTGGGTCTGGGGGATAAGAGCTGTACTGTGAGGGTCCATAGTAACTCCAGGGCAAGGTGGCTACACGTCTAGGCAGCAGTAAAATGTTAAGAGAACTGAGGAAGAAAAAGCCCACTGATTTCTTAGTTACAGCCTGGAAAACAGAGTGAAGGAAGGCAAACCACTCTGGCTTAGAGCTAGACCCCAGCTTCTAGAGACTAGGGGAGGAAGAGAGTGGCCCCACCACAAACCCATGGACAGAAAATCAGCCAGGACACAAGGACTCTGTTCCTGTTTCATGAGCTGGTCCTCCCTGCTGGCTTTTTCCACTGCCTTTGGCACAAGGAGGAAGAGCCCCTTTGTCATCCCTGTGGAGCTGGGTGTCAGCCAGAGCCCAGCCTGCACAGTTGAGCCTTTTCCCTTCATCTCCCCACCAAAACTTTGTCCCTAGACCCACATGTAGAGGGTCAAGTATATCTCCTCTGTGGCACGAATGGGCTCTCAGGGTGAGATTAGTGACAGGACTCCTTTTTTTCCTAGAAGCTGTGCATTAGGTAAAGAACAGAAATCTGCTATGGGCACTTGCTCCGTAATGGAGCGAAACATTCAGGTTTTGGTGCAATCTAGCCTGCCTCCCTGTTTGCATGCCATTCTTCCCCACCCCCTCACTGTCCCTGAGCTGTGCTGTTGGCCTCCCTTCAGCTTTTTAATGGAGTATTGACAGTGATCCATTCCCACTCCAAACAGATGAACCTGACTTGCATGCCCAGATTCCCATTTGCTGAGCCAGCCCAAGCAGGAGGGTTTGGAGCACCTCCTCGGAGAGATCAGCTGCAGCTCCAAAAGCATCCCTTCTTCTGGTTAGAGGAACAGCTTGGAAAGTCTAGCAAGGATATTACACTTTGGAAAACTGCTGCCTCGGGTCTCTTGTCCCTCCTCCTACCTGCTGCCACGCTCCCTGTCTCTGCAATTATTTATAAAGCTCCGTGTTCTTTCCTAATTGGGATGTTCCCTTTCCCCCTTGCACGTCACTCCTGTGTCACCCTGTGTCTGGGCCCCTGGTGACCTCTCGGAGTGCTTGGCAAGGCTGGCAGCAGCCAAATGAGTCATCAGCAACCTGCTGGCATCTCCCTCCCTCCCTCCATCCAGCCATGGCCCCCCTGGCTCCCACCGAGCCTGGCTGCAGCCAGGGAGGCCTGGGGGAGTTTAAAGCTGTCTAATCCCCTGGATAATTCATGAAAAGAGGATTACCCATTCTGTGCACAGCCCTTAACCTAAATAGAAACCAGCCTTCCCCTTGCATTGCAGCTCCTGTGGCATGGAGGTGTTTTCCCTGCACTGCTTCCCCATCCCATCCCATCTTAGGGGTTAACTCTGCTCTTGCTCAAATCTGGGACATCCTGGTTCTAACCCATGGAGCTACGGTGAAACAAAACTGGTTTTGTAAAGCAGAGGTGAGACTGTGTTCTGTGAACAGCAGCAGGATCAGTGCAGACTCATCCCCATTCTGTCCGTAATAAATGGCAAACTCCTTTATGGGGTCCTGCCCCAGGACCTGGGCTCTGGCTCACCAGGGGCTGGGTTATCCCTGCTGCCAGAGGGTACAGCCAGAGGGATGGCGAAAAGGGAATACTTAACATGTTACTTTCCCTGCATTCAGAGATGAAGGGATAAACTGATGCAGGAGGGATAAACTGATGCAGGAGGGATTCCTGATGGATTCAGCAGCTTCCTGAGAGATGACAGCAAGCCTCATCTCTCTCCTCATTTTCTCTCTCCTGATTTTCCTGAGCATGTCTCTTCACCTGCCTCTCGTTTTCCTCCTCTCCTCTCTCCCAGATGGTGAAATGAGTTCTGACCCAGCCACCACAGGCTCCCCTTTTCTACAATGCTTTTTTTTTTTTTTTTGGCAGTTAAAGTCCTTATGGGACTTTAGTCACCGTAACATTAAAGCATTCATTAGCACAGGAGTAATTCCATAATCTCTTCAGAAGAGAACAATTTCAGAGGTTCAGCTGGAAAATCAATTTGCCAGCTTGGCGATGCAGGAAGAGGATTTTCAAGGCTGGCCTTGGCTTCCCCAGCAGGACTGTTATCAGTTCTGGGGCTTGGTGGCCAGGAAGAGGCCACCCACAGTAGCTCTGAGGGGAGGTGGCAGGACCTGGGGCTGTCCTTTGGCTCAGAGAAGGAAGGGAGCTGTGGCAATTGCAGGATGAGCCTCAAAACCAGACCTGTCTCACCAGGTTTTGCCCAACAGTGTGCAGCACAGGTGGGACAGCATCACCATGGGTCATGGGGAATTTTCCTGCCTTTTTCATCTCTCATACTTCATTTCACCAAAGCAGTGCTCCCAGCTCAGAGCATGAAAGGGATGCATCTCAAGCATCCTGCCTTTTCCCTGCATTACTGGCTGAACTAGATTCTTGCACCTCCTGTACCAAGTACCTGCCCATGTGCTCTTCCTCTCCCCATGGAATTTTTCCCACTTTGACTGTGCTGACAGAAGCTGGGTTCCACACCCTGCCTGCAGGCACACAGCCAGATTGGCAGAAATCTTCTGCAGGTGCAAGGCTGACTTTAGGGAAGCATGCAGCTCTGTGCTTGCAGGCTGGGGGCTGCCTCAGAACCTGAGTGGGCTTCCACCTCCAGCTCAGCTCAGATCTTTCAATCAGAAGTTGTCAGGTACCAGAGACTTTCATTTAAAGATGTTCCAGAACACAAATAGGTGCAAAAAGCTGCTTCATGGGACAGATCTCTCAGAATTTGGCAAGCTGAAGTGGAAGGCTGTAGCCTGTGAGCTGCTTTCTGGTTCTGGCTTTGAAGCTCCCAAAGGGTTCCCCAGCACCCACATTACACAACTGCAAAGTTGTGTTAGGAAAACCCAAGTTGTCCTTGCAGATCTGATCTCCAGCTGAGTCCATCTGACAGTGGTGGACATGCTTTTGACAGCAGGGCCATGAGGAGGAGAAGCAACACGAGTTATTTAGGACCTCTTGGAACCCTTGAGACCCAGGGCCCCAGTGTGGGTGCTGCTACCTGTGGTAGCTCTCTTACAGTGAAGGGAGAATTCCCCTGCTCTTTCTGATGGAAGAGGGCTTTTCTATTGTGGATCAGAAGAAGCCATGGATGCTGCCTCTTCTGCTCCCACTCCTTCCTCCAGGCTGTCCTCTAGGAGTCTGACCATAGACATCCCACTGCATGAAGTGTTAGGGCTCCGTGTCATTTTGGGCAGAGGCACTAAGGTGCATTCCCAAATGAGCAGCAGAGCTTGGGCTCAGTGCTGGGATGATCAGTGCAGAACTGTTGTATGCTCAGTATCTGGCTAAGTAAACCAGAGAATTTACCCTTTTCCTCTCCCTTCCCCCAAGTGACAGCACCAGGGACACAGAGGAGACATGAAACAGCAATTTTTATGCCATGTCAGACACTGGACTTTCTCTCAGCCTACCAGAAGCTTCTACTCTGACTCCTCATGGCAGGAGTCCCCCATAAGCTCTAGTGGGTGCTTACAAGTTTCCAACCTGAACACAGCCAGGGATCCCCCTCAGCACACACAGAGCACTGCATGCTCCTCCCCTGAACATTATCACCATCAGGCTGTTACTCTTTTCCTTTTTTTCTCGAGATGAGGTCATCCCTCACAAGTAATATCCTTGCAGGGCCACTTTTTGCCCATTATTTTAATGGGATCTTGGTGTCACGGATCATATTGCTGCAGTTTGACACGTGTAATAAAATTTTCCCTTGAACAACATTTGTCCTCCAAAAGAAAAATAATCCCTGCAGAGATGTGTGCCTGGATGTGCTACAGGATGTGCTGTGGGCACACACACATGCATGGAAACTTGTCACCACAGCACCTGCATCCCACCACAGCCACAGAGTGCAGAGCTCCCAGGTCACTGCTTTCTCTCTGTGGCTTCATTTAACCCTTCCCAAAAAGGGAGACTAACTGCAGTTTTATTCTTTAGCTGCAGCTGGTCTCTGGTGGAGAGGAGGGTGAAGGAGGACTATGGCAGCGGGCACAGGACAGCTCGGTTGGTGCACACAGGTGTGGCACACTCACACAGCCCGGGCTGCCACCACCGCCACAGCCCCGCACGGCTCCATGGGGACACCGCAGCCCCTGCCCCCAGGCAAACAGCTTCTCCCTGTCCCTGCCAGTCCGTCCCGGACGGAGCACACACCAGGAGCACTCCGGTCCAAACTGCTCAAGTTCAAACTCCACAGCGCAGCAGCTCCGGGCAGAGAGCGAAGGCAGCATAAGGGGGCTGGTTTAAATCGTCCCCAACTGCCCCGACCCTTCCATTCCATGGCACTGACCCAGCCCCTGCAGCTCCCACTGATCCCATCGCACTGACCCAGCCCCTGCAGCTCCCTCCGATCCATC
>NW_005054400.1:2480551-2485581 GCF_000277835.1 Geospiza fortis
CCACCCCCTGCACCCCCCACCGATCCATCCCAACTCAGCCCCTGCATCTCCTTCCGATCCATCCCAACTCAGCCCCCTCATCTCCCACCGATCCATCCCAACTCAGCCCCTGCATCTCCCTCCGATCCATCTCAACTCAGCCCCTGCAGCTCCCACCGATCCATCCCAACTCAGCCCCTGCATCTCCCTCCGATCCATCCCAACTCAGCCACCCACTCCGCGCCCTTGCGCATCTTCCTTTTCACCTTCTGTTTTAGTTTCTTCTCCCTGCCCCGGGCTGCCAGCTGTCCCCGTGTTCCGTGGGGCAGAGGGAGCGCCTGGTCCTTACCTGGCGCGGCCCCGGGGCGCTGCGGGCGGTGCGGGGTGCGGCGCAGCGCGGCTCTGCGCTCGCATCTCCTCTAGCACTGATGCAGTCCTGCCGGGCGCCGCATGCCAATGATGCAGCCCCGGGGATCCCAGCCCAGGAGCCCCAGCGATGGGAGGGAGCCCAGCGTGTCCTACCTGCTTCCCTGCGGTCCCCAGCCCGGCTGCGGAGCGAGAGGAGGCAGCGGAGAGAGCGAGGAGCTGCACAGCAGGCAGGGAGAGAGAGGCAATGCTTGTGTAATTTCATCACGGTAATAAAATCCAGCCCAGAGTCTAAGTGTTGCAGCTCTCTAGCAGAGTTCTTCATTACATGAGGGATTTTTTTTTTTGTTTTTTTGTGTAATTGCTGACATGCAGGAATGTTTCTAGCTGGAAGCAGAGGGGAATCCCAGCATGACTGAGCATCCTTCATCTCTCCACTTCATATATTATTAGACCATTGCTACGTTTGAGACCCCTCTCCCCGGGATGGCTAGGGAAGGGGCATGTTTCAGACAAAATCCTGGGAAAAGCCTGTTCTGTTTAAAATTCCCTTATGTTTATAATTTGCGAGCTCATTGCCAGAAGAGTAGCAGGAAATATCCAACTGTCCATGCAATTTGGTGCTGGAAAGAGACCATGTGGACACAGCAGCATGGAACACAGTCTGCCCTGGAAATCCATCCCCGCCATTCTGTGTTATTAAAAGAGATAAGCAGTAACATGAGGAGCTGTCTTACTGAGGAGCAAAGCATGCAGCTCCTAAGAAAACCTTCCCAGTGCACATGGGGGGCATGTCCACACCCAGCAACATCTGTCCATGCAGAGGCGCCCAAATTAGTCCAGATAATGAGAGCAATATTTTCACTGACAGATTTTCATTGCTGTTTCTCCTAACCTAAAACTGAAGAGCAGCATGGATCCACAGGCTTTTCAGAAACTAAACAGGGGCAGATTTACAGGGCAGCATGAATTCCTTGTACTTGAGCAGAGAAGTGGGAGTGAAACCCCAGTCAGCCACCCTGCCTCTGTCAGCAGGTGACATCTGGAAAGCCACTTTCCCACTCTGTGCCTCAGTTTCCCCACCTGTAAGCCAGCACTGGCACTACTGGCCCCTCCAGGCTGTATAGGCACTAGAGACTGTCACTCCTTTGCCTGTTTCCAGGGTTCCTCCAGACACATATTCCACCTTTCCTCCCTGGCCTGTATGTTACTGCACCCCCTCTGCTCACCTGATCTGAATCTCCAGCTCAGCTGTGCTTGTACTAACTGACAGCATTCCAAATGGGGCCTGTAAATTCTCTGTTTATCTGATGGCTTGCTGATACAGTTCCTGTGACTGCACTGGTGGCATCACTTCCATAAGGAAAAAGCAGTAGGTGATTAATTCAGACCTTTTTTTTTTTTACACCCACTCATAAAAATTGGAACTCGAATCTGAGGTTCAGCTTTATTCTCCCTTGCACAGTACATTAGCTTAATTGCATTTTGTGTTTGCTACAGCACACCAATCACTTTGATGTGGGAGCACTTCAGAAGTCAAATTATTACCAGAACTCCTGCACATTACAGGCCAAGTATCAAGGCCTTGGCAAAGCTAAAAAGAGCCAGTCTATCACTATGCCACTGAGCACTGCTTGCTTGCCTGTCACTGCTTCTCTGAGTCCTCCAGCTCATTAATAGTTCAAATTCCTCTAATCACAGGAGCTCTGTTTGCAGGTGTCAGATCCGTGCCTGGGTCATGCTTAGGAAGGAAAAGGCTGGGGCAGTCCTGGAAAGGGCTTGGGGCAGTTCCAGCTCCATCCCAGGGGTTGTTGGAGGAAGGCTGCTCTGCCTCATGTCCCCTTCCACTTGCAGGAGGGATTGGAAGAGAGGAGAGACATGGCAGGGACACTGGGGGCTTGTCTCCATTCTCTTGCATCTTCCTACGCTTTCCCATGCAGCAGAGATCTAATTCAGGTAAACTTGTATTAAACCTCACTGCAGAATGAACAGAGAGGGAGGCAATAAAGCCTGGAGGTGTTCTCTCCTAATGCATTGTGATTATCAGAGTTTCTAATTACCTCTGCACCCTCCTGTGCTCCCTCTGTTAATCACTGCTGCCCGTATCCAGGTACCTCAGCCAGACTGAGCCATTTTCCCTGGTGCCATATGGTGCCAGCAGGGACCCTCGTGGGCTGCCTGACATCCAAGGCAGCAGGATGGGGAGGCCTCACATCTTTCTGTTCAAGAGAGCACATTAATGAAATCTGCAGCAATCCGACTGTCTCAGAGCCGCCAGGAGCAAACGGAAAACACAGCAGAGCTGCAATGAATAAGTGCCTGGCATGGAGATGGAAAAAATTATACAAGCTCTTATATCCCAGGGAAATAGAGGACTGTGCAAAGGCTGATCATGAAGGTGTATTAAGCAACACAACTACACAGGCAAAGAGAGCTTGATCTAACCCCATAAACTCACTGAGCACAGTGGAAAGCTCACAGATCTACTGTAAGCAGGGTGGGATGGAAGATCTGGCCAATCCATGTGCCCCACAGTCAAAATAAAGCCATTTTCCTCTTTTATCCCACCTCAGCAGTTTCTCTTTTGCCTCCTTGCATGAAGCAGACACCAGGGACCCTTGCAGTGAGGTGCAGAGCTGGGCAAAGCAGGGTACCCTCCTTCAGCAGTGCTCAGATGCTGTGGGGAAGGTGTACAAAGCAAAACGAGATGTCAAGTGGTGAAGGAACAGCCTCTGGGATGGCTCACAGGCTTTGGGGTGAAAGGAAGGTAATTAGAGGGAAAGCAGGACTCTAAAAATACACAAACAATGCATATTTCATGGCTCTGCCAGAGCCAGGCTTACATGCCTGGCATTTACTGTGAGAGGCACTTGGTACACGGGGTGCTGTGTGACCAGGCGAGGGTCACTCAGGGCTTTTAGGGTGGTTTTCAGGGCTCCCTCTACACACAGACACTCACACAGGTGTGGGGGGCACACACAGCACTCACACACACACTGTGTCCCCCTGAGCCCTCCCGCACTGTCTGCATGAGGAGCCCCAGCTGACCTGTCCTTGGAGGTGTCCATGTCCTAGCAGGAGCCAGGAGGGATCAGCTTTAACGTCTCTCACGGGTTAAACAAGTCTGAGGGGTGAGGATTTGAGGCTGGCTGGGCGGTGCCACCTCTCAAGGTGTGCAGGGACTGCAGGCTGGTGGCTGCTGCTCCCTGCTGGTGACAGCTGGCCAGCCAGAAACAGCCCTCACCTCCCCTCCCTCCACCACTTCTGCTAATGAAATTTGCTTACAAAAGCCAGAATCTGGCCTTGATAGAAGGGAAAGTGCAATATTTGATTGCACCTTCAATTACACCTGATAAGCACGATTAGTAACGCAGATAGCAAATACAATGTAAAGAGCTATACAGGTATTAAGTGTAATTATTGGTATTGCTGCCTGATTGCTGGCAGATATAGATAAAATGCATAGGGAATCAATCTGGATATCAAAAAAAATAGCTGTCAGTCCTCTGTGCTGTGGGTTTGCTGTGAAGGGATTGTGTTGGCAAGACCCAAAAACAAATTAGGAGGAGAGAGCACAGGGCAAAGGGCCAGAGCCACACCATGCCACACTGCCAGAAAGGGACATTGCTGCTGCCTGGTCTGGGGGAAAAGTCAGCTTGGAGTGGGGAAAAAAGAGTTTGACACTGAATACACTGCAATGTGAAACCTGCAGAGGTCAGGGTTTGGGGCTGTGAAAGGTCTCCATGCCCCCAGTTCAGGTGGGGCGTGTGGATATTCACACACAGCCCCCACTGGCTGGGCCCTGCTGCTCAGTGCTGCTCAGGAGCACAGCCCCTGGCTGGCTGCTCTCACTCCAGCCCTGCCACCCACCTTGTCACCAATGAGCTGCATAAAAGGAGAGATCAACTACTGAATGTAGGAGAAATGGGGGGAAACACCTCAATGCATTTCATATTTTCCTCCAAAATTCTGAGCTTTTCTAATCAAGGTTCTGTTTCCACGAAGCATAATTGTACCTTTTTTTCCTTAAATTAGCCTGTTACTTTCTGCTTGACAGGAGCTCCTGATTATCATGGCAACCCAAATGGTTGCACAGCTCCTGGAAGACCAGGAAACCCCAGCACCAACTGTGCTTCTGAATGCTGCCTCTACTGCCTTCTCAGAGAGGTGGTTCAGGCTGCAAAACACAACCTGCATTTGTGCCCTCCAAGCCAAAGGGGCTCCTGAACTATCTAAAACCCACATGACACCACTGATGCTGAGATTTCAGGGCAAAAGTGCAGTCACTGTGGTGATATCACCTTACCTGAGCTGGAAAGCTGAGCTGGAGAGGCTGCACCACACCAGAAAAATAAGAAATTTACATCATGGTAAACACTTTGCTGAAAACTATTTGTGGCATAAAAACTTCAGTTTTCCAAAGAGCCACTGCTCTTAAAAGGTGTCACTGGTGTGTGCTGTGCCAGGCCAGGGGATGTGATGTCAGCTGCCATCCACCAGCAGCATCGTGGCCTGTGAGTGGTTCAATGTCTCTAATCCAGCAGAAACCATTCTGTAAAACAGTCCTGAGTGAGAAAGAAATCCAAGGGAACTTTGGCAGGTCTAGGTGTGAGGGCTAATGAGCACAGCAGGACCCATGCTGACAACACTGGACCAAATATATTACCTAAGAGCTGTATCCTCCA
>NW_005054400.1:2485606-2504060 GCF_000277835.1 Geospiza fortis
CTGAAAATCCCAAGTACAAGCACAGTGGACCATTAAAGAGCAGCTCACACATCTCTTTTCTTCCCCTGTTTTCATCTTTCAAAATGAAGGAATATATTGTCAGGTTAACGCTGATTTTGCAGGGCTCTAATGAGTTAGTCAGAGTTTATTTATGTGGAAAGGATGAATGGTTCCCTACATGTTAATAGCACAATCATCAGCAAACCCCTCAGCATTAATATTTAATGTCCTTTGTTATGTACATGCCTGGCTGTTATTCAGAGAGGGCTGAGTCAGGAGAGCAGAAACTGCTGGGAATTGAATAAGCATTATTTGTGGGATTTCTCTGAGTGGAAAATGGAAAGTAGAAAAGATGTTGTTTTTATGTGTGGCAGCCCAGTTGTCAGGAAACTGCATTTCTGGATAGTGTATAATACATGCAAGGAACTGCTGCAATGGAACTCTGTGGCTTTTTGCATTACCTGATTTCTTTAATGTCTAGGTATTAATTGTTAGGTTTATAAACCTTTCACATCTATAGCACAGTCTATCTCCCATCTTTTATCTAGATTTCCTGCAAGTCAGACAACAAAGTCAAATAAAGATGTGAATCCCACATGATTAGCACTTCTTCTCTTTTATATAGACAGACAAATATATTAAGTCTATATATAATATTAAACAAATATTAATCTTAAATCTGTTCTTCCTCTGCACCTATGGTGATACAGCTGCCAGTTACAGATGGTTCCATCCTGCTCCCTATACAGAACAGATATCAGTAGGGTTTTTCCAGATAGCAGAGCTATGCCTGTTCTTCAATTTAAATTGCCCATAAGTGCTCCACTAGCAAAACCTTTCCACATTTCCATGATTACTCTGTAACTGTAGCAAATGGCCTAAGCCTGGTGTACAATACTCATATGATCTGAGTGATTTTTTTGGAACACTCTGATAGATGTGGGCATCTAAGGGATAAGCAAATGTGCTATATTGCATTACAGAGAAATTAAATACGAAGCTGTAATTTCAGATGCAAAGGCTCAGGTTTCAGCTTTTTTCTTACTCGTCTGGAAGAGCCTTTATTCTCGAAGCTGTGCTTTCTGGGGAATTTCCGTGAGGGAAGCAGAGGGGCCTCTCCCTCCTTCAATAAAAGGCAGAGAAAAAAGAAGCTTTGTTATTTTCAAACAAAGTCACCTTAGCTGTTCACTGTCTCTGCTTCTCATCCTCTGCACAAGGCTGCTCAAAGCTGGATCACAAGGGACTTCAGTGAGTTTAATGTGCACAGGACAGAAGGCACCACAGCCAGGCTGCTTTCCAGCAATGCATCTGCAAGGGGGAAAGGAATGGGGACATGTTTTCATAGAATGCAACTGGAAATCGTGCGGGGAAATAAAGAATTGCTGACGATCCCAGAAACATTTCAGGTATTTTCACCTCTGGGTTGTGGCGATGATACCTTGTGGTATCATCAGGCTTGATGAGGCTCGATGTGAACTGGTCACCGGGCAGAAACCAGGTGTAAAAATGGAGAGAAAGGGGAATTGCCCTGAGCAGAAGTGAAGAGCAGGAGGAGGAGGAGGAGGGGAAGCGGAGAGAAGCATCGCTCTGGAAGCGCGGGGAGAGAGAGCGAGGAGCCGGCGCTGCAGTGCGGAGCCGCCTGCGGCAGGGGGCGGCAGGGAGCTGGGCGGGCGGACAGACAGACCGACGGACGGACGGATGGATGGACGGACACATGGACACACGGACGGACGGATGGATGGACGGACGGACGGACAGACGGACGGCCCCTGCCGTGGCCAGGACATCCAGAACTCCACTCAGACCTCGGGAAATTCGGCAGCCTCCTAACTACTCCCGTCTACCAGCAAAAAGTTAAAAAGAGCGCAGAGAGTAAATGAAGTCACAAAAATCTACGGAGCACTTGGTGTAAAGAGGTGAGGTGGCAGCTGGCTGATGTGCTGGCAGCATTGCACCACTGAGGCAGCAGAGAGGCACAAGTGGTCATTTTTTCTTCTGTAGTTATTTCATTCTGTAGTTATTTCTGTAGTTCTGTCCCAGCACCCAGGTGTCACAGTCCCCTGGGCTCACCCCTGAGGAGCTGCATTTGCCTTCACAGAGTTGCCTAGAGATCATATGCAAGCAGATGAACTACTCTGAAGAAGAAAATGGAGATTTGCTTTCCTACTTTCAGCCTGTTTTGGTATAACATCCATGCTCTATAATGTCAATGTTACATACAAACAAACATAATGATGATACATCTGTATTTGTGTCAGCATTCCTGTTGCCTGCAGGTCCTTTAGGAAGTCACAGATTTGCTGCATGTGCTGATCTCCAGAGCCCCACAATTTACTGACCTTTTCCCAGTTTTTTCCCCCTCCTTGGGATCCAGCTGAATGCCAGTTGCACATGCATGTGTGCCTAATAACAGGAATTTCTCTAGAAGGGATTAGATGGAGCCCCTTTTCATACAGGCCCCAGGGTAAAACAACAAGGAAACCCTCAAGCTCTTGTCTTTGCAAAGTGTGTGATGGCTCTTTATTGGAGTTCATGGAGAAAACACACAGTTTGGGAGCTGCACGACTCATGTTTGTGTCCTGTGCAGCTACATGTAAAACCACAGTGTCAGAGGGTCTCACCAGGCTGTGTGACAGGTCAGCATGTGACCTCAAACACCCCTGGCAAGACACACAGGGTCAGCTATCCTCAGCAGGCATGGGCACACAGGCTTGCTTGATGCTAATAAGGATGCTTTTGTGTTGTCCAGCTGGAAGCAGGAGTGACTGGATGCCCCACGAGAAAACTGGCTCTCATGTGATTTCCAGATTGTTTTTTTCATATCCCATAATCTGAAATCACATTAGACACATGGCCCAGTCCTGCTCTGAGCTCCTGGGGCATCCAGTGGCCCACTGCTCCTGGCCCAAGCTCACATACATGGCTCCTCTAATCACAGCTGTGCAGCACCACTGTAGAACAGCCAATATCTGTGTTCAGTGGAAAACACAGAGCTGGAATTGTTAAGCAACGTGCAGAAACCTAAACTGAGTAGCTAAGAGATGCCTGAGTACCACCTGAGTGTGGTGGGATTGCCAGGGCACTGCAGATTTAATTGCTGGCCTTCTTTTGAGCTTCCAGCAATCCAGTGCACGAATGCTCAGAGAGGTGGGAATGGTGCTGCAGAGTGGAACAGGGACACAGAGGAGATGGGTGACACTGTCTGTCCACCACAGGCAGTGCCCAGTGCTCCTGCTGCTGCTCCGTGTGCACAGCGTGAGAAGACAGACGTGAAGCAAATGTAAACTCAACTTCTTTTCTCTTTCCACTCCCTCTGTAAGCATCTTAGCACCAGTTACCTCCCTGGATCTGCTCCTCTTGTTGGAGCAGCTGCCTGCTGAGAGCTGAGACTCTTCAATGCCACACAGCCCCAGCCCTCACCAGAAGGAAGCATCTCATCCTCATCTCTAGCAGGGATGAGGTGCCAGCCAGTCAGCAGCCTCATTTATCTGAGTCCAGCCTTGTCCCTGCTTTGTTTGCTTCTTCTCATGGCAACAGACAAGCTTCAGAGGTTTTTTCACCCACTCATTTTACCTGATAACAGCCTTGAACCAGCATCTGTTTGCCTGCAGGCACAACTTCTCGCTGCTAGTTGGGACCTATTTCTTATGAATTGTTGCTAAATGATATCACTTTGGAATGAGCTCCCAACAAGCTGTGTCTGTGCTACCTAAACTCCAAAACTCCTGAAACTTGCTGGTGTCCGAAGGGTACAACAACCAGAGATGTCAAACACATGGGATTCATCCCTCATTTTGCTCAAATGGCACTAGGCAAGCCTTTCTTGTTTGAAAAAGCCTCTTCCTGCAGGCACAGAATGCAGGTGCAGGGGGCTGCTCTCTGCTCACCCAGGCATCCCTGATCCTGCCTTTTTCCTGCCCAGGGGAAGCTCCTGTTCTGCTCCCTGCTGTGGCTGGGAGTGCTCCTGCACCATGGTACATGCCTGGCACTGCTGGGCTGCGAGCTGAGAGAACAGCAAAATGACAACCAAGGTCAGCAGATGAGCATTATCTGGCTCATCCCAGCCAGCACTGATATTTGGGGTGCTCTCTCAGTGCTGCTGCACATTGCTCACCCTGCCCTGCTGCTCTGCTGCTGCTGGCACTGAGAGGTGATGCACAATGGGGACTTGCACTCAGCTCCTTCCTCAGCTTTCAGGTATTCATTTGACTAAGAAATGTGGCTATTTCAAAACCTTGCACAGAGCTGGTTCAAGCACAGGGACCTCCGTGACTTCCAGTTTGGGGTTGAGTCTTGCAGAGCCTTTTTAGATTTCAGTTTCTCTTGCTGGTGGTCAGATGTTAAAAGGGACCAAAGTGCAGCTCAAACACAAAAGTGGCAAAAATGGCACAGTGAATAACAGGGTTAAAGTGGGGCTGAGTCAGAGCTGTAGCTTGGTCACCACCCAGACAGGGCTGAGCTGCAGGTGTGGAGCTGCCTGTCCCTGTCAGGGGGGATGCTTGCCCACAGAAATGTCACAGGGATGCTGCAGGGGGACCTCAACCTGCCTGGGGGGAGCAGGCTGTAGTAGGAGAAACATCAAGTGTGATTTTTTAAGATAGTGTAATTTTTAAAAATTGGCACAGAGACAAGTTGGACACCACAGACACTCTGAACAGCACTGAGAGTGTCCAAGGCCACGTTGGAGGGAGCTTTGAGCAACCTGATCCAGCGAAAGATGTCCCTGCCCATGGTAGGGGGTTTGAATAAGATGATCTTTGGGGTCCCTTCCAACCCAAGCCATTCTATCATTCTGTGATCTGTGTTGAGTCTGGATGTAGTTCAGCCCAGCTACAAAGCACCAAGGGTCCCAGCTCTGGTCACAGCTGCCTCTCTCCAATTTTCAGCACAACCCAGCATCACATTTTAACTCTTGGTTACACTGCCAGGCTGTCATACCCTCACACTGGTGTTATTGTAAAGGAGTGATCATTACCATTTTTAAACACTCCTCTGACATGTTTTGGACCTGACCATGTTGGGTGTGGGACCAAAGACAAACACAGCCACACTCAGACACACACTCCAATGTGCAGACACCCTCCACAGCCTCATGTTTCTTGCTGGCTGATGAACAAGGGACCAAATGATCTGAGGGAATGTAACTTAGCACCAGGACCCAGTGCAGCACAAAATCCCACTTGGTGCCAAGGACTTGTGATTTATGCTTTTGTTTCTGCAACAACAGACAGAGGCATACAATTTTTTTTAAAAAAGGAGCTTTGCTGGATTTTCCATCCCCTGCCGAGACACAAAGCCGAATGGCAGCCAGTACTCCCAGCAACACCCACGGTTAAGCACCAGTGCTGTTGCCAACTCCTGCAATCTTATCACAAGCACCACAGAGTTTGCTTTCCTTTCTTAAAGCCCCAACTCCTGGAGTCATGGGATTAAGCAGGCAACTCAGCTTTTGATTTTAATAGCAGCTTTTATCCCTCACTGTTGAGAAGAAAAGCTTTTGACTGGGACAGGTTCAAACCTACAGAAACAATAAATAAGAGTATCTGCTTAAAATCTGGTATTTTTAAAAGCCAATTTTATTTGGAGAAAGAGTTTTGAACATTTTGGAGGGCAGAACTTGTCAGCAGCTAAAGGAGTCCCTTAAAGAGCTAAAAAAATTAGTCTCAGCTGAGAAGATGCTGCAGGGGGAAAGTGGACTTGGGTTTTCATTTCTTTATCCTGTCAGAAAGATCAGCAAAGGGAGAACATATGGGTTCAGTAGCTAAGGCAAAGCACATTTTCTGTAAAGAAGCCAACATTAAATTTCAAAATGTGAGGACTGAGCCTCTCTAGAAAGGGAATTAAGCCCAGTAGATAAGCTTTGTCCCAAGGTGAGAGTGGTAGACTAAGCCTCCCTAGAAAGGCATAAGCTTTGTCCCAAGGTGAGAGTGGTGGATGGTATTGATATATCAGTACTCTAGAAGAAGGAGAGAGGGATCAGCATCTTCCCTTTTGCAGGACTTGCTCCATGTGTTTCAGTCCTACAAAACTGTCAGAGGGATGGACAAACGTCCCCAGTGCTTGCAACCCCCAGACCCATGTGGGTGATCTGCTCTGGCTCTTCTGCTTCTATTGCAACTTATTTGGATCTGGAGCTGCATCAAATTTTGTCCTATCAAATGCTAAAAGCAACTTCAGTGTGGAGAACTAATTAAGATCAATAATTACTCAGATGCCCTCAGAACAGGGCCACCCACTCTTTTGCTGCAATTTTAAATAATTTTAAGTTGAAAAAGCTTGAACACATCTATAGCTTTAAGTGCAAAGTGGGATGCTTTAATAGACCACGGTGAAAATTGTTCCCATAAATGATGAGAAATGTTTAAATCAATAAAACATTTGTTTAGATGTCCATATGGAGGAAAGATACAGTCTGTTGCTCTTCATATTGGATTGATCCCACTGTGTTAAATTACAGCTGGCTACAGCCCTTCATCCTTTACTGCACAGCTTGACAAGCATGTAAAATATTCACACTGAGCGCAAAAATTTCGAGAGTCTGATCTCTGCATTGTCCTTGTCACTTCCTCCCAGCCAGGGCCAAATTAAAGGCTGTTTAATACAGGGGGAAGCTTTGCTGCAGCTCTGCCACAAGCCTTTAGCCATGTTAGCCAATATCCTCCTGGCTGACCTGTGGGACAGAGCAGCTGGGCAGCAGATGCAGGCAGCCTTCCACACGTGATGGCCTGTCTGCCACAGCCCTTGCATTTGGGCTTTATCAGCAGCTCTGGGCACTTGATCATAAATACATAAATGCAACAGAAACCTGGGCTTAAAAGAGTAGCTGCTGTCTGAAGGTGCCTGGCCTGTGCTTCTGAGAGGGTGACAGCAGTGACAGTGGATGGTGGCAGGAGCAGCCAAGGCACTAAAGGGGGTCTGGGAGCTCTGGGTGCTGTTCCACCAACCTGGGTGATGCAGCTGGCATTTGCCTGCCTGTACCTCTCCTCAAAACACAGCACAGTGCAGGGTGCTCCCTGTGAGGACCACAGAAAGAGGCCAGGAAGGTCCGTGACAGCAGCTTTTAAAGCCATCTGAAATTCAGCAGCCAAAGGACCTGTGAATCAGAGGATTAATTCTGGGTACAAACGGATGTTGAAATTGAAGATGTGTGTGGAAGCACCTGCCTGCACATCCCATTGCCCTGTGAAAGCAGGCAGGCCTGTGACACTGCCCACAGGCAGCTCCAGCAGAGACATGGTGTGACCAGCCAGGTCCTGAAGGCAGCTCCTGAAAGCCCCATCCATCAGTGGAGGAAGGAGGACAGCCCTTGATTTCCACTCCACTTGAGCCTCTCCTACCAACGATGGGCTGGGGGAGCATTAAGGAAGAAGCAGGGCTGGCGCCCTAATCCCTGCCTTGAGGCAGAGTGCTGATCCTGGCCTGCCTGGCAAGGCTCAGAGGAGAGCTCAGGCTGGGCTCAGACACAGGAAAACTGTGCAGCCCCAAAAGGCAGCACATCACAGCTTCTACTCAGGAACTTGGACCAAGTTTCACCAAACCCCTTCTCAGTCCAATTTTGGGATCCTGATGAGTGCTACAGTGCATCCTGCAAACTCACTCTTCAAAGGGTCTTGCTTTTCCCTTGGGAAATGGGGATCTGTGCCCTGGTCGCTGCTGAGGCATCCCTGTTAGAGCAGGGAGAGAAGCAGGAAAAGGAAGCACAGCTGATGTCCTGACTGGAGCCAGCAGAGGCCACTGCTGTAAGCTTAAAAATAACTCCAGGCTGAGGTCTCTGATGTGGCCTTCACTCCCAGGCATGCTCCTCACTCCAGCGTGTGTTTTTCTCCTCTCTGTGGTGTCATGTCTTGGCTCCAGGATCCCCAGGCGTGTTGCAAAGCTCTGGGTCAGAGCCATGCCTTCTGATCTCTGCAAAGGGGTGATGTCAGTGTCTGCATCCCTCCCTTCCTCGCCCCCAAACTCACCATCGTCACCAGACAGACCATCAGAAACCACTGCTAGGAAATGCAGCTCCCCAAGGAGCTACTGCATGCCAAACCTGATATCTTTAGGGCAGTGTGATAGAAAGACTTTTTTTTTTGGTTGATTTTTTTTTTTAATGAGAAAGAAAGCAAAATGAAATCTGGAGCCTCTCAGACATGGTAACTTCAAAACCATGGCCACTTTCCACCAGGGCATGGTCTGCTCTCCTTCCTGAGTACCTGGCACCTGCCCTTCCAGCTGGGATGATGCTCTGGGCTGACCCTTGTCAAAGCCTTCCATTTGTGTGTTTAGGTGGTATAAAAATGATACAAATTGTGTTGAACAATAAAATCCATAAAAATATTGCTGCCTTTCTGCAGTTCCACAGCTCGGGTCTGTTTGTACATACCCAGTGATGATGGAGCAATATGTGAGGTGCCTTTGATGCTTGAAATGGCTTGGATCTGTGAAAAGAAAGCTGAGCTGTGCCTTTAGTGAAATGAACAGAGGGGTGACTATAAATGCCAGTAACTACTCTTAAACAAGGCAGCAATGTGGAAAAATAAGTAGGGCACCTTCAGTAAAGTCAACAGTTCTTTCTAAAATAGCTTAATTTCTTTAAAGAGCTTTCAATAAATTTTAGAATGGTTTAAGAAGTAGGTTTTTTTTTTTTATGAGACAGAGGGCCTTTTTCATTAGAGGATGAAAGAGGGTGTTAATTTTTCAGAAATCTGGCATTTTTTCAATGTGTGCCTTTCAGATTTATGAAGACAAACTTGCTCCTTGTGCCTGTGTTTTATCATCTCGTTACTCCCAGTACCAGGGGGAACAGTGTGCTCTCTCATAGTGTACTCGGGTGGAAATGCTGTGCCCCAGACTGTCTTGGTCATAATGAAATGTGGCTGAGCACATTCAGCTTTGTTCCAGCTGATGTTACAGCTCTTTTTGCTTTCCAAGTGGAAATGTAGTCATCACAGGGTGTGTATGTGTGGGGGAGATGCCTTCCCAAGGGGCCCTTTGGGATGCAGACATGGAATTAGCAGTGTTGCCTAACGAAGGGGCTGTTAGATGTGGGTGTAGATTCAGCCCAGCCTGGAGTAGTCTCAGTTTTGTGACCAAACTTGTAGGACACAGAGCCACAACCTAAATGAGTATAAAGTTTATGACTTTCTGTCAATTTACCAATCTGTTCAGTAATTCTGGCCTCTTTGATTAGCTCTTCCAACATTTCTGAATGCAAGTATTAATTAACTGCTGTTAATATAGATGGGTCACTGTTCATTTCCCATCTAGGACTCTGCATAGTCTCATTCCCAATTTGACAACTCAAAGTGTGACTTCACAACCTGCTGCCAAGGTGCTGCCAAGCACAGAAGCTAACCATCCTCAATTATCACTTTCCCTTCCATCCCTAAATAGAAAGGATATGTGCAGCAGCACAAGCATAATCTGCTCAATTGTTTTGTGTAAGCAGCTCATTTCTGGAAGAGATCTCTAGCTCGTTTATCCCCAGCATGCTGTGTTGCAAATAAGTCCAAACTTTCAGTCCCCTGCCACAGGAAATTAGGTCCAGAGAGAACTATCAACACTTTTTTCCTTGTGAATATTTGTGTATTTGCAGTCTCTGCTTTTCCAGTTTGAATCAAGAAGTGGTGTGGGTGTATTGGGTGAAGAATTAACATTAATCACTGATGCTACACCCTCTGTGCTGTGCCTGAAATGTTCAGACAACCTTAAAATGCTACTCCTAACCCATAAAATGGAACTGGATCTGTTTTTTGCTTCTGTTCCATCAAAGCACCAGAGGTGATAATCCTTCTGCCTCTGCACACTCAACCAGAGTTTATTGTGAGGACCCCTCTGACCTGCACTGCTAAAAGATGGCACAAATGTGGGGTGTAAGCTTGGTTTAGAGAATCTTCTAGGGCAAGGACAGACAATGGCTGGTTGGACAAGAGTCCAGGGGTCAAGAAGTAATTGATGGGAAAAGTGAAGAAGATGTTGGGATCCTTATGACAGCAGGAGGAGAAAAAAGCAACAGCAGCAAGATCTGCTCTAAAAGCTTTAGGAATTAGTGCTTCAGGAGGCAGCAAACCCCCTGGGGACTAATAACACTTCTTTTTTAATTCCTTGCACTTGTTTCAACCATTGAGTTAAGCAGCTGATGCAGAGTTAGAGTGGAAATTGCCCAGGGAAGGCATGTGGTGTGCACGTGTGTGGAGGTAATGGCTTTATCGTGACTGGCCCTGGGGGGCTGAGAGCCAAACAAGAGCCCAGTAATGGCTGCAAAGGAAATAAAGTGCTGCCCTCCATCCAGTGAGTGTGGGTCACACACAAATGGCTGTCAAAGAAAAGGGTTTCAGGCAGGAGAGTCAGACACAGCTCTGTAAGGTGTTAGATGGCAGAAATCTCCAAGGGGAAAAGAGAACGGAATCTTCATTGCTTGAAATACCTCAAGTTCAACTGATAAAACACTAAAAATAAATGCTGGGGAACTAACTGAAGTAGAAGAGGTAGTGTGAGGGTGTGGGAAAGCCTGATATGTGATCGAATGGATGTCAACTTGTGTGATCCTACAAAGCCATAGTAATGAGACACATCATGTGCCTCTCCCTGTCAAACACAACCAGCTCCCTTCCTCACTCAGCCTCTCAGCACACTCTCCATCTGCCATATTGCACAAACCATCATAAACCACCAACAAAACAACCAACACCCTTTCTAGATAAGGGAAGGTGATTGCCGACATCTTCATTTTCACTTTTATAATAACCACCCCAGTGCTCTGTTCCCATGCACAGCAAAGCATTATGCACAAAGAATGAAACCCTCCATTGTCCATTAAGCTTCTGCCTCTCCTCATCTCTTCTAGACTCCTGGTAAATTATATCAGGGTGAGTAGTTAATGTTTGCTGCTGGTAAGAAACCCCTCAGGGGCCTGCAGGGCATTGAGTTTCCAGGCCCTTGCTGCCAGTGCTAGAAGAGAGGGTGCTGAGAGCAGCGTGCTCAGCTCTGAGGAGCAGGGAACATCACAAGTTATTCTCCAGACCGGTGCTGACTGATGTCAGTAGCTGAGAGGATGCAATGGCTACAGATGAGAAGAGGAGATCACCTTGTTTCATCTGAAGCCAAGGAGGGATGGGAAATCTGGCACCCTGCAAAGATGTAGCTATCAGCTAAGGCAATATTTTAAAGCAATTGTTCTTCCATCATTAGCTGTCACGTCTTGCACAATTAAATTGTGTGTGAGAATAAACATATTTAAACAAACATTTGCAGAAGTAATTATCAGATGGCGTATACAGTCACAGTTAATGAGCAGGCAAATTCTGCCCATGAATTCTTAGCTTTAAAATTGTTTTAAAGCTACAGATTTTTTTCCAAATAGCCTCATATATGCACAGCAAGATGTCTTCATACGCAGCTGTAAACTTCTGACCCCAGGCTATTTTCTTTGCCCAGTGATTTTAGCATAAGCTGCAATATTTGCTTTATTCTTCTGCCCGCTACAACAGCTGAAAGAGTAAGCCAGTTCCTTTTTTTTATTTTAGAGATGCTTGGAAAAGGAACCGAATGTGATTACAGGAGTAACCTGATGGGGCCTGACATTGGCACAGAGGAATGAGCCTCCTGTTTCATTTTCAAAATGAGACACACTGTGTGGCAGGAGTGTCTGTGGTTTTAGTAATTACACAGTTGTAAAGGAATTGAAAATAGTTTTATTGATATTTGGATTAGTGGGTAAATCAGATTAATGGTAGAGGGAGAGATCTGTTTGTCTATGTTCATACAGGCTTTCAACAATTTTTCATGAGCCAATCAAATAAACTGTTTCCAATTTTAAAAAAGTTTAATTTCACTATCTTCAATGAGAAACAGTCATGTTAACACCATTCCAAGACAATTAATGCTTTGCAGGACAAAGTTTGCCATGGGCACCTTTATTCCCAACTTGGTGCAATAAATAGAGGCTATTTTCAGGGATGTTAGCTGATTCTCTGCCCATGTAACACTAATCCCTCAGATGTGGTTTGGAGTTGAATATATACATGCACCAATGCTTTGGCTTGTGACAAACATGAGAAAATGGATGCCAACATCTGAAAACTTAGTGCAAAAGAGAGAGTCAAAATCAAAGCAAAGGATTTTGAAGGACATAGTTATGGATGAGAACCAAATCTTGTGTCTATCTGTGTAGCATCAAAGGGTAGTTTTTTTATATTTAAGACCTTAATTATGTGAGGCATTTAATCTCCTGTTTTGTTAAGAGATCTTGCTTGATGAGGTGCCTCTCAACTTTCTGATCTGTTACTGTAAGCACACAAGTGACTTTCTGCTAACCCAGGCAGGCAGTGGGAGGAGGGAGAAGTTCATAAAAAGGGAAACACAGCTTTTGCTGAAGTTCTCAGATGTCATGGCCATTTAATCAGTCACAAATGAATTCTCTGGGCTGGCAGGTTACCCAAGGCAGCCACAGCCCACCCTGCTACCCAGGGCAGGTATGCCATGGTACACTGCATCAACTTCACTAACAGCAAACTCAGATATGTCTGAGGATGGCTTAACTGCTCTGTGTTGACAAAAAATTTTGTTAAATAGTTGTGAAGACAAAGACCTCATTAGTTGAAGTTGTCTGCTGACTGTAATGACATCCTGGACACCTGTCAATGAAGGGCTGCAGGGATGGAGGAGGCTGTTTGATCCTAATCTCTTTCTTGCCAGTCTGGATCAGCTCTGTCTCTGTTTGATCTATCAGAGGTTTAAATGACCAGTGCAGTGGCCTGTTCTGCAGCCTGCAAGGCTGGAGATAAGTCTGCAGAAATACCCAGCTGACCTTGGAATGAGCTGTGCTTGGATTTGCTTACAGGTGGTGATCAAAAATACCGTGTGACGGCTGCTTGGTGGGAAAGAGATCCCTTCCACACAAAAGCACATCAGTGCTGCCAAACACAGCTTGCTCAGCCTGGCATGCCAGAGATGCCATACCCCATGCTTGACATGGGCTTCTTAGCTCCTGAGAAATAACTGAGAGTCAATCTAGTGTTACAGAGTGAGGGGAGACCCTGACAGGCCAGAATGCCAACCCTGCAGCGTGTCCATCTCACAGCATGTCCCACAGGCTTGCTGCTGCAAATAGCCAGCCAAGCCCATGCTGTCTCAGCAGCCAGAGTTGCCATTGCAGCTTGAGGCAGAGAGGGGAATGGAGAAATGATCTTTTCATGCTGGCTCTCCTGGTCTGGGGAATGTGGTCTGAGAATCTGTGAGCCTCG
The DNA here is from genome assembly GCF_000277835.1 of Geospiza fortis. Taxonomy (NCBI): domain Eukaryota; kingdom Metazoa; phylum Chordata; class Aves; order Passeriformes; family Thraupidae; genus Geospiza; species Geospiza fortis. Next base: position 2,498,836 of record NW_005054400.1, read on the forward strand.
TTTCTCCTTGAGAACCTCCTTTGGCACTAAGGACTATCATCTTACCAAAGCCATGTGCGTATTCAGAATTAACTCTTCAGAGCTCTCAATGCAGAACCATATTCCATCACTACACATATGCTCAGCCTCCAGTGAATGTCCAAAATCTCTTTTGTCCTTCCTGGCATTAGGATTTGTGCCAGCATACCTTTGATTTCCTAGAACCCACACAGCATTTTTATACAGCACATGATAAAGCAGCTTCCTTTTCCCCTCTTGAGAGCTGAGGTTATTTCAACCTACTGCTGCAAGAGATCTGCACTTGTTGACAGGCCAACTGTGCTGCTGAACAGAGATGCCCAATGTCCTTTTGTGCTTTTCTGTGACTTGGAAATGTGTTAAGCTGAAGAAAACCACGGTGCATTTTTGCTGACCCTTGTGCATATCAGCAGTTCTGGTGCAGAAGTACAAGGACCATCTGGTGGGTGCATGTCAGCTTGCAGAGCTGGGCTGACTGGCAATGGGTACAGAACTTGTGTGTGAGAAAATGAGGCTTCATGAGACGAGCTGAGGAACTTTCTGGCTGTCTAGCACTGGAAATCTCTATAAAAGGAGTCTAGGAGTCTATTTTGTTCTCAAGATATGAAGCCAACCACAACAGTCTGCTGCAGGTACATGTTGTAACACACAGGTGCTGGCAAAACAGTTGGTGGGCGGCTGATGATGGAAATTCAGAGCAGTTTTTAAAGCAGTTCATGTTCAACCCACAGGTTTTGTTCATGTGCCTGAAGTGGATGGTCTGTGATGGCAGTTTCCACCCTGCACTTGGATCTCTGTGAATCACATACCATCCCTCTTTGCCTTCCTGAGGAAGCACAAGTACCTCTCTTGGTGCTTATTTTTCATTTGGCAGATTTGTAAAGATCCATAGGAAAAGTTTGGGCAGGTATTTCATGCACGGATATGAATGAGAGTAAGTGCTTGCATGTTGGGATAAGCTGGAAATATTTGCCATCACCCATAGTTCCCAGCAGCTGGAGGACTCTCTCACATTCTGTAGTTTGGGAGGTCTCATCCAGTCCATATAGAGCTGCAGAGAAAATCTGAATGGTATCAGTCAGGGATGGAGCACTCAGGTCCTAGACAAAGATACTGTTGCACATCCACACTGTACATTCAATTTCATCCTGTTTCACCCTTCATAATATTTACAAGACTCAAGTAAATATTGTCAAGTGACCTAGATGTTTACAGTCTCTCTTGGTGCCTCACACAAACAAACAAATACACCCATCAGCTCTGGCATGGATTCAAGAGAAGCCAGGGGTGCCACATGCATTCACATCCTGGCCACATGTGGTGGTGGCAATAAATAATTGTTTGCAAATGCACGTGTTACTTTCTTGATTAGTTGCTTTACGGTGGGATCTGCTGTATTAAGTTTAATCTACTTTGTATGCTATTTAGATCTGAAATTGAGTAGAGTGTAGGAGATGAGGAAACTTGTCTAATTATTTTGGGAGTACACTGCATTTGATTAATTTTATAGCCTGTGTTGATAAAAGCTTTTATCCTAGTCTGCTATCAACTTAACTGTCTGTGTTTGTAATTTTTCACTCCTGGGGTCCTTTGTAATTCTGTTTCATAAACTGATTTGATGGATGTTTTCTGATACTTCAATAAAACCTTTTGGCACAGATTTGCCTATCCCTTGCTCTGCACGTACCTGGACAACACTTGCTGAAGACAGAAATAGAACTGTATTAAATTAAAAGGTGTATTGAAAAGAACAGGATGGCCAGAGCAGATGGTTGTAAACAGTGTGCTTTGACAAAGCAAGAACTATGAAGCCCAAGTGAAAGAGAAAACTGTCCCAGGAGGATTAAAGACAGTTTTTGCAGCCTGCAAGTCCCCTTTCATCCCTCCTTCTGCTCTATCTACCATCCATTTTTACATTTTAACTGGGATATCTATGTAGTACACAGGAATGGGTTAACTTCTCCTGAAGGCTTCTTTCAGCCACAGTCCATAATTTTGCAGCAAAGATTGTACCTCTTACAGGACTTTAGAGATTACAATGAGTAGAGTTTCAAGAAGGAAAATGATATTAAAATCTCTTCAGGTGTAGCTGCTGTTATTCTCAGCTACCAGGCACTGGCTTCAAACAAGCAGGGACACAAAGAAAACACCACACACTAATGCTCAGTGTCTCAGTTTTGTAGCTGCTTGGATATGATGAAAACAAATCTTTAATAGCTGCTGCTTCCATCGTTGCACTGCACTCTGTTTTCTATTCAGTTGCAAGGACAGCTCATTTCCAGCAAACAGGAACAATGTGCTCATATTGCTAATTCATGCCACTACACACAAATGTTCAGATTATGTTGTGCAAAACCAAATTCCAGTCTCAGTCATGAGTGCAACTTGCACTTCAATCCAGTTCCCTAGCAAGAAGCAGGGAGCCCTGCAGCAAAGCTTGTGACAAAATAAAACCTGAAAGAGGCAACGAAAGAACATCTGATATATTTTATTATGTTTTCATAAGGTTTGAAAAGTAGACCTGGACATATAGCAGAGGATGGAACCCAGGGGACCTAGTGTCAGAGATGATTTGAAGGCAAATGATTTGTCAGGAGGTTGGCATCCACAGAGTGCTGCACAAATTTCCCTTAATCTACTGCCTCCCTGGTTTGGATTGCGGTGATACGTGTTTGCAGACAGGATATTTTGATATAGAGAATTTGGAGGTGGATAATTTAAAGACTAAAGTAGACTGCAGATTAATCTTGGGGAAATGCAAGGTAAAAAGATGTGTTAACTGCTGCTGAGACAGGGACTGGGCATCTGAAGAGGCCAATACGGCCTTTTTGTGACACGTGCTTGGTGGCCTCTGCTCCTGGGGCATCAGGAGGCCACCCACAAGCCAGGGGGACATGAGATCAAATCTAAACTGAGATCCTCTCCAATCCCTCGGCAGTCTGGGGAGCTGCCTACCCACCCCACAGTGCTGTCTACCTCTGCTAATTCCCCTCCTGAGTTACCACCAGCCCCTGGCACTCCAGGGATATGTGGGAGGCTGGAGAAGCCCACTTTGGTAAGGAGTATTCCTCTTACGGAAAATTACACCATCTCTGCCTGTGTTTTGATTCACCTTCTGTGACTGCATGGGCCAGAATATCTTCCATGAATGAGACCAACCAGCTGATCCTCCTGCTTTGGAGCTAAGATGCTGCACTGTCTTTTCTCAACATTTTCCATGCTAATTTCCTTGTCTGGAATATTATGACTATGCTAAATGCTCCTGGGCAGCCCTGATGACAGATGATCTTCACACTCTACACCCCAAAAGCATTTCCAAACTCTTTGCAAGAGTGCCACATACGAGCCCATCTGCACAGGCCTGTACACAGCTGGTACAGACTCAGGGAATCCCTGCTTTGGGACTTTGGACCCCCACTAAGTGACAGCGGGCACCTACAGCAAAACCAGGGCTGTGTCAGCTCCGGGTGAGGCAGCAGAAGACACAGATTGATTTTCCAGGATGGAGATCACACACAAAGAATATTCCATTGATGGGCAGCCAAGAGGGTAGAGCTAAAGATCCCGGTGTTCTTGTTATGGAAAAATTTAGGCAGGCGTTATCTGTTACCACGCTGCCTCGCTCGTGAATGCTTTAGGTACGACGAGGTAGGTTGGGCTGGGCTGGGCTGCATCAGTCATTGTTTGGTTGGAGCCCTGTAGGGGACAGTTTTGTCAAGACGTGGCCTTTCACTAGATGGTGCTCTTTGCTGAGCCATCGCTGTGTCTGACCCCTCTTCTTGGAGCTGGGAACTTCCAAGTGTTCTGCCCCATAAGCCCTCCTTGTACAGATGGCACCAAGGCAAAGAAAAATATTTTTCCAGAGTCCCTGCTCTCATGTGTCTTATTTTATTGGAGCCATATAAGAAAAAACTACTGCTTTATATCTGTTCAGCGTGTACAATGCTGGTACATTCCAGTCTCCAAAACGACCAACATGCACAAGCACTGGAACCGTTTTTATTGTTTCAGTTGCTTTCAGCTGAACCAACAGTGCATATTTTGGACGCCAATGCCAAGTTCATGTGCAGGGTTTTCAGGAGATAATCTTCTGCACCATACAGAGTGTTGGTTTTTCTGTTCTACTTGAAGAGAACATGATGGACAGGAATTACCTGCAGCCTTTGCCCAGTGCTCTGATCAGCAGCAAAATCTCTGGAAAGTATTGTGAAGAGCTTTTGGGCTGGTTCTCATGAAGCGACACATGTTAAACTCAGTGCTGATACTGCCTTTGTGCACATCATCATCCAGCCACTGCCGGGGCTAGCGGGACACTGTAGAAAAAGCCAAGTGGAAATGCTGGGCCACCACATGTACACACTTCCAAAGATCTTCCAACAAAAACAGTAACTGAAGGCAAATCACCACCACAAGACATCAGGCATCTCCACTCTGCAGGGCCTCCTCCAGTCCAGCCGCACATGGACCGCAGACCACATGAGCTCATTTGCTAATGGTGGGGTGCCCTTTCCGCTGCTTTTCCGGGGAAAGGCGTGGGAACCGTACTGGAGATGTTCCTCCATCAAACCTACACAACCACAGGAGAACCAAGAAAGAGGGTGAGGAGCAGGATGAGACCACTGGCTGGGCTGGTGGGACTCAAGTGGAGCCGTTGGGTTTGCGACAGGTACAGATGTGCAGCAGATTCCGCTCACAGCTGGACGGCTTGTGCTCTGGACAACAGGAAAGGCTTTAGCCGCTCTAAGTGGGGATGCCAGAACTCCAACACCCACCAGAACAGGCCCTACAGCCGGAGCTCAGCACGTGGGAAGGCAAGATCCTACAATCTCGGAACGGTTTGGGTTGGAAGGGACCTCCAACATAATCCAGTTCCAACCTCCCCGCCATGGGCAGGGACACCTCCCACTAGCGCAGGTTGTTCAAAGCCCCATCCAGCCTGGCCTTGAACTCTTCCAGGCATGAAGCAATCCCCATGTGCCCCTTCGATAAAAACAAACCCGCAGCCTGAGCAGCTCTTCCACAGCCGCACCACCACGTTCCATACACTCCTGCGCCTCTCCTCCAGCAGCCGAACAACCGGCAAGGGGCACAGGCGAGGGAGAAGCCCCCGGGGCAGGGAGCGGGGCTTTCCCCAGCGCTGCTCACAGCCGGATCTCAGCCCCAGCGAATGCCGCCGGCCCCGCACGGCCCGGCCCCGCACGGCCCGG
>NW_005054400.1:2504635-2542787 GCF_000277835.1 Geospiza fortis
GCTGGGGGACGAGCCCCGCTGTGCCCGGGGGTGTGCCGGGGACACGCACCCGCCCGGCCCCCAGCCTCCCTCCACACTGGAATACCATATCCTGGTCGGAACCCCCCTCCAGGCTCACAGACACAACTTTGTATCTCAGTTCGTTGCGCGGAAAGTCACCGCGGATTCATATCAAGAGCCCCCCGCAACGCGCTGGTGTTGGTGTGTGTCGCCTTTGGATCTCAGTGGCCTTTGGTGGCACTCAGAGAGTCCTTGCCGTGGGGTCTGTTACATGCGTTCACTCTGTTGCTTGAAAATACAATTATTTTTGTTCCTTCTCGAGTGCAGACCCTTCTTCTGAAGCAAATGCAGGAGGATTGCGAAATAGTAGTTTTTTTCTGAACCTGTAAACTGTTGGGGTTTATTAATCCACCTTCTGCGACTGTGTTGAAACCGCAAGTCATATAGAGGAGTGGGGATTTGCAGAATCTGCTTTTGCTGACCTCTGGAATTGGTTCTGCTCCAGTGTCCTTCAGAGGGCTTCACGTTAGCTGGAGATTGGAAGTGGGAAAAAAAGTGATTTATAAAAAGTTATTTTTTTTTAAGAGTGCACTGCACCAATTCTGCTGTGAATGACCAGATAGGGATTCGATGAAGGGATTAGAAATCCTGCACTGCTGTAGGACAGTTGGTCACTGTGGCTCTCTGTAATCTCCGTCAGCCGTAAAACTTTAGGTGCTCATGGAGATATGCGATGCAGTAGAAATATGTAAAGCATGTAGCTTCAGAGCTGAGTTTAGACAGTTGGTCTGAGATCTATGGATGTCTTGTGTACTGGGAGTTTTGGCTAATGTAATCTAATCGGTTTTAAAGGGCCAAGCGACATTAGTTCTGTTTGTGGTGACTCTCCTGGAGTTCCTTGTTCGGTGTGTTTCTCATGTTTTGCACGCCCTTGCTGAGCTGTTGTGGAATTGTAAGGGTGAACCAAGTTCCACATGGGTCCTTGAAGGTAAGATATCATTTATTGTGGTGTTAGAGGAGGTGTATTTTTATACATAGATACCTTAGCGGTGGAAGTAGATTGATGTTAACCTCATAACATCCCTGCCTGTGGATAGAAACTGCTGTCTGTAGTAGGGGGGCATTTGCTGTGCTTTGGGACATGGTGGCAGTGTCTTGTTCGCACACTTGAAATTGACTTGTTTGGGTTTTTTGTTTGGGTTGCTTTTTTTACAAGCCTGGTAGCAGAGTAAGAGTGCATTAGACAAGGTGAGGATCATCTGGTTGCGTGTTTTCCCTTGGCACGAGTTCAGGTGTCTACCTGTTGTCCAATTTCATGGGTTGAGCCTCTCCGTCGCCCATCTGTCCTTGCAGCGCTGCCCGGTGCTGGACAGACGGGCTAGCCTGGGGCTGTTGCTAGAAGGGCATGGGTGTTGAGATCTGCCAGGCAGACAGGTTTTGTAGGTAGCCTGAATGACGAGTCCCCTGCAGGTAGTGTGGATGAGCTGTGCTGTGTGACAGCGTTCCAGCCTGGGTTTCCTGCCCGGCTCCAGTGGCCACGGATGGCCGGCATAGCCCGAGAGGTGAGGACACGACGTGTCCGAAGTGAGAGAGTCCAGCCAGGGACTGCAGCCAGAGAGAAAGGCAGGAGCTGGATGTTCCTGATTTACAGCTTCGCTGCATCAAAGGAGGGAAACACATTTAAGAGCTCAAGGCTTCTCAAAGGAACAGAGCTCTGCCAGGTACTATGCGATGATGGATGTTTTTAAACACAGTCTGCTTAGCGCAGCTTTGAGATTCAGGCATATGCAGAACTCACTAATCTCTCAGCAGGATATACTTGTGAGTAAGCCGTGTTCTGGTCTAGGGTACACTCCTGTGCTAAGAGGAGGATTAAGTACTGTTAAAGGAATCTGGTTATTCTATCCAAAGCATGAATTAAGAACAGCAGTCAATAAATTATCCTAGAGGAAAAAAACATTGGTAGGTTTATTGGTGGTGTTCACAAGCTCCTGTGTTACAAAAGCAGTGGGGTTCTTTCACATAATTTTCTGCTGGAATATTAAGTTTTAATAAATAGCTACTTAACAAAAAAATTGTTAGTAGAAGCTGCAGTGCCTGCTGTACCTATTTCTTTTCCACTGTTTCCAGGACACCAACGTATCAGTTTTCTCTGCTTGGTATTTGGTGGTGATCCACTCGCCAATAAAACCGACCTTGAAGCAGCTTGGAAGCTTTTCTGCTTATTACTGTAGCTGGTTATCTCTGCAATCTACTTGAGTGCTATTAAATGCTATTTCTATAGGGGTTCCCCACACAGGCAATAAATAGCCTGAAGTCAGCTAAACCGCACAGCTGATTGGTAGGGAGGAACTATTTGGTTTTGTCTTGCCTCTACTGGTGGAAGGCACTGCTAAGAAGTTATAAACTTGAGGAGAAGGCTGGATAGTCCAGGAGGCCATAAAGGCATGATATGGCCTCCCTGTGTGATTGTGGCCCCATGTTTTACCAGTCTCCTGCATAGGGAGTTGGCAGTTGGCGTGGTTTCCAGCTGGAGGATAACTCCTATTTGCAGGCACATGAGAGGCTGGATGTGGAAAGCTGGGGAGGAAAACACCTTGCAGCCTGCACCTTGTGATTACTGAGTGCTGTTCAGTGCCAAGTGCTCATGTGCTTGCTTGCATTGATCACCTGTAGGACAGATAAAGGTAATGAGTGACGTTCTGAAGCAGCTGATAGCTCTGGTGTAGAGTCCTTTGCTGCCCTGGGGTTTGCCACAGGGGATATAATCCAGCTGGGAGCCTGGTTAGGGCTGGCATGTACCACCTGGTCAGTCACGTCCAGGAAGCTCTGCACCTTTTCTAAAACAAAACTTGTTTTTAGGGTGTTGGATATAATGCGATTTTTATGAACAGCTTAGTCATGCTTCATTTTTTTTCCTCTTCTAAAACAGCTGTCAACAATCTTACTGTGGGGAGGGAATGGGCCACTCCTTGTACTTACTGAATAGTCAGACACTTCAGCCTGGCATTGTGCTTCTTAGTAGCTTTTGGAAACAAAGCCGTGTATGTGGCACAATGGCTTCTTTTTATTTATTTATTTATCAAGCCTGCCTTTCCCCCTTTGCAAATGACCTTTATGCAGATCTAGAAGGCAAAGCCCATCACTGGGAGTTAGCTGGTTAGTTACTTCAGTTACTGATAAGAAAATATGATGGCAGTGCTCCAGGAAAAGCAGCTATGCTGGGAACTTGTTGCTGCAGTGAAGCTATACAGATCTTTTTCAGAACGATATACCTCTGTATATTTATAGTGCTTTGTCAGGGAAACAGGGTGACTCCTCTCATAATGTCTGCATGACAAATAAGCTGTGACGCCACAAATCCTGTAAAGAGTTTATTGTCCTTCTCCAGACGGCTGGTGGAGACATGCAGTAGGTAAAAGTTTCAGTGTCGTGCTGAACTTGAGCTGCAGTTTTGTCATCTCATCTCTTTTGTGTGTTGGCGTAGCATAAGCAACCTCTTCCAGTTCCCCAACTGGGCCATACTGGGGTTTTTGGGTCTGTTCAGCAAACCAGACTTCAAAATGGATCCCAGATAGGAATGCATTATTGTTTTTTATGTATACAATTCACAGCTTGTGTCAGTTAAGAAAAAAATTTCATTCTGTACCTGCATCAGTTACCTGCATCATGTTCCTTTGTGTTACCACAAGTGGCTGCTGTGGCAGAGGGTTGGATGCTTCCACCAGGAGAAACCTAAACTCTTGGAAGTGCTTTTCCATTTGCAAAGAAGGCATTTAACTGCGGTGCCCATCCCTTTTTTATAGCATGTGAAGATGACATGGGAGATAGATGTTTCTGAGATAAGCCAGTGTGCTAAAAGTCAAAGTGTTTAATTTTTAAGTTCTGTAAGATAGCATTTCTACAGCAAAGAGAAATCTCTGCAAAATAAGTTCTGCCATTTAAATAATGTTTTTTAAATTTTTCTTTATAACCATTTTAGATAGGTTGCTAGGTTGTTGAGGAACAGGGGAAGAAAGTGCAATCACAAATATTTTTAAGTAGTCAACAGTCCTTGAAAAGTACAAAGTGTGATACCTTGGAAAAAGTAAGCTTTAGTTCTGTTGTAGTTGTAATGGATCACATGTTGTGACATGGTCAGGCAGTCTAACAAGACTTTTATATATATTGAGAAGAAACTTACAGATTTGATGCTGAAGAGTTTATTGGGTGGTTTGTAATATGCGTGAGAAAAAGAATTCTTTGTTGGCGTATCAATGAAGTTCTCACATTCCAAATGCTCAAATATTTAATCTAGGATAGGAGAAAACATAAGGAAAAATTACCCCTGAAACTAATATCATCACCTTCTACAGCACTTGTGTTGAGGGCTTGAAATACAGTATGGTCCAAGTATGTTTTGGGTGTGAGGTTGTGTTTGGTGCCTCTGGGCGAGGTCTGCTGGTGGTGTGGGCCTTAGGGGCTTCCATGGTTGGTGGAGGACCTTGACTGTGGCCTTGGCTGCAGAATCCAGAGTGGTGCTTCTTCACCAGTGAACTCGTAATTCTGCAGGTCTTCTTGACAAAGTTAATTCTCCTGGACCACCTGGATTTCTCTTGAATCTCTTTTCGCTTATAAAGACTGTGAAGTTGCTTTTTTTTTTAATTTTTGTGATTCTGTAAATTGTTCATAATAATTTTCCTGTTTGGCTGCTCTTGTCTTTCCAAAACTGGTCATAGTATTTTGTTCAGTCAATGTGGCAACTGAACTGTCTCAGTTTTCTTGTAGGTTTGATCCTTTCCTGTGGTCACCTTTTGGTTTCCTTGAAAATCGTGAGGTAGAGGCTGATTGCTCGTTGGATCCTGTGGAGCTGCTCTTCTGAGATAATATTTGAAATGTATGAGCACAGGTAGTTGCAACTGATCCATTGTGTCTTTGTTTCAAGCACTTGTGAAATTTTCTAATAGACTATGCAAAATTTGCCACAGCAACTTCTGACTGCTTCTAGTCTCCTTTTGTATTTTTTTAACTACTTTCAGGTGGCTGATCTAACTTTCCCGTTAGTCTTGTTGCTGAACTGTTTGTACTTTAATGTTACATTTGCAAAATACACGGTGAGAGATCTCCCCAAATTGTTTTTTAATGTGAGATGTTATTTACAGTGTGGCAGCACTGCTGAGATTAGCCTGATCCACTGTAAAAGGAAGGATTTAAGGATTTTCATCTGTAGCAGCTCCTTCAGGTTTTATTTCTGAGAGCAAGGGAAAAGGAAATAAGCGATGAATTATTCATTTAAAAATGAGGCTGAATTTTGGAGAGACTTTTTCCTCTGTGAGCATGATTTAAGGTGGTCATCTTAAAGGTCTTTTGATGATGATGATCAAAACTTTGTGTGGAGAGAAAGTGCCCCATATGTCATCTTTGAGACTTCTGTGCTTTTTATCACCCATGACTAATGCAAACTGGAGCAGCAAGTTACGCTGAAATCTGTGACATATTTGTATCTTCATCTAAACCGTATCTGAGGTTTCTGGCAAAGTTACTTGGGAAAGTCAGTCTTTTTCCCAGTGTGTCTCTGCCCTCAGTGGTGTAACTGTTCTGTAAATCGGAATGCTGCACTTAGTAAAACCATTACAAACGAAGATTCTGGCACAGAGCAGTTGTTCTAAACCGGACCGTCTTGAGACTCAAACTGGTGACTCACCCATTCTTGTTCCATGGATTAACACACCTGGCATGTGTCACGCATGGATGCTGGCCCAGTCATCCTGTTCTTGCAGGTATCCCTGTTTCCAGTGGAGGGAAGACTGAAGTGGGGATGGGAGTGTGCACAGCAGTTAAAAACCACCTGGTGGAGGTTGATGCTGAGGATGGGTTTGCCCAAAGGCTTCTTTTGCCATGTGCCTGGTGTTGCTCTGCTTCTGCCGCTTTTTAGGGATGCACAGAGTGGCTGCTTGTGTGAAGTCTCTCCTTCAGGACAACAATACAAAAAGCTGTGCTGGGTCAGGCCATGGGTTGTCTGGCCTTGTTTCCTGCCCCATGGTGTTGGTTGTGGGTTTTTGGGGAGAGCAAGGAAAGTCCACACCAGTGACTGTGGGCACAGTGGGGTTCAATACCAGGATGTGTGGCACATTCAGCTTCCCAGCATGTATGGATATCGACACCCTGCCAACTCTTGAAACTTGCTGTCAATAGGAAAAGAGGGGAAATAAGGGATGGTGGGAGTGAGATTGTTGAAGGGAATGAGTCTTGGTCACTTTACACATGCTGTTTTCCCTCCTGAGTTTCCTCTGGGATGCTTAAGCCTTTGGTCCCATAATAGCAGCGGGACAATGAATGCTTGGATGGAGGAAGCAGGTGTTAAAGGAAGGGGGGAAGTGATTTATTTTGGGGGGAAGGGGAGGACAGGATGACCATATTTGACTCTTATACAGACAAATTTCTTTTGGCTCATGAGCTTGTGCACAGCTTCCTAATTGCTGGACCTGCAAGTAAGATGACAGCAAAATTGGGACTTGCTTTTTTTTTTGAGTTAATATCACTTAGTGAGTCAGCCAAGGAGTGAGGTTTACGTGATGTACCTCTGGTGTTACGTGATGAGTTCTGTTGTTTTGTTCCCTGTTACCATAAATCTTTCACTGCAGCAGCAAGGATGCAGTGCTGACAACACTGGACATCTTCAAGTCTGCACTTTGTACTTGGGAGTGCTGGTTTTTAATTGTTTAAAACCAAACTGGAGCTGATTGAGTTTACGTGTGGCCTAGATTAAGAGAGTTTCTGTAGTGTGATCTGAAGGTCTTTGAGTTGGTGGAGAGGGTGATTCTGAGATAAAGTAAAACAGGATGCTTCGTGTGCTGTGTAGCAGATGTGTTTGCATCCATAGCCCAAAGATTTCCCATCCTGGGAGTAATGACAGCACTCCATTACATTAGTGGGGTTTTCAGCCTGTGCAGGAACCTCTCTTGAACATGGGAGTCAGTTTTTCCATCACTGAGTGTTTTGCAGCCACTCCACCCATTTTTATGATGAGTGATCATCATCGAAGAGCACAGTGAAACACAAGAGGTGGTGAGCGAACCTTTTGTTACATTAAATGTAAATGTTTATAGTTTCTCTTCTCCTAGCAGCTGCAGAGAAAGTAGGTTGTCTCAGCTGGGTATAGAAATAAAGACTAAGCCCTTTTTATATGTACTGTCATAAAAGAAGGCCTTGTGTAATAAACATTCATTTCACAAGGTCCAGGTGCCTCTTTACACTTTTGTTTGATTCAAGGCAAAAGGTTGCTGCGCATGTTTGTTAACTGCAGGTTTTTCTCTATTGTGGTGCAGATGCCAACAGGAAAATACACATTTGTCCTCAGACCCATTGTGGGAGGATGCTGGGGGTTATGTTGGTACCCACTGTGTGGCTGCATTTGAGTGCTGGTGGCTCCTGCTGAGTTGGGCACAGGAGTGTGAATCCATTTGTGCAGTGGGGAGTCTCCAAAATTTGGAGCTGCTTTTGCCCCCTGGCCAGAGCTACTAATGAATTTTGGAAGAGTCTTTTGGTTACGTAGCCTGAAGAAGAGTTTGTGTGTAGCATGGAGGCTGAGATCTGAGCACTTAACTAGCATAAAATGCTTTTAACTAGCTTATAAATGTATTTTCTTGAGTGGGTGCCTTTCTTGTCCCTGTGAAAGATGCTGATGGGAATGGGATGGTAGGAGCAGGTTTCTTGAGAGCTCTCCCACAGTTAAAACAGGGCTTTGATCCTTGTTTTCATGGGCAGTGTATTAAGCTAGAAAAAGAAGTAGACCGTTGCGTGAAGAGCTTACAAGTTACTACTGTGGATAATAAATATGTTTGCATGGATGTCAAGAGGATTAATTTTTTGTGAAGTGCTTTGAAAATGGGAAAATTAAAGAAGTACTTAAGTGCTAACTGGCTTCCTGTCTCGCAGGTCTTGTAAATTTCTTTCTCCCTCCTTCCAGTCAGTTTCAAGTTGTGTTTGTTATGGGTAAGTTTCAAGTTGTGTTTGTTATTGATATGAAATTTACCTGTCAGTTCCATACATTTTTTTTCTGTGTTCTGGGAATTTTGCAATTTACCTATGGGCAGTAAGGTGGTAAAATGTTGTATTTTCAGATGGCATTTCAGAAGGAGAGGTGCTCTGCTGAATCTGATGTGCTTCCTTCTGCAGCTGGAATTGGCTCCACTTAAACTGCAGGGTTTAGTGCTTAGACCTCCCTGGTTTTTCCTTTATCAGATTAGCTAGGATTTTGGCAGGACTTTGTGCTGCTTTTTCTTAGCCAATCGACTTGCATGTGAGTGTTCAGTAACTTTCTTGCTTTATAATCTCAAAGTTCAGAAGTCATTGGGTTCTTTGAGACTAATGAGAGATCCCATCCCAGCAACACCTTATGGCAGGCAAGAGAACACACTTGAGTATGTGGAGAGCAAGTTTTGAAATGAAAATTCAGAACTCCTTGAGGAAGATGGAGGACCTGTGGCAAGGAAAGTGCTTGGAAATGTATACATCTTCCTGAAGGTACAAAACATGAATTTACTTTTTACCCTTTCTTTCCTGGATTATTTGCAGGCCCCAATCCCTCTGTGATATCAGTTATTACTATGGGATGGCAGATAAATGGCAGTCAAACAGTTACTGTACAATTGCGTTATATAAAAAGATTAAGCATTGTGATAAAATGTATCAAGTGAGTGTAAACTTACCAAGCTTTTTAATACTCTGCTGAGAGGAGTCCTGATTTTCCCACCTCTCTCCCTCCCCAGAACTAATTTGTAAAATCTTTGCCAATTTTTACTAAAAATCTAGTCTGATCCGTGCTACTGATATTAATTAAGAAAGAATAATAGTGTTTTCATAAATACCTGTGTGTATTAATGCCTTGGGCTTGTCATATCTCAGTGCTAAGAGAAACCTAGGCCATTTTGAAGGAAATGAGCTCTAAGTCTAAAGTTTTTCTAAGTCTTGTTGAAGTTTTTCTTTGGAAAGGTTCATCACTTGGTGTTTGTAGTGAAGGAAATAAATTATTTCCTTGCAGGGCTTTTTTTGATTCTTAGATAAGTCTGAGCCACTGGATACCTTGGGGATAGAGACTTGGTTTAACGTTTGGTGGAAGTTGACTGGAGGAGCAGGAGCTGTTGCAGTGTGGTTGTGTTATTGTGGCTGGGATTGTTCGCAGAGCAGCATTTTAAATTCCCACACAAGAGATGTACAACTCTGTCTACTTGAGACCTTGTTGCTTCTGGCTGGTTGGGGAAAAAAAATATGCCCACGATGGAGAGGAGAGAAAGAACTGTTGGGATGCCGCTAGATGAAAGCCTTGCAGCAATGAGCAATTTGGGAATACACCCGAGCTGGAATGCAGGGTCAGGCTCTGAGTGTGCCTCCCAGCCAGGGAGAGTTGCAGGGTGGAGATGGCAGAGACCACCCTGCACGTTGGGAACCAATTGTCACCTCTGCTTCGAGCTGTCCCTTGTTGAAGAGTAGCCTTTTGGGTGTGCACTGGGCACTCAGCAGCATCCTGTGATGAGACAGGAAGGTTTTTGCCTTCCCTGTGACTTGAGCAAATGGAATTCACCGCTTAGTGCAGGATGCTGAACCCTTGGCGCGTGATGTGCCGTGTTCTGGGTGTAGCTGCCTTGGTCAGTGTCCTTGTCCTGCCAAGGAGCAGAGGCAGGATCAGAACACACACTCATTTCTCTTTGTCTCTTAAATTATCTGTGTTAACTCCCTGATGTCTGTTATTTAGAAAATAAATTTTGTCTCATACATCCAACCCAGGAAAGCGCTTATATATCCAGCAGCCAGGAAATTGAATGAATCCTGATCTATTCTTAATTTCTTGTGTTTCCTGTGGTTTTATTGTTTGTGTTACCAGGCCTAATATTTACATACTTTTGAATGAGCTTTTCTTTTTTTGGAAGATACTGCTTTGTTTGTATGCCTTGCAAAACAGGTTCTTCCATTTTTTTTTTTCAGATAACCAAACAACTTACTTTCTCAAAGGAGTAGGAGGAAAAAAAAGGAAGATTATAGGAAACACCAAAGGGAGATATCTAAGAATAGATTTTTTTTTTTGGCTGATGATATGCTAAGACTCATTCTAAACTTGCATCTATCCTTCCAAATGTCCTTGGGCTCTTTGAGAACTTTGTAAAACTTGTTGCATATGAAGTTAAGTGCTTGTGGGTGCTTTATCTAAATAGCAGATGCATTTGCAGTTGGCATTTTAAATGCAAAGGTGCTTCCATGAAAAATGCTTGTAAGAACAAAGCTGCAGTTCCCACTGAAACCCCAAAGACATAGGAAGACAAGTTGGTGGAGTCTGCTGTGTTAATGTTTAAAAGTAGTGCTGGTGAGTGTTGTTCATCTATGTGTCTCTGGAAACTGATGTAGTGCTTTTTTTTTTCTGCAGAGTAAGGAAGATTTCACAGTTATATTCCCTGCCTTTCTTTTGGGTATGGAGGGCTAATGGAGCTGATCAGGGAGTCTGTCCCTTGGTACATCAACTGGCTGCCTTTTCCATGGGTGTTTGCTTTCCTTTAGTAGTCCTTTAGAAGCTAATTTGAAATTGCCCAATTTAAAAAAAAAATAAAGTGTTCTCCATGGAATCTGTGATCAGCCTTTATTTTCAAGTGTTAATGTTCTGTGTTGAATTTCCAGCTAATCTTCAGATATTTATTTTTCAAAAAATAAGACGGAACTTCAGAACTTTTTCTTTCAAATCTCTTCTCCCTGCCATGGATAAAACCTATTTGCACATTGATGAGGAGTGGCTGGGGAGCCTGTCTGGTTCTGCAGCAGGATCCATAAATAGCATTAGTGTCTGGTTTACTTTGGGAAGGAAGGTGTCCCGTTGTGGCAGTGGCAGGGGGGAGCCTTGCACTCACTCCCAGTAAAGTTGCCCTGTCTGGGCAGTGTTCACCAGCACGAAACTCTGAGAAACATGATACAGTGTCTCTGCTGAGATACAGAACCCCTTTGAAAGCTCCAGAAAGCACTGACATTTATAGAAATGGATAATACTGGCCTTTTTATTTTCTCTATCCCTCTGCTGTCGGCTCAGAGAGGACTTGGAGGATCATAATGCTGTGTGAAAAATACTGATGTTTCCCTCATCACCCTTCCCATCATTTGCTGCAGGAGCACCTTGGGACATGCAGAGCACGTTGCTGCATGTGGTCCATGTCTGACACTCCTGTGTGTTCAGGTGGATGGGCCAGCACTTGGAGCAGCTGTTCCAGTTGCCAGACTGGATCTGGCAGCTCATTATCAACATGTTGGGTCTCAGGATTGAGGTTTGGATGAATGCCTCTGAAATGCACCCTTCCACCAAGGGTATTTTCAGGTTTGGTCTTTGGAGCGTTTGGTTTGTGGCACAGCTGCTGAAGGAGAAACTGTCCTCTCTGCTAGATCAAAAATCAGTTTATTTTGGCAAATGGAAGGAAAATGTCCAGGTGGTTCAGGGGTGGCACAGTTAACCATCTCTGATACCCCAGAAGCAATCATGCGTGCAAAAGGGCAATGGCTGGTAATTATCTCAAAGTGAATGAGACTTGGGATACTTGTGTCCTGTTTCATTGGCAAAATGAAACCAGGTAAAGTTTCAGAACTGGAATAAAAAAAGTTTGATTTTTGCCCTTTAATGAAGACGATGATAAAACTCCTTGGCCGCTTGGTTTTTTCCTTTCCTAAACTGCTTGTGGCATGGTTATTGCTGGATGTTGTGAAATGTAAATAACACCAAGGTAGTGAACTCAGCATTCCCTGCTCCTTGGCAGCGTGGGTGAATGGAAACATCTGTCCAGGGCCTCTCTGGTTCCCTTCCCTCACACAGCTCCTGCTTCCAGCACAGTGCTGCAGAACGTGCTGCAAAGTCCTGCAAACCCTCTCCTTAACTCTGCACCGCACAAAATGGAGGAAAATCTAGAGGGTAAAGGGAGTGAGGATTTTTTTTTTTCCATGGTGGGTATTTTAATGCAAGTCATTCAGATTTCTGCTGTTCTGATGCCAGCCTGTGACATGGGACAGACCTGTGCTCGTACTCTTGGCACAGTCCAGCTCCTCTGGTGTGTTCATCTCTTGCATTTCACTCTCAAATCACTCACTTGGCAAATGCTTAACTATTCCCTGTCTCTCCTATTCTGATTATACAAGTAGGCTGTGGCAGGGTGTAAGCTTCAGTAAAAAGGATTTATTGGTTTGCAGGCATAGGGATGGGTGGTAGGGATTGAACTAATTTTTTACCTCTTAAAGAGGAGCGGGAGGCAAGGGGACAACACAAAACTGCAGCAGCAAGTGCAGGAGGAGGATGGGAAACCACCCTGGTAATTCACTCGGGGTTTCCTCTGAGCTTGGGTGCAAGATCTTACTAGGTTTTTACTTTGTGGCCATAAAAACAATGCAAACAAAACCCCAAAACCTAAGTAACCATGCAAATAACGCAGGAAATACGTAGTGAATGTTTTGTGATTGGGAGAGATAGTAACTGGGGCTTCTGAGCTTTAGGTTGGCTACAGGATGTAAATACTGCTTGGTGTTGGTATGGGTGGATGATGTGGATCGGGTTCATTGAAACTTTGGACTCCAAAACTTTGTAAATTTCAGACACTGCCTTGGTGTTGTTTTCATTTCAGCTGGAGAAGTTGTTAGTAATTTTGTCTTGTTGGTGAAACATGAAATTGAGATATTGTCCTTACAAGGTGTTTTCATGGTGATTTTAATTGTTTTTTTTTTATCATAAATTGGGAAGGATGGATAGGAGAAGAAAAGGGATGCTCTCGTTCCTTTTAAAATCTACAAATTCTTCTCTCCCCTCTCTCACCCCTTGTGTGAGTGGTGAAAAAGAAGTGTCAGTTTTTAAATAGATCAAACATCTTTCTAGCGCATAACATTGGTTTGAGGTGAGGCTGCATGGCCAGGTTTTGATGGTTTAGGGATATATTAGGTGAATTAATACAGCCATCTGTGATGCATTTATGAAAACTGGTTTTTTTAAAGCTTTCAATGTTTTTTTCCTTTGCTGTCGATATGTAAAATATTATTTCTTTAAGGGAAACCTTAACTGTGCTAGCCAGAGACTAATTCTGCATGCAGTATATCCCGTTCTGAAAAAAAAAGTGGGTTATTCTTAACATAAATTACATACCCAGAATTAAGTAAGATTAAAATTACAGTGAAGACAGGCTAATAAGGGTTTTACTCTGCTGAGGAATTTGACTTAAAGCTTGCATTGGAGCCTGAAGTTGAATTTGAGCTGCCAATCCAGCTGAAGTGTAAAATGCCTCCCAGTCTCAACTGGAGTAAGCTAATGCAGAGTTTTAACTGAATTACAGTTTTTCCCTCTCATTTTCATTGGATTGATTTATAAAGAAATATTCTGATGATTTTATTTTCCCCTCTGAGTACTTCCAAAAACTAACACAAAGCATTATTGCATAATGGAGGGGTGGACAACAGAATGCTTCTGTGATCTCTAGTGTTGCTTCAGGATTTCCAGCTCTGTAAATAATTGCTCAAGGCAAAGGTACACTAATATTATTTGATGAACAGGAAGTCTGCAACTAGTATGGTATTTTGCCATAATTACATTTGCAGTGGTGCAGGTGTTGAGCCTTACCCATAGCCAGGAAAACCAGTGCCTCAGATAGGTTTGTAAGAAGAACATGTGGGTGAGGAGATGGGATGTAGGTTTGAAGGAAAGTACATCAGCAGATTTGCATTTAAAGGTTTGAAAAACAAAAAAGTTTCAGGAGATGTGTTGTTGATGGCACTGCTACAATGGCTTGGCTTTGTGACAGCAAAACAAAACCATCCAAATCCCCCTTTCTTCAGAAACTGCAAGATACTCTTAGATTTTTATTTGTTTTTGATGGGTCATGGTTTTCTTAGATTGATGTGCTGCTGTTTCTGTTCAGGGCTCAGAGGTATTTGTTACTGTGGTAGTTTTGCCTCATGCTTCTCACACCCAAATCTTTCCTTAGCTCATTTGATGCCAAAATCCTTTTTTTGGCTCTGTTGGTGACCAGAGCAGCTAAGTGTGAATCTTGAGCAGCTGGTTATGTGGCACCTCATGTCTCCTCCAGACAGTAAGAGTGTTCAAGCACTTCATTAATACTTTACTTGAGCTGTCTCAATGAGATGGCTGAAGGAAATTAAATAGTCATTAAAATAATGCTGCCAGAAATGCCTGAAACCAACTATACTGGGAGACTGACTCATCTGCCCTTGCTCTGGATGCAGTGGGAGGGTATCCTGCTTTTTTTTCCACAACTTCATGACCTTGTATCACCAGCCCATGCATTCATTTGGGAACAGACTGATGAAGGAGAGAAGATGATATGCTAAAGGGAATGTTTCTGAGGGTGATGCTCATAGTTGAAATGGTCTTGGAGTAGTTATTTTGAGAGGAAATCTTGGCTCGTGTTCATGAAGCTGAACTACTAAGAGCAGCCTGCGAGGTGGGAAAAAAGGGATGGGGAGAAAGGAAGCAGGTGGTGAGAGGATGTGTGTACCAGAGAAGTGAAGCAGCACTCATGTTATCTCTTCCAAGCCCTCTGTTTTTCCTCCCTCTAGAGATGGCCATTATTTCAAGCGGGCCCTGAGGTTTGGAAAAAAGTTTTGGGGGGTGTGTGTGAGCAGCAAATATTGAGAAAATTGCTGTGCTGTGTATAAACTTAGCATGGAAGTTTGTAACTGAGATGCATCGTGATGTCTTCACTTGATTTTGGCTGTGAAGCTTTGAGGGGCATAGCAAAATACTTGGTGCCAGCCCAAATGGACTGGTATAAAAGTAAATAAATACTTGTAAAAAATATAAAAGTAAATAAATACTTGTCTCTGTTTTGCTTAGTAATATTCCTGAGTGTTTCAGCTTTGGATGTTCTTGAAGAAATTGCTCTTTCTTAGCCTAAAAGGCAGCACTTAAGATATTTAGACAGAAGTGATGCTGCCTCTCCAGACAGGAATATTTGTATAAATGTTTAAAGTGTCCAGTGAATCTGGCAGGATTGTGACCAAGGCACGATAGTGTGCCTGTGTGCATTTACAGTGTAATTATGAATGGTTTGTGCTGTGAGACAGTGTGATGGCTGCAGTGCTGCCTCTTTGTTATAAATACAGCGTCTTCTGGGCTGTTGTTTAAAGACTCCTTTGGAAGCCTGATTTAATAGTTGAGCTGAGTGAATAATTCAAAACCTTTTTATCAAGTTCTTGTTTAAATTCTTAAATGAGCTCACCATAACCTTTTTATGTACCCCTCCTGCATGTGTCATACAAATATTAGAATAATTGAGTTTTACTAGTGCAAATGTTTCTGTGAAGCAAATTTTTAGAGCTTGATGTATGACTGTTTATGGAAAGGGGAATGTTAAAATCTCACACACCAGTGCCTATGCCAGAAACTTGTGCTGGCTTACTTAGGAAAAGGGTGGGGGGCGAGACCCTTGGCTTTGTTGGAGCAATCCTAACTGAGCTGGTTTGTCAGATTGACTTGTCTGCAGTTCAAAAACTGAACACATGTATTTAAAGGAATTTCAGCTATATCTCTTCTTACAGCCCATTCTACAAACAGTAGCGGTACTTAGTTTAAAATATTTGCTTTTTTTCCAGATAAGTACTATTTTGACTCTTTTTCCTTTTCTCACCCCTTTACATGAGATGAACCAGCGCATTCAAAATGCATCTGCTTAGCCTCACTGAGTAGCTTAACAAAGGGATGCAGATGAGAGAAAATCCATAGTTACCTTCCAGGTTTCATCATTCCTTGGCTTGAAGTCCAGTGCAGGCTGGAGGAGAGCCTTGCAGATAAGTAATTTGAGTAGATTTAGCATGCCTACTCACATGTATTAATGTTTGCAGACTTGCTGGTGAAAGCTCATTAGTGTTAAGTCACTTCTGAGTACTGATGGTCTTTAAAAGGCAAATGAAAGCCTTGCAACCAAGATGTCTGCAGAACTGGCATCCATTTGTCTTCTGCTTCTGAAGAAAAATGGAAGACTTAAAAAATCTAAAGCCAGCTCAAGAAGCAGGAGTTGAGGATTAGGCAGGGAGCTGGGAGATGCTGTTTTCTCAGTGGAGAATTGTTGCTTAATTGGTTACAAGAATTTAGTCAAGGCTGTTTATTCTGTTTGCAGACAAACCTCCTCCTGTGCATGCTCTGGCAGTGCTCTAACCTTCCTGGCACTGCAGTGTGTGCTTGGAGATGAGCTGGAAAATCCTTCCTCTTGCAGTGCGTCATGAGTTTGCAAAGCCCTATTTGCATGTGCAGGGTTTGCTCTCTGAATTTTGGATTTCTTTGCTGATTTTTCTCTCTGAAATCTGCTGCAGCCGCCTCTAACAGTCACTGGTATGCAATGTGTGCAGGAATCTGGAATTGCAGGCTTGTGTGACAATGAAACTGCTATTGAAATTTTCCATTGCCTTCAGTCACAGGTAGTCCAAGTGTAACTATCGACAGTACAGATGCTGGAAACTGGGCATCTGTATATCCATACCCAGGCTATGAGAAACATAAAGTGGTCTTTAGAAGTAGAAACTGTTAGGTTTTGGGGCTATAAAAAAGCCCCAAACTGACCTCCAAACCCTGGCATCATCACAACAACCGGCTTTGGCTTTGCAGAAGGAGCCAAGTAAACCTGTTCTTTTTTTGGCTTTTCTGAAATTGTCACATGTGTAGAGTCATATTTTCACTCAACAAAATCTGTTGTATCCAGCACGGTACCAGTGGGCCTGGGCCTCTGGTGTGGTGTTCTGTAGTCTGTCAGACTCGATCTGACTCCCTTGCATCAGCTGTAACATTGCTGACGTTGGGTCTTTATTAAGCTGAAAAGACCAGGGAAAATCTCCTTCATGCCTCTTCATTTCCATGTGATGCACTATCAGCTCTAACTTGCCACTGTGGGCTCCTTGGACCTGAAAACAAGTGGGAAATTTTGGGTGGACTTCTGCTTGTTTGTGATTAAATACTGGTGTAACAAGAGTTGTTTTGTGATGAGAAAGACCCAACAATCTTACCAAACATGCAGAACAAGCAGGCTCTCTTGTCATCCCATTACATTCCCCCTGTAGGAAACACCCGTTGTGCTTTGATAAATTTGTCCTTATTCATAGTGTGAAACTGCAAATTAACATGTAAAATTGCTTTTGTGTGTTGGAGATTTATAACAATTTATTGTCCCCTCGGATTTGTGTTGCGAAGTGTCTGTGAAGATAGGGGAGCAATATTACCTTATTTATTATGGGGGGAATCTGAGACTTGGCAGCTTTTTCTGAGGTACCCATTAAATCTGAGTGTTTGCAGAGTTTGCTGTAGTTTATGATTGAAGTTGGTGGTTACAAAAGGCAAGGTCCCACTGCAGCACAAAGTGGGGAGAAGGGGTGCCAGCTGAGCTTTGCCTGTTTGCAGATGTGTCTGCAGAGATGCAGACTGGAGTGAGAATAGCAAAGAGGCTGCTATCTCCTCATTCCCTGATTCTTTAATCACTGAGAAGAAATTACATGACCACAGGGCAAACTGATCTGTACAGTTTGTGTTCAAGCTTTGTCTAGTATATATAAAATAACCTAAAGGAGGATGTGGATCAAAGTAAGCTCTGGATTTTTCTGTAGCTTGATCCTGTTTGATTGCATATGAGTATTCTGCTGGGCAAGAGTTAATTTGTCAGCCTTGTCCCCATTTATATAAGTACCATTGATACTTCACCCTCCCCGTGGTGACCTGTGAACCATCTCTGTTGGATCTTCATGCCATTCTAGATTTGGTTATTCCCTCTTTCTGCCCAACAGAGATTTACACTCCATCCTGGTCTAATTCAAAGTGGTGCCTTTCAGTTTTCCCACTCACATAATAGTGTATTAAAAAAATTATATTTTTTGCTTGTTTTTATCTCATTTAGCATTGTCAGAGGGGAAAACAGTTAAAGACTTGATGTGTATTTGGATTGGATGGAATAATGATGAGGTATAGCTGAGTTATTGTCTTTCTTTTAAAGCTGCTTGTGATTTTCTGCTGTGGATATTTTGATTCTTGTTTATTTTACTCCTTCATTTGGAGAAGAATAGTCTGGGAGAGGGGAAGGAAGAGGGAGGGTTTACCCCTATAACCATCATTGTTAGCCCTAACTTCTGGTAGAGCTTTGCTGCTTTGGCTTGACCCCTTTAAACTTGAGAAATGTGTTTTTGTTTGCATTTCCATCTTGTTGCATTTAAAAACTGTTCTAACTATACCAGATTGTTTGAACATTAATGGGGGAATGTTTTTTAGAGACTTGATAGAGTTTCCAGGCAGCTTTTCATCCGCCAAGTACTGTACTGGGCTCTCACTGCTGAGGTTTGCTAGGTTTGCTCTAAGAATCTGCAAAGCAACTGTTCAAAATTGCTGACACATGTTAAGTAATGTGGAAATCACCATCCTGCCCCATTGAAGTCTGAGAGTGCTCATGTCGACAATGAGAACAAGATCTGACCCTGAAAATGATATGTGAACAGTCTCAATCTGGAGACCATTTCTAGTGTCTTCCCTCTGACTCTGGCTAGTTTATCCTTTGCTCTTAGGTATTCTATTAAAAAAAAAAAAGTTAGTCAATCTCCAAAAAAATACTGCATTCTGCCACGTCCATGTATTTTTGAGTTATTTAACCACATGTACATATTTGATGATGCCAAGTTCAGAGTAAATCTCAATTCTGTACTTAAGTATCAGGAGAGTTAATGCTACTTCTAACAATAATGGTAGTGGTATAATGCTTATTTAATAAGAAATCCATCATCTTGTACCTCCCTTCTCCAAACCTCTAGTTTTCAGCTTTGGAGCAGCTGTAATCAGCCTGTACAACTTCCCTTCCTCCTCTCATGAATAAATCCAGCTACCTTATCTTCTCTATCAGAAAGTCTTCCCTGGCTTCAGCAGCCTCTGGAGGAGGGTATGAAAGGGGCTTTCACTGCCTAACAGGAAGCGAAATGAATGGAGGAACTTTTGATAATGCCCCGTCTGTCTGAGCGGGGGATCAGCCCGACTAAATTGCAGCAGATTAGTGAATGATAGTGCTTCAGCTGGGGCCAGAATTATAAGTTTTTAATCTTGGAACAAGCAATGATTTCTTCCTCCTAAACAGTGGTCAACTCCCTCTTTGATTTGGAGGCTTGCAGTCATCCATATTCAGTTAGTTTGGGTGTGTGGTTTCTTTTTTTTCCCCCCAGTCTGCATTCATGAGTCCCAACAAGCTTTTGGGTTTTTTGGTAGCAGTGATTGTGGTGAAACCTGCCATGGCCACATGCCATTTTTGCCAGTAACTTGTATTTGCTTTGGATTTTTATGCCTGTGATGAGGTCTTGTATTTCCCAGCTTTCTTAATATTGGTATGTGTTATTCTGCCTCAGTTTTTTGCAGTTAGCTTTGGGATGGTTTGGGTATTTTTTTTTTATAAGCAGCATTTTTGTTTCTGGCCATCTTCAGCCTTACTCTGTGTGTGAACATCTGTGACTCCTTGATTCCCACCCCACAACTTGGTCCAAACTTCCTGATAATCCAGCTCAGTGGGAGGGAGAGATGACTGAAAATCTAAATGGGGCAGTTTAGCTAATTGCCTTAGGCCTGACTCGTCTGCTGGATAACACTGGTTTTATTGCAGCCCAACGTGATTGACATTTGGGGAATTGCACTGGTATAATGCTGGCAGCAGCAGTGAAAAATCTGCCCTATTGTTTCTCATACATTCACTGTCTGAGGAAGAGCTTTTTGTTACAAATAACTATCAGAAAGGCAACTAATGGAGGGAAGTTACTTTTCTTTAAATCACTGACTTTTCCAATTCCTAAGGAAAAAATATGAGTGAGAGTAATATCCTATGTACTAAGACTTTGCCTTGTCTATGTTTTTTTCAGGCTTTTTTTTCTTGGATTTTATTACTGGAAAACTCTCTAATGACAACTTTGCTTAGGTAAGTGAAGCAAGATTTTTTCCTGTGGATTTTTTTAGACTCACTTCCCCTATCTTAACTTCTTTTGCATGTTGGGCTGAAATGTTGAGCTGCCAGCCAGCTGTGCTGCGTGTGCTGTGGTTAAAGGCTAGAAAGATGTTGTAAACAAAAGTGGGGTAATGCCTCTAATATGACATAAGGACCTCATTTATTCATTTAATCAGACGAAGTGGACGTTGTGCAGAATAATGAAATACAGGTTATATCTGCATATTACTGCATAATCTCATCAATTTATATTTTTTTTTTCAATAGATGCTCTGCATTTTTTTTCCACTGGAAAGTAAATTTGTTGCTATCACTTAACATCATTTTGTTATGAAATGCAACCTTCATGGTTCCAGTCTTTTAGATACAGTTGCTCTTCCTCCATCCCTTTCTTTTCCCTCTTACCCTTAGACAGGAGCTTCTGATACGGAAAAATCAGAAAAAGCTTGAGAGTTTTATTTTTTTTTAGCCCAAAAGATGGGGAGAACATGAACAAAATTAACACCTCACTTTTATCTTCTGAACCCCATCTACGCCTCTAAAATGCAAATTCCACATAATTGGTCATTGACAGGATCTGAGTGTTGATTGAAAGCACTTGTTCTTGTCTATTTCTAAATTTTGTCTATCTTTGGGGCATTCTGAGCACAAATCCAGTGCCGTGGTGCCATGGATGGTGGGTGGAAGAGTTAAATATGCTGCTCTACCAAAATGTACTGTTTTCCTTTGTGGTGGAGAGAAGACTTAATTAAGCTCTGATGCAAGACAGGAAGTTAATCCCTAGACATGCAGATAATTTGATGTGTTAGTTGGAGCTGCTTGTTGATCCCGGATGAGGCCAAAAGCAACTGCAGTGCTCATGTGGGAATATAGTATCCTAAACATCTATCCTGACAAAAGTGCTGGTGCTCTTTGCAAAGTGTCTGTGGAAGGCTTTTCTTTTTTCTCCTATCTCTGCTTTCTGCAGTACCCACCCTCTCTTCCCTTTGATCTCCTTTCAGTGAATGGTCAGCACAGCAGCCTCTTTCCTTGAGATGAGGGACCTCGGTGAAATAAAATTGTCTTAAACCAGAAGTCTTTTTCCCTGGTATTTGTACCTCTTCAGGGAGGACTTTAGGAGAGTGAAGACAGCTGCAGAGAGGCTTTTGAGTTCCCTTTAGTTTTCCTTTTAGGTGGCTCATCAGGGTTTATCTATCTGCCATTCTTTTGCCAGGGTATTTCGTGCGGTGTAGCTTTTGTCTTTTCCAGAAACACACGGGGATGGGCTGGTGGACTCCAAACTGTGAGTGAGCCAAAAAGGTGAAAAAGTCCTTAGCAGAACCCTCTTAGAACATGTCTGATGTAGATTGCTGCTTGGGATCCAGCACTGCGTTGCTCTTGAGACGTGCCATTGCAGTGTGCTTGAGGTTCCCCCATGTCTCCCTCAACTGCTCGAGCAGTGACTAATTTGCAGCCTGAGGCTGTATTTGTTGATGCCACTGCCTGTCCAGAGGATGGAGAGGACTCTGCAAATGATGGAAGTATTTAGGCATCAGTTTTAAGTCCTTTTAACACTGTATATTAGACATCTATGAATATATGCAGACCAAGCTAATAAATAACTAGGGAATGGTAGTTAAGAGGAAAGGGCATAATTAATTCTGTCATGTACTCTGTTTTAAATTTGGGTCCAGAGCAGTAATGTGTTAGGCTGGGAAGGTAAACACTGTCATTATTCAGCAACAAAACATGTACAAGGCTGGCATTGTTTTCCTCCTTTTGATATAATAATTTTTGTTGCAGTGCTTGGAGTATCTTTGGTGGTCTTTGGTGTGGGGGGAGCCTGATGAAGCCCCACCCTTTCCAAGGGGTCAGTGCTCCTTAATTTGAGTTGAGTTTTGTATTAATGCTACTTTGCTGACACAGAATGTGTGCTGTTCCAGAAAGCTCTTACTGTTTGCTGTGGTTGGGGTGCTTGGCTGGAATTCCTGCAATATAGTTTGGAGGGAGGTATTTCTGTTTCATCAGGTGATCCCTTTTCAACTCCCCACACTGCAGTGTTAACCCAGGTCAACTGTACATGGCACACAGAAAAAAAATCCTTTTTGTGCAGATGCTGTTAAAAAGCCAGCATGAGTTTACCTTGTATATACATCTTTTTTTTTCTCCTCCAGCTAAACCAGCATGCAGAGAAAGGTTTGACTTCAGCAAATGCAGTTTTCCATGGTCCTTCAACGTTAATGTGTTTGGATCTTTTTTGGTAGGGAGAGGGATGTGGGGAGTCCTCACTTTGCATCTTAAATCATCTGAAGTTGCTGTGAGAATAATGATATATTTGCTAAAAGGAAGAGTCGTCATGGCAAAAACTTACTTAAAACAAGGTAGTTAACTTTTCACCATGTATGATAAATAGTAATCAGAGAAAAAGCTAAAGAGCTTGTAGTTTGAAGTTCCCCCTGCTTGCTGTTACTCACAGCACAGCTTCTCTCCTCTCCTTCATACCTCTCATTTTAGCAAATTTTTTGATGTATAGTTACACACAGAGAAAAACAAGCAAAGATTTAATATACTTATTTCTATCTTGACTGTGCCCCACATGACCCACCCTGGATATCAGATCACCTGAGTTTGCATAAGTGAAGATGTGTGTATCCAAAGTGGGTTGGTGTTGCTCAACCCTTCAATGCCTCTTTCTGTTGAGTTTTCTTACAAGTTTTGCAGCTCTGGCTCTTCCAGCAGAAGTCTTGGACAGAAAACACTCATGGAGACACCAGTGGAATAGCTGATGCAGCTCACAGCCACCTCCTAAAATAAGTGATGGAAGGATGCCTGTTTCTCTTAGCAGTATTTTCTTTGGAAGATGAGCATCTCCTCAGCATGTCCTTGGCTTCTGTGTCTCCCTAGCAAGCTGCAGCACTGAATACTCCTTCTTTCACTGTTCCCAGCCCAATTTAAAACTTCTTCATTCAAAGTATTTCTGTGGTCCTTCAAGGTCTGCTCTGTCTGATTGCAAAACTCCCAGGAATTTGTAGAGAGAGTCCTTCCTTTGGGTGGATTGAAAAGAAGTTGCATGTTGTCAACTTGCACAAGGTCTTTCTTCAAAGTATGAAGTATTTTTTAGGGGGAGAGATCTCTTAAAAAATTATTAGCCCTTGGTGGGTGGCATGACTGGGGGGGCAATTGTTCCGTGGTTCATGTGCTGTTTATTTTGCAGGCAGTGATGTTTTTATATTGCTGAGGCAGATGGAGGGATTCCCAGCTCCACAATCATGACCCTGAGGGAGAGGAGCTGGTTTTAGGTTTCACCACTTGGATGATGAGGTTAGCCTGAGACAGAGATGCATCCCTGTGTATGGAAATGGTCTTGGCCCAGATCTTGTCTGGCGATGTAAAGCCTGAGAAAGGACCAAGAGGTCAGCTTCAGCTTTTTAAGGAATGTGATGTATGGTCATTCTGTGGCATGTGTGGACTGCTGCTTTTTTATTTCAAAAAGGGTAAAAAATGTACTTGCAAGCTTATGTGTTTTTTTTTAACATACTAATTAGAGCTACAATTAGCTCTAAAGTAGAACCTACTTTACAGCTACATAAATATTTATATCTCTGATACTGAAACACTAATGATAAAGGATCCCAAGAGGTTTTTTCATAGCTACAAAGTAAGGAAGATTTCTCCCATTCTCTGCCTCTTAGAACCTTTCTTCCACTTCACCTACTTCCCTCCTGCTGAGCTAAACAACATTCTCAATCTGCACACACTGGGACTTTATTTTTTTTTTTTTTGCATCTGTAGTAGTCTTAAGTAATTACTCTCCACTTCTAATACCTGTTACAGAAGTGAGCTCCTCTGCTTGTGTCAGTCAATGGTATCTAGAAAACTGAAGCTCTGAAACAAGCTAAAATGAATAGAATCTTGTTTCCTCTTTGCTCACATGGGCACTTATTCACTTCCCCATCTGCTTTGACTTTGAAGACTGCTGAGGTTCTTCCTCTGTCTGACCCACTTGGCATAAGCTAGAGAGGATTGTCTTTCTTCAATAGCCAAGTTTATAGGGCTTCAGCTTGTTCGTAAATAATCCTTAGAGTTTTGAGTGCTGCCTTTCTCCTTCTTTGCCCTTCAAAACTGACCTGATTTGTGTACAAACTGGGGGAATATTTTTTTCAGTCTATAGATATAGGAGAAAAATTGTGCATTCATTGTCATGAGAGGCTGTAAAGTGTGCTGAGGAGGTTTCACTAAGGATCCATGATTTTAAGTATTTGTCTTGTCCACTTTCAATTTGTGATCCCAGCACAAAAGAGCATCAGCTGTAAAGGAGGACTTTGCTCTGCTAGTCCTTGTACAAGCACAGTTCCAGAGTACAAAATACAGGACTTGGATATGCAGAGGCATCTTTATAGGAATGTGTAAATATTTAGTGTACTTCAGAGAAGGACAAGGTGTTGCTCTGCCTTTGCTTTCACACTGAAGTACCTGCACCAGTAATTGGTTTGCATGTGAGAATGGTTATTTTAAGGTAGCATTAAAACTCACTCTCAGCTTTACTGAAGTTCTGCAGACCATCCTCTCCTGATTGGAGCTTTGAGGCCTTGTGATCTGCATGTGGTCCTTCTGGCTCTTGGTAGCAGGAGATAGCAACCCTCTGTGGAAAGATAGGCTGTAATTTTGTCCTGCTTTGAACATGTGGGATTTTAAGTATTTCCTATGAGATGCATTACTAGTATAAACAAACTGTTTTGTTTAGTGTAAGCACTTTATCCTGATAGGATTTGAGACATCTTATAAAGCAATCACTGTAATTTCAAAACTAATATTTGGCATTATTTAAATAAACATAAATCAAGATAGTATACAAACAACACAAGTTCCCAGCCCAGAGACCTGAAAGACAAACTACTTGGATGTAGCCTGTGCACTTTTTATCCATCTCCCTGTTAAATTTAAAGCATTGTGCACCTAATTAATACGTTTTTAAATTTATGTCAATGATAAAATGGATAAATATTGCAATGGACACGGATTTTAGTGCTACAATTACAGAGCAGATGTAAAAGCATGTAGGGTAAGTAGATGTTTGTGCAGTCTTGTGGTGCAGCATCTTTGCTGCCCTGGTTGGTTTGATACAGAGGATTCCAAATTGAAGCTTTTCAAGCTGGAACGGGTAAATTACTGTTTAGTGTGTTGTAAAAGGTCTTGTAGACTGTGGGAGTAGATGAGTTATTTCAAACACATAATGCTGGAAAGAAATTGCCATGCCAGACTGTTAAATTTCATTGCTGTGTTAATTAGATAGGAAGAAGCCCCTTATTTTATAAAGTTTTCCAACTCAGTTGAAGCTCTATCACATTAGATGCGACAACTGAATGATCAACTACTTGTCTGGGTGCCAGGAGCCTTGTACTTCCAAATTAATTGTGTTTTCATGAGCCAGTGTTAACTTTTTGAAAAATAAAGCTTGGGCCTTGGAAAAAAACAGATGCTGATGAATATGGGAAGGAATGGGGCAAAGAATATAGTGTTCCTGGTAATGAGGTGGCCTCTGCTGCTCTAATTTCACTTACCAAGTAGCTATTATTTTTTGTATATAAAATGTAAAATTTTGCCTTTGAGGAACTTCATTTTAGAGGGTGGAGGAATTCACAATCTTTTCAAGACCTGGTAATCCAAGAGGGAATTCAGTATCTTCGTAAATGGAGGGTGTATGAGATTTTTTAATTCGTCAGGCTTTTCAAAAATGTACAGATTTGCAGATGCGTGAGGGACTGGGGGGGAAGCCCTTGCCTCTAAGTGGTGGTAAAATTTAAAACTCTTATGGGTATGGCTCTGATCAACATTCATTTCAATGTTCCCATAAAAAGCTTATGACTTGGCAGGGTTTCAAGGACTGAAAAGAAAAAAGCTCTGTATACAACATGTTTTATTAATGTTGAAGGAGTAATATTGCTGTATTTCAGAGTCTGCCACTGCATAGAATAAGTTCTTTTTGGCTCTTGTACACTTTGGCTTTTCCCTTGAATAAAACAAGGTGTGACTTCACATCTGCTTTTTCCTAGTAGCCTTGTATTAATCAGAAGTATACATATTTCCAAATGTTGGCTAGGATTCACCCTTTTTCTTTCTAATTCTCCCGTGTTGTAGAGTGAATTGACCCTCAACTGATACTGTTAAAGTGTATTTGCATAAGCCTTGATGTTAAACATCACATTCCACTTACTTGTGATGACTTTTTGCCCCCTTTTAAGCTATATGTAAAGGTGAATTTGAAATTAGGCAGCTGAGAAAGAAGTCATCTGTTGAAACTTGGCAAATGCGGTTGAACTAATAAAAGCAAATTTAAAAAAAATATACTTTTAAGGGAAATCAGTACTGTAAAACATGAGCTTTAAGATGAAATTGCTGAAGATAATTTGTGCAGCCAAAGTGCAGGAGGAGGCAGATAACACAAGTCAAGCACAAAATCACAATTTACAGGCACATAGTGGTGTTACTTTGGTAAGATTACCTCTGCGTGGGGCTTGGCCGGCGATCAAGGCATGGCTCAGGGATCCGATTGCTGCCGGGGCGCGAGGCATCGGGCATGCTCTGAAACAGGAGTCTGGCTTCAAATCCTCATGAAACAGGAGTCTGGCTTCAAATCCTCAACACCAGCCTCTTTCAGACGGTGCTGTGCTGCCTGGCAGTGGGACACAGCCCTGGCTCTGCGAGGCAGGAGGAGTTGGGGTATGTGACTGCTTAAAAGCAGATTTTATTCCCAAAGTTACTGCACGGGGTTTGGCTGGAGTAGAGGTAATTTTTTGTGTAGTAGCTAATATGGGGCTGTGGTTTTGATTTGCTCTGGAAGCTGTTGATAACTCAGGGATGTTTTGGGTACTGCTGAGCAGAGTTTACACACAGCCAAGGCCTTTTCTGCTTCTCATCCATCCCACCTGTGAGCAGGATTGGGCACAAGGAGTAGGGAGGGGACGCAGGTGGGACAGCTGACCTCAGATGGTCCGAGGGGTATTCCAGACCATATGGAGCCATGGTCAGTGTATAGAGATGGGAGGAGATGAGGAGGATGTTCATAGAGATGAACATGGTGTTAAACCATGATAACTATCATACTGTTAAAGATTGACATAGTTATATCTCAATCTTATGCTTCTGATTTGTGAGTACTGTTGCCTAATTAATAATTATGAAGCACTTGGAGCACTTTAAAAGTGCTGTAGGATTGTAAAATATTGCATTTGCGTGTGCACGCTCTTAAACGTGGAGATTTCCACATTTCCATGCTCCTCCTGTGCGAGCGCTTGGCTGAGTCACACAGGCTCCTCCTGACCCAGCTCTCTCCTTGTTTGCTCACTCCTCCCACTTGACCCAAGCCATCAGCCTTTTACTTGCCCACCTTCCTGTCACACATTTGTGAGTCTGTCCCTTCAGAAGCAAGCAGTTCTGCTCCACAAGTGTTCAAAGTCAGGGTAGAGGGGGCTTGGAACAACCAGATCTAGGGATAAATCCTCCTGCCCATGGCTGGGAAGTTGAACTAGGTGTTCTTTAGAGGTCCCCTCCAACCCAAGCCATTCAATGATCTCTTGCACAGAAGCCCATTTGAAGGTTATTATCACCCCATGGCGTATTCCAGGAATGCTTTTCCCCACACCCATGAGGTTGGGCTCTGGTTCCTGGCAGCAAACTCAATCTTTCTGCTGTTTCCTTCCTTGTCTCTCTCTCAGGCTTTGCACAGAGGTTTGGCAGATGCCCTTTAGGGAAACCATTTGGACTTTGACTTGCTTCCCCAGAGAGGAGTTGGGTGAGCCTTAGCTGCTGTTCTCCCTGTGGTGGTTGTGGGGATCCCTGGAGCTGAAGAGGAATTCAAGGGCAGCAGCCAGGCTTGGACTGGGGTTGCAGATGGATGTGTGTGCAGGTGCTCCCTGTGTCAGGGACAAAGTGAGAAGGTGCTTTTCCAGGAAAGCTGGGGGAAGGTTCACTTGGAACTGATGTAGCTTTTGTGGCCAGGGGCAATGCTCCTCCTGCACAACCACGCTGTAATGGCGACTGCTGCCTTTGTGCCTCTGTCTGACCCTCTAAACATTTTGAAACTTTTCTTTGATATTCATCAGTACTAGAGAGCTGAAACCCACCCATGAGAACATGATTTGATTAGTTATTTGAAGAAATTCCCGCTTCTTAGATCAGAGTAGGCTGGATTTTTCAAGAGTATGTTACTGGCAGATGAAAACAGAGCACTGGAGTGTCTAACAAGAGATGCAAAAATCCCAACTGCTTCACCAAGAGATGAAATCTCTTTGGAACCAAACTGGAGCTCCCTGGGACTTGCTGGTGTTACCTGCAGTGCTGGCACCAGCACTAGTGGCTGGCATGCTCTGAAAAAGGGAAAGCTCATGTAACTTGGTCTGCTGAGGCAAGGCTTCAATTCAAGCATGGATAAAGCAAGGAATTTGATCAGGCTCCTAGCGTCGGTCACACTTTGAGCTAAGTGAAAAGGAGTAGAGCTGAGTTGTGGGACACAGGGTTTTTCTTGTGAAATCTGAAGTGTTTGGCAGATCCATGAAAAATATGCATGAATAGTCCCCATCAATTGCCACTTACTCAGGTTCAGCTCCTTGCCATTACCTCTGTGCAGTGAGCTTGTGGCTTGGATGGTATGGAATAATCTAGTTTTTCTTTTTGTCTTGTCCTGTCAGCCACTTCTCTCAGCATCTCTTAACCTTGGATATTTATGGCTTGAAATAAAGTGTGTGTTGAGTTGCATTTAATCCAATATTAGGTCTCTACTCAAACTAGCAAAGGATGAAAGATTCTGTTATGCCAGAGCCCTTCTTGGGGAGTGGAGAGGGATTCTGTGGGTTTTCTTAAAATAAAAATGAAGGGAAGGGAAAGAAGAATAGATGGTTAAGTGGTTTCAGTCACTATTAATGTTTGCCTACTGCAGCAATAACTTGTATTTCACATCTTTTCCCAGGGATGGGAGAGGAAGAAAGGGAATGAGGAAGTTGGTTGTACAATTTTAGTTAGACTTGGTTAGCACTTGTTCAACTGATCTATGTGTTACAAAGCTAAGAGTTGCTTTTATTTATGCTCAGTTGTGACCAGCATTCCTGGGAGTTCTGGAGTCACAGTCTATTGAAAGATGTAGACTTGAATTCCTGTTGTCATTGTGGTGTTCACTGTGCAGCAGGACTTGGAAAGTTGGCATTTTTTTCAAATTTAAAGTATTCCTTGGTCCTAGCATTGCTGTGAGGTGTCATGAACGTTGTCAGCAGTAAAATTTTCTTCTGGATGCCTTTTGCACTTGTTGCTGTGTTCCTTTCTGTCTTCTTTCCAGGCAGTCGTTACCACCTTCTTTCTTTCTTACTTCATTTTTTCCAGAATTTTGTTTAGCAAGGAATGACATTTTGCAAACAAATCAAACCTGGGGTAATCTAAAACTTCAGAGCTGACCTTGCCATGAGTGGAGTTTTAGAGGGGAGGATGATCTCAGCGAGGAGGTCATCACATGGTCTCCTGTGCTGTGTGTCTGCCACTCACTCACCTTGGCTGGCTGGAGCTGAGCTTGGCTGTTTGTGCCTGTTTAAGAAGTTAATCTTTCTGAAAGGCTGAAAGCTGCTTGGCCCGGTGTGGTTGCCTCAGCTACAGGAACGTAAACCAGTAATGCTGGGGAAAACAGAGGGATAAACATTTGCTGCTCTTTATTTCCGTGAGGAATTACAAGAACCTGGGATACATTTAGTGACTTGGAACAATTTTTATTTGATTGCTGGCTCTGTCATGACCTCTGCACATAATGAAATAAAGTACTCAAACCTTGCAATGCAATAAGGAAAATCTGTTAAGATTGTAGTTCCTTTACATCAGCTGACCTTGGTCTGACTAACAAACCAACTTGGCTTAATCCTTGTTTTTTAATTAAACATCAGATACTTGAAGGCATAAGTTACTGGCAATTAATCAAAGCGTCTAGGAAGCCTGGCCATTGGTGTCTGTACTGCACAGATTGAGAAGCTTGTGCATAGGTTGATACTTTAAATTAAATATATAAAGATGAAAGAAAAAAGGATGAACCTAAGAACCATAAAGCACGCTTATTGGTGTTCCTGGGAACTAATTGCATCTGTAGTTTTTTCTGAAGTTACGTTTAGATTGCACCATGGAATAGTTGAAGTGTCACTCCCTTGCAGGCTCTGGAGTGACATTTATCAATGTGGCCTCCTAAGACAAAGTTGATTAATGATGTGACCTGTCCCCTCTCCAGTGAAATCACAAGAGTGTGAATTCTGCATCTGCTGCTGTTTGTTGTCTCTCCTATCTTCTTCCCAAGCCCTGGAGAAAGAAATAAACAAGATGTTCATCATCTCAATGTTGCATAGTGTGTTGGGAGGTCACTGATATTATTTGGTGACTTTTCTGTTTTAATGTACAGTCTTGGAGCCATTTGAGCAACTTTAAGATGAGGTCCTATAAAGTAGATAAGGAAGATGTGTGCAAATGTGACCCTTGTGTGCATTGTCCCCCTTTTTTGTGTATGATAAGTGATGCCACATGAGAAATTCTCTTGCAGACATACAGATGGCACTAATAGTGATGAAGGATGACGTTTGCAGACTTTTAGGGGTAATACTGGAAAAGTTGGTGTTCTTTAGTGACTACTGTCAGCATTTATACTTCTGTGCTGCTGTGACTTTCTAACATGTGTGGTCTGTATGTTACTAAAAACATACAGCAAATAAACTTGTCCAGGCAAGAACATGACCTTGATGCACAATCATTACCTAGAGCCCCAGGCTGGAAAGAATTATTAGTGTTGGAGATTGTGGTAAGGAGTCATCTTCCAGGTCGGTCCCTAAATATAGTCCTTTAAAGGTTTTAGCAATGCTTTTGGACTATAATTTTTTTAATTGCAAAGGACATAAATCTTGTTGTTACGAGGGAATGCAAAAAAGCCCACCCAAACTTCTTTAAATTCACAGTACATTTCTCATTTTCAAAAGAAAAAAGTGCCTGACAGATGCTGAAGAGTGTGCACCTTTTGAAGCTGTGTGGAAATGAATATTCAACCTATGAGCCAGGAGCAAGATGCAGCAGGGATTGTGTGAGAGCTTTGTGCGGGAGGAATTAACTTCCCATGATTTACATAGTGTAAAAAGAGAAGACCCCTCTTTCCTTGATGGGAGTAGCCCCACTAAAGTCAGAGCTTCTATTCACATGGAAGAAGATTTGCAGATTCAAGTCTTAATTTAGATATATTTGTTTGTGTAAGGCTGGCTTGGTAGTACAGATAATACAATTTATTAGGTCTGTTAAACTTTCAGAGTTCCATCCAGTTTAAGAAGAATTTATTGGAATTTACCACTCTGAAAAATGAGCCTGTCATTTCCTGAGGAGTAGTAAAGAACACTGGTAAAGATTATAATGTCTTTCAAGACATTGCAGTGTTTTTCAGTGGTGTTTGTAGGTCTGCCTGGCACAGAATGCCTGAGAGGGCAGTTTTAGGTACTGTGGTGTTATAATAGCTAACCAACCCCAGCATGGCTGGTTGAGCATTGGTGGGGGTTCCTGACTTTGTCCATGACTTGGAATGCACAGGAATAGCAAAGCTCTGTAATGCAATACAGGAGAGTGGTGGAGTTGGAATTAATTTGCTGGGAGTTGCCTTTTCATTGGGGGGATGGAGAGTTTCTGCTCCTGAAAGAGACCTCAGACCCCAAATATCCAACATCAGCCTTGATACCTTTCTCTAGCAGTACTTTTAGGAGAGTGATGAGTTGGAGAGGGGAATCTCTTCATGTGAAGCAAAAGTGAGTGGCCCTCATGGAGAGTAGGCAGAGTTGGGTCCTCAAACTGAGCAAAAGTTACAAAACAAACTTAATGACACCTATGCTTTTCTGAGGTACATTCCTTAAGCTGCTGTGGTTGTGTATGTATTGGGTTATACCCATATTTCTTTGCTGTGTTTGAGCAAACTCTTTGAATTCTTTACATGCGTTGAACACTTTGCTCAATCCTACTGCACGTGACTGTTATCTGAACACCAACAACCTGGATGCTCATCATTTCCATTTAAGCCATGATGCATTTGGTGACCTTTGAGAAACTTTCCTCTTGTTGCTCATGTTCCACTCCTTGCCCTCCGAAGGGGCAAGGAGGATACTTAGTGGTTTTTTCCTCCTGCCACTCCAGTTCAGAAAGGGCTGGAAAATTCTCTATCAAAAGTCACTTAAGGATTTTTTTGTCTGCCTTAGGGAACTTTTCTTCCTCTGCCTTGCATTGCCTTGTAACAACAATGTTTCCCTAGGAACACAGTGTACCTGAGAGGCAAGACATGCTTATTTTGCTGGTTAATCATCGTGGGTGCTGATGTGGACTAAGTTTGTGAGGCCAACAGCACTGATCAAAGCAGTTTTTCAACAGGAGTGATGCTAGTGTGAGAGCTTGGGTGCTGATGGGACCCAGTCTAAATGGGAAGAAACACAAGCTGCTGGCTTTCAGCTTTTTTTTTTTTTTTTTTTATAAGAATATAAGACATAAAGGACTATTTTCTAAGGTAGTTATATATAAATGCAGCAGCTGGACTGAGGAGAACCAGCATTTTTGGTAGGTGCATGAACAGCATTGTGCAGTTTTGCCTCTGTGCACCTTTAGTGTTCACTCCTGTCATGTCCCATCCACACAATACAAAACCTCTTCAGGGGATGGAACTTCAGTGGACCTGTGCTGTTTATCCTGACTAAAGGGTGATTCTTGGTGCCTTGTTTTCCCCTTCCATTGCTCTCCTCCAGCCTGCTTTTGCTGAGCTGGCTCAGAGTTGGGCTGCTGCTTGCAGGCAGAAGACATGAAGTAGTGTGGGAACTGCTTCTTGCTGACAGAATCCATGAGCTGGTGATAAAGAGAAGTCCTGGGACATTCTTCTGCAGTCCCCAGTCCAGATTGCTCTCACGCTCCCTTCTGCCTTGTGTTTGTGATAATACCCGCTCCCAGCAGTCTGGGAAAGGGGGTGCTTTTGGATTGCCGTCATTTGGAAAAAGGAAAAAGGTTGAAACATTTGATCAGACATGAGAGGTGAGTGTAATGAATATGGTAATGTGTCATTTGGGTACTCAGAGCAATATGACACATCTTAGACAAAATGTTGCATTATAAATTTTATTTGCAGTGCAACAGGCGGATGAGGGATGTTTTACTACAAGGCAGCGTTGTGGAAGAGCTCGGCCTTATGCTTTGGGAATAAGGCTGAGCTTCTTGGGAGAAATTCTACAAAAAGAACCCAGACCACGAAAACCCCTCCTTTTCTTTAGACTTGTAGAAAAACATAGCTCAGAGGCACATCTGGGCACCTGCTCTATTGTGTGGCTCAGACACTCTGTGGTCAGTGACAGTCTTTCCATTCTGTTTCTATGTCAAGTGGCCTCGGACAGAGGGAGCCCAATTTACCTGACTAAAGGGACTTCAAAATGATTCCTGGTTTTGTCATTTACGTGCATCAGGACTATGCAGTAGAGACACATGCTTACAATGAAAAGAAAACTGAATCTGCATTCTTCTCTTTTGCTTTCTTGTGGGCCTTTCGGTTCATGACTCAAAGGCTCTTGCAGAGGCTTCTGAGCCAAAAATGCAGCTGCATTTTTCAGTCACATGCTGCTTTGCCAGATCCAATAATAGCAACTATTGGGCAAGAGAGAAGAGAATAATACAACCTGCCTTACTGCAATTGTTTGTGGAACCATACTCGTGGGAAGTTGAAGATGATTTTCATAGTGAGCAAACCTTTTTATGAACTTCCTCCATCTCCTTATCCCTATGCATGTGGTGCTTGTTAACACCTTGTGTGTGCTTGTGGAAATAGCACTGCTAATCATCTCCTTGGTTTGGGATGGAAAACCTGTTACCAGTGACTGAACTGTGAGATATTCCTGGAAGAGCAAGGTCCAGTAGTAGGGGAGAGGGTTTGAAATGCAGCTGGAAAGCATTGAGAAATCCTTTTGGCAAATATATTCAACGGAGAAAACAAAAGCAAAACAGAGACCTGATGGATCCTTGAAGTGGACTTTATTCCTTGTGTTATGCTTCCCAGGGAGTTCACCAGCATGTTTTGCACATCTTCAGTCTCCAAACTGGTGCTCTTGTCTTTCATCTAAGGTTTTAGCTTTACATTATGCCATGAGTAAGATTTGTCCTGTTGAAAGACAATGTAAAGAAGAAAAGGAGTAATATTGTGAATCCCTTTATAATACAGTGGTGGGTTGGTAGTGTGGCCCTGTGTTACTCATCGTTTGCTTCTGATCAGAAGATAGCTTGTAGGCTTTGAGCCATGTGCATTTTTTTCCAATTAAGCAGTTGTGTCCTATGTTGGATCCTTCCTATAGAGTATGGAAAATAAAATACGCTTTTAGTCTTTCCCAAATTTGTAACAGCACTTGATATTTAGCCCATGTTTTGCCTTTTATATAATATATATGCTTTCTTACTGCCCAAATTTTGAAGTACTCTTTACAAGTTTATGAAACTTCTTTAATCCGTTACCGAAGTGCTGCAAACACAGACTATGGCTGTAAACAGTACGTACTATTGGTGAAGAAAAATTACCATCTTGGAGGCCTTTATTTTAAAGGTTGCGTTTTGTTCTACTTTAGAAAGACATTGGCTTGCCAGAGTTTCAGCATTGCTTCTTTTTCCCCTCTGCAGATTGTGATCTTTCTTCTTGGGAATATAAATATCATTCCCATTTTATTGTTCTTTGTGCATGCTAGTGGAATATGAGGTTTGTCCTGCTGCTGCAACCCCTTGTGTTGGAGATGTTGGCCAGAGAATGTCCCCATCGCCACAAGGAAGGGGCACATCTGGACCTCCAGCCAAGCCGTGCTGCAGCAATTATTTCCAGCAAGGCTCCTGAAGTAAGAAACCAGTTGTGCTTGTATTGAGATTTTGGGTGACAAACAAGACATGGATAGGAGGGAATGCCACCTATGTTTAGGCCATGTTGTTTTCTGTGTCCTGTGGCTCTTGGCATTGGGAGGGAGGAAGGGTCTGGGAACAGAGCAGTAGCTGAACAAAACAAGGTGAATCAAGGGCAGAGCAAGAAGCTTAACTTGCAATTTCCTTGTCTTTGTTGGTTTAAATCTGACCCTCCACATTGTTTAATGTTTTGTATTTAATTTCCTCAGTTGCTTGAGGAATGGTTGAGGCTGGCTGAGATGCTTCAAAACCATGGTCAGGTGGGGCATGTAAGATTTGAATAAAGAGCTTGGTTTTTACTTCCAGTGGAGACTCATATTTTATTTTAAAATAGATCAGGGAAATTATTTGCTTGTTCCAGCGGTGCAGAGAAACCTTTTAGTCCTGGTTGGCTTACAATTTCATTCTGTATCCTTGAGGATGAGAAAAAAAGTCCAAACTCTAAGTGTTCTTGCACAGCAGGAACCAAATCAGTGTGTTAATGGTCAGAGTCTTGCTTGCAGCAGAACTGGATTTGATCTTTTGCTGCATCTCCATGTTGAGCTTTTGTTTCCAACCATAGCACTTTGCTGCTTTCCTCTGCTGGTGCCCTGGCATTTGAGAGGTGGAATTTGTAAAGGAAAACAGCTGTAGTTCGAGCTGTGGAAAAGTTACTGAAGGTAAATCCCTTGGGGTTATTTGGCTTGGTTTCCAACTTTGAATTTCTCCTGTAAGCATTTTAGAAATGGGCCTAATCCTGGAGTCATGGGCTTGAGAGGAATGTGAAGGTGAAATTCTTCAGCCTCTAACAGAAGCAATAGGACTTGAATGATCCTAATGCTTGCTTTTGACCGTAATGTCATCTCAGAAAAGGAAAGAAACAACCTCTCACCCTCAAATAAATAAAAATTCAGTAGGTAGATGTTTATCTCCTCTGGAAACACTTCGTTTTTCTCTGTTGCTATGATTGTCCCCACCTTTCCATTCCTCCCTAATCACATGCATACCCCCAACTCAGGGGACATTTGCATGGGAAGATCTCTGTTGCTTAGGAATTAATCGGCTTCTGCTGGCTGTCCTTCCTCCACCTGAAGTTCTCAGGTGATCTCTTCCTCTTGCGTCACCCCTAAGAATTCAGATGTCAGAAGGAGCCTCACCCTGAGGAATTTAGAGCTCAGTGAAGAGCCCTTCCTCTCGGTCCCTGGGGAAAGCCCCAGCTTTCTCAGCTGGCTGCTCTCCAAGCTCACAGGGATGCTGGAGGGGGACAGGCACAGGGCTTTCCTTGGGATGTCCCAGTGCTCAGGCTCCTTCTCCCACACTGGGGATCCCACTCCAGCAGAAAAATGATGTGTCAAAAGAAATGTGGGTGTCAACCTGGCTGACCCTTGGTCCAGCAAGCAGTAAATGTGTGGCTGGTGGCAACTCAGGCGTTAGTAAAACCTCCTAGTGGCAACTGTTTGGAGCTGGCATAAAGCAATTGTTGAAACCTTACTAGAGAGGAAATCCCTCTCTGGAGGAGGCTTGGCAGCAACCCATAGAAGAGAACCTCTAAAATTTAGCTGTGTCTTCCCAGCACTGATCAGTGTCAGGTTTCCCAGGATGATCTAAGATCAAAAGGCTGTTTGAGATTTTCTGTGAGGCTGTGATTCTCAGTGGAGGAGCATTTTTTTTCACCTGTGGTACCGACCACTTGGGATCTGGTGGGTTGTCTGTGATCTCTAGCAACCTCTAGTGCTAAATGCATGTGCTGTAGGCTTGCACCCCTTGTATTTTTGTTTTGGTGGGGGTGAGAATCATTATTTGAAATTGCTAAGAAGAAAATTGAATGGATCAGGGAATGTGTGGTGAATTTCTCAGAATACTTTTCTTCATCTAAACCCCTTTGTTTAGATTTCTGGGCAGACATTAAATTCTGCTGTCTCTATTTTCTGTTGGTAGAAATGCCAGAACCCATTCATTTATCTAAAGCATATTATTTCTTATTATTTATTCATAGAACACACAAAAGTTAAATTGGCATCAGCACGTCACTGCTTTCCAAGAATTAACTCTTTCTAATCCTAAACATGCTGTGGAAAAAGTGCATGTGCCCTTAGTTGTAATTAATGAAGTGTATATTGGAAAACCTGTCAGGGGTTTTGATTACTTTTCATTAAGTTTTTATTTTTGTTTTGTTACCAGCTAACCCTCTTCAGTGCTCTGCTGAATGACAGTCAAGTCTTGAAGAAGGCAGGCAATGTCTGACTGGGAGATTAGCCGCAATTGCAGGAGTATGGGGAAAAAGGAGATAGCAGCAGTGTGAGGCTGGGTTTGCAAGAGGTGAATGACCACTTGCATAGGTGTAGATAGGCACTTGAAAACCCTACCTGCACGTGGAACTG
This sequence comes from Geospiza fortis, assembly GCF_000277835.1. Lineage (NCBI taxonomy): Eukaryota > Metazoa > Chordata > Aves > Passeriformes > Thraupidae > Geospiza > Geospiza fortis. The sequence continues at coordinate 2,541,876 of NW_005054400.1, forward strand.
CGGGTAGGGCCTTTGCTTGATTGCTGTGTTGGTGCCTGGGTAGTGCCCACAGTCCTGTTGACACTCAGGTGCTGTTGCACAAGTGGTCATTTACAGGTGCACTGGGACAAGGGTGTGTCCTGACAATTAGTTGGCTTTAACTTCTTATTTTTCCTTCCCTGAGCAAAAAGCTGTGCCTGCTTGGGGTAGGTGAGGAGGGGGAGGGTGTTCTGCTGGGTGAAAACTGTTGTCCCTGCTGTAAATGAAGATCCTTTGCTTCAGGGGATGGTTGGGGAAGAAGCCTCTGATGTGCTGGCAGGTGCGTCAGCAAAGTTGCCCAATGGCCTGGTGTACCCGCAGTAGGGTTTGGTAAGTGACGGTAGCTTCATGTAATTTGTTTTTGTTTTTTTGAGGATGCCTAGCAGCTGGCAGTGAAGTCATCCCAGTGCTAGTTGGGTCACTGGTTGTAACTCTTGATTAACGGGGAGGAGTGTGCTTTGCAGAGAAAATAATGAGTAGGTCTTCCTGTGTGTGAAACACATGGGAGGATGCAGGCACCTCCAGGATTTCACTTTGCTGTGTGAATGCAGAGCCAGTAACAGGCTCAGGTAATCTCAGGTTGTATTTGATGTCAGACTTTGAGACAGAGGTAATATGAGCATTTTCTGACTTGTTTTAGGGTTTTTTTTGCTAGTGGCAAAAGCTTGCTTCCTCCCCTGGCATGCACTTGGGAGTTACATGCCCTGGGCTCTTTGGGTACTGGGAAAATTTGTGCCATGTGCCAATGCTATTTGATAATGTCCCTTGCTTTTCTATTCATAATACACTGCCCTGCTGTGATCTGCCTCTTTAAAGAGGAATTTGTTGCAGGTGTCTGCATTTGTAAAGGGGAGGAAAACCAGCAGCTGAATGAAAACAGTCCTTTTGTTTATA